>NC_059072.1:202230840-202534590 GCF_020497125.1 Mauremys mutica | reverse complement strand
GCTGCCCATAATGCACCGCTCCCAATGACGCTGCAAGTGCCGCAAATGTGGCCACGCAGTGCGCTTGCAGCTGTCAGTGTGGACAGACTGCAGCACTTTCCCTACTGCGCTCTCCGAAGGCTGGTTTAACTCAAAGCGCTCTACATCTGCAAGTGTAGCCAAGCCCTCAGTTCTTATTCTCATAGGAAATCTGCACAACACCTTCAAAAGTCTGTAACCTTTAGTTACTGAATAGACTGGACTGAGTAGAGACACTGAATTTATGGCTCATTTCAACCATTTATAACCCATTACCAACCACAAAACAAGCTGCCTTTCCACCTCCCCATGACTGGGGGGGTGTTAACAGGCCACTTCACCTTGAATGGTCCCTTGAAATGTTTTAACTACTTACACTAAACAATCTATTCCACCTTGTATTTAGCTGTAACACTTTAAGGGCTTGACTACACTTGCAAGTTAGAGCACATTAAATCAGTCCCGGGCATCCTAACTCCTGAGGTGTTCACAATGGCAAGGCACTTAGAGCGCCTGGATGCTGCAGTTGGAGCGCTCCTCGTAATCCACCTCCACAAGACACATAAAGCTTGCTGCGCCCAGGCTGAAACGCCCGGGTGTCAGTGTGGATGTGTTGCATTACTGCGCTGTGACTGCCTCTGGAAACATCCCATAATCCCCTGAAGTCAAGTGGCCACTCTGATCATTGTTTTGAACTAGGCTGCAGGCATGTGGCTATCCCCTTTCAAATCTCCATTTCTGACAGCCGGCATGCTTATCTGCTCCAGGACACAAAGCAAACCATTATTGTGGAATGCTGCTGCTACCGCTGAGGCAATATTTGTGCATGCGTGCATGTGAGAGAGAGGCAGGGGTGGGGGAGAAGGGTCTGCTGCTGTCTGAACGTACAAGACAGCATGCTGACACACACTCTGCCCCCCAAAACACACTGTCTCTCCCCCCACATATACACAACACATGCTCTGTCACACTCCACCACCTCCTCTTGAAAAGCACACTGCAGTCACTTGCACACTGGGATAGCTACTACAATGCACTGCTTTCTGTGGTGTTACAAGAGCTGCTAATGTGGCCACGCCACTGTGGTTGCAGCTGACAGTGTGAACACATGGCAGTGTTTTCCCTCCTGCTGTCTCTGAAGGCTGGTTTAACTCCCAGCACTCAACATCTTTAAGTGTAGCCAGGCCCTACAAATGTTTCCCAGACCTGCAGAAGAGCTCTAGCCATGTCTACACTACAAAGTTAAGCTGACTTTATGAAAGTCAACATAGAGCTTCCAAATTAAGCTAGTCGATCTTGTGTGTCCACCCTATGCTCATTGCGTCAGCGGAGTGCATCCTGGTTAGCCGCGCTTGCATCGATGCACGGAGCACTGCACTGTGGGTAGCTATCCCACAGTGCAAATAGGCAAATGGGATTTTGGGTAGGACTTGCAATGCTTCATGTAACCAAAACATTGTCACAGGTTATAATGGGAACGTGGCGTTAGCCTCTTATGATGCATCTTCCTCCTTCCCTCCCTAATATCAACGACAAACAAACCAAGGTTTTTTCACACCTTTTTTCAGAAGCCTGGGTTAGCCGCATGGACACCACAGCCTGATAAGCATGGAACCCGCTCAGCAGTGCACTCTTGTTGTGAGCATTACAAAACACCTTACATCTTATGCTGCAGTATTTCCAGAGCCGAGACAGGACCCACCATCGCAGAACATTGCAATGTCATCCAAGCAGCCCCGCTGTAAGCCTTCGAGTGAAACAATTCACAGTTGCTGATGGCAGTAGTGCATCAACTGGACACAGCTAAGTACTGTTTCTGCTCCCGGGAAACAAGCACTGACTGGTGGGATCATATCGTTACACAGCTATGGGATGACAAGCAGTGGCTGCAGAACTTTGGAATGCAGAAGGCCACATTCCAGGAACTTTGTGCAGAGCTTTCGCCTGCCCTGAAGCACAGCAACACAAAAATGAGACCCATTCAGAGTGGAGAAGCGAATGGCGATCGCTCTATGGAAGCTTGCAATGCCATCTGGCCCTGGACCTCACAGACATTCCACATAGCTGTCTGTAGCTCCTTTTCAGTTTCAGGTTACAATGCTGCAGAGATTTCAGCTCTTAGTCTTTCCTCTGCCGTATCACCTCACTCTTGGCCCCGATAATGAAAAAAGCATCCTTCACCATCTGTAGTTGTGGGAAACTCTCTTTCTTCTCCTTTAACTCCTCAGTAAACTTGTCTAGTTCTTCTTGGAGCTGGGAGACTCCAGCCTGCTTTGCTATGTGCAGACTGAAGCTGATCCTTTAGCAGCCTCTTTTCTTCCTTTCTTCATTTCCCACTTTTTGGGCTTGGCTACACTTACAAATTTGCAGCGCTGCAGCAGGGTGTGAAAACACACCCTCTCCAGCGCTGCAAATTGCGGCGCTGCAAAGCGCCAGTGTGGTCAAAGCCCCAGCGCTGGGAGCGCGGCTCCCAGCGCTGTCCGTTATTCCCCACAGGGAGGTGGAGTACAGACAGCGCTGGGAGAGCTCTCTCCCAGCGCTGGCGCTTTGACTACACTTAGCGCTTCAAAGCGCTGCCGCGGGAGCGCTACCGCTGCAGCGCTTTGAAGTGCTAAGTGTAGCCACAGCCTTAGCCTCACATCCGAAAGCAGCTGCTCGGCCACAGGGAGACTGGCACCCGTATCCTGCCATTGGCCAAGAAGCCTCATAGAGCTTGTCTGCCCTTTTCTATTCCAGATGCAGTAGCTGCTTCAAATCCTTCTGTGTGGTGCTGTACTGTCTGTCCATAGTGTCTTTCACTTCCTGTTTTGGCTGGTCGATGTCATCTGTCACTCACATTAATTCTATCCAACTGCCCTTTGTGAAAAGCCTCCATAGAGAGCTATAGTTCAGGGGTTCTCAAACTGGGGGTCGGGACCCCTGAGGGGGGTCGCGAGCTGTCACCTCCACCCCAAACCCCGCTTGCCTCCAGCATGTATAATGCTGTTAAATATATTAAAAAGTGTGTTTAATTTATTGGGGGGTCCCACTCAGAGGCTTGCTGTGTGAAAGGGGTCGCCAGTAAAAAAGTTTGAGACCCACTTCTATAGTCCTAGCCCGGGTTCTTCCTGTTTCAGCTCCCAGGAACTTCTCCTGTCAACCAGTTTCCTCTTCCCCTTAGCTGCCTGGTGACTATCATCCTGGAACTTCTTGGATTAAAATGCTTGAAAGGGAATGGAGTCTTACTCAGGAGAAACTTTTCATATTAGCACCCAAGAGGCCCAACAGGTAAAGGTGCAGCGCCAGCACTTGGATGGGCAGACAATATTTAAAAATACTCCAAGCTTTGGAAGACAGTAAACCTGAACAAGATGGAGTTTGCCTGGGAGTTCTCCTGGGGCGAGTTCCCACAGTGGGTTTTTTTTGGCCTTTCAGGCTTCAGATGTTGTATTTACTGCTCACAGAAGAGGCTCCAAGAAGGAAGACATTATGGATAGTGAGTGATCAGCTGTTGTGACCTGCATGGGATGTGCCATGTTTGTCTGTCTTTCTCCCAGAGAACAGAAGTGACTTCGTCTGTACAAAGTGCAAGCTGGGATCCAACTTGGAAGAGAAGGTTAAAGGACTAGAGACCCAAGTATCAACCCTGCATTGCATCCAAGAAAATGAAGGTTTTCCTGGATAGAAGTCAGCGTTTGGTACTGCAGGCACAGCATGCTGAAGAATCAGAGAGGGCACTGCAGAACGGGGAAGAAAATTGGCAGCATGTGACCTCCAGAAGAAGCAAGAGGAGAAACCATGAACCCCCAATGCTGATAGTGGTAAGAAACCGTTTTCAGGCTTGAGTGGGTCACTGAAGACTATGTGGCTCTGGGAAGGATAAAGGAGTTTGAGGTGCAAGTTTTGTTCTTGTCCATCCTCCCCTGTTGAAGGAAAAGGTCCAAGTAGAGACCATTGAATTGTGGAGATAAATGCGTGGTTGTGCAGGTGGTGTTGGAGAGAGGGTTTGGATTCTTCAACCATGGGATGTTGTTGCACAAAGAAGGACTACTAGGAAGAGATGGGATCCACCTAACAAAGAGAGGGAAGAGCATCTTTGCAGACAGGCTTGCTAACCTAGTGAGGAGGGCTTTAAACTAGGTTCACTGGGGGATGGAGACCTAAGCCCTGAGGTAAGTGGGAAAGTGGGATACTGGGAGAAAACACAAGGAGGAGAGTGCAACAGAGGAGGCCTCCCGATTCATACTGAAAAAGTAGGAAAATCGGCTAGTTATCTTAGGCGCCTGTACACGAACGCAAAAAGTCTGATAAACAGGAAGAATTGGAAGCCCTGGCACAGTCAAGGAACACAGACTCGGTGGGGTAACACACACGACTGGAGCACTGTCATGGATGGGTATAAACTGTTCAGGAAGTACAGGAGGGGGAGAAAAGATGGAGAAGTTGCACTGTATGTAAGAGAGCAGTATGACTGCTCAGAGCTCCAGTATGAAACTGGAGAAAAGCCTGTTGAGAGTCTTTGGGTTAAGTTTAGAGGCGAGAGCAAAAAGGGTGATATCGTGGTAGGCGTCTGCTACAGACCACCAGACGAGGCTTTCTTCAGACAACTAACAGAAGTTTCCAGATCGCAGGCCCTAGTTCTCATTGGGGACTTCAATCACTCTGACATCTGCTAGGAGAGCAATACAGCAATGCACAGGCAATCCAGGAAGTTTTTGAAGAGTGCTGGGGACAACTTCCTGGAGCAAGTGCTTGAGGAATCAACCAGGGGCCGTGCTCCTCTTGACCTGCTTCTCACAAACAAGGAAGAATCGGTAGGGGACATAGAAGTGGGTGGCAACCTGGGCAGCAGTGACTGCGAGATGGTCTAATTCAGGATCCTGACAAAAGAAAGGAGAGCAGCAGAATACAGACCCTGGACTTCAGAAAAGCAGACTGACTCCCTCAGGGAACTGATGGGCACAATTCCCTGGGAGGCTAATATGAAGGGGAAAGGAGTCCAGCAGAGCTGGCTGTATTTTAAAGAAGCCTTATTGAGGGTGCTGGAACAAACCATCCTGACGTGCAGAAAGAATAGCAAATATGGCCGGTGACGAGCTTGACTTAACAGTGAAATCTGTGAGCTTAAACACAAAAAGGAAGTTTACAAGAAGTGGAAACTTGGACAGATGACTAGAGAGGAGTATAAAAATATTGCTCTAGCATACAAGGGTGTAATCAGAAAGGCAAACGCACAATTGGAGTTGCAGCTAGCAAGGGATACGAAGGGTAACCAGAAAGGTTTCTACAGGTATGCTAGCAACAAGAAGGTGGTCAGGGAAAGTGTGGGATCCTTACTGAATGGGGATAGGCAACCTAGTGACAGATTATGTGGGAAAAGCTGAAGTACTCAATGCTTTCCCCCCCTCGGTCTTCACAGACTAGGTCAGCTCCCAGACTGCTGCACTGGGCAGCACAATATGGGGAGAAGATGAGCAGTCCTCATTGGTGAAAGAACAGGTTAAGGACTATTTAAAAAAGCTGGACATGCACAAGTCCATGGGGCCAGATCTAATGCACCTGAGTGCTGAGGAAGTTGGCTGATGTGATTGCAGAGCCATTATCTTTGAAAACTCGTGACAATCAGGTCCCGGACAATTGGAAGAAGGCAAATATAGTGCCCATCTTTTTAAAAAAAAGAGAAGAAGGAGAATCTGGGGAACTACAGACCAGTCAGTCTCACCTCAGTCCCTGGAAAAATCATGGAGCAGGTCCTTGAGGAATCCATTTTGAAGCACTTGGAAGAGAGAAAGGTGATCAGGAACAGTTAACATGGATTCACCAAGGGCAAGTCATGCCTGACCAACCAGACTGCTTTCTATGATGAGATAACTGGTTCTGTGGATATGGGGAAAGTGGTGGACGCAATATATCCTGGCTTTAGCAAAGCTTTTGATATGGTCTCCCACAGTATTCTTGCCAGTAAGTTTAAAAAGTATGGATTGGGTGAATGGACTATAAAGTGGATAGAAAGCTGGATAGATCGTCAGGTTCAATGGGTAGTGATCAACAGCTCAATGTCTAGTTGGCAGCTGGTATCAAGCGGAGTGTCCCAGGGGTCTGTCCTGGGGCCAGTTTTATTCAACATCTTCATTAATGATCTGGATGATGAGATGGATTGCACCCTCAGCAAGTTCGCAGATTACACTAAACTGGGGGGAGAGGTAGATATGCTGGAGGGTAGGGATAGGGTCCAGAGTGACCTAGACAAATTGGAGGATTGGGCTAAAAGAAATCTGATGAAGTGAAATCTGATGAGGTTCAACAAGGACAAGTGCAGAGTCCTACACTTAGGACAGAAGAATCCCATGCGCTGCTACAGGCTGGGGAGCGACTGGCTAAGCGCAGTTCTCCAGAAAAGGACCTGGGGATTACAGTGGATGAGAAGCTGGATATCAATGAACAGTGTGCCCTTGTTGCCAAGAAGGCTAATGGCATATCGGGCTGCATTAGTAGGAGCATTGCCAGCAGACAGAGGAAAGTGATTATTCCCCTCTATTTGGAACTGGTGAGGCCACATCTGGAGTAGTGTGTCCAGTTTTGGGCCCCCCACTACAGAAATGATGTGGGCAAATTGGAGAGAGTCAAGCGGATGGCAACAAAAATGGTAAGAGGACTGGGGCACGTTACTTATGAGGAGAGGCTGAGGGAACTGGGGTTCTTTAGTCCGCAGGAAAAAAAAAAAAAGTGAGCGGAGGATTTGATAGTAGTCTTCAACTACCTGAAGGCGAGTTCCAAAGAAGATGGGGCTTGGCTGTTCTCAGTGGTGGCAGATGACAAAACAAGGACCAATGATCTCAAGTTGCAGTGGGGAGGTCTAGGTTGGATATTATGAAAAACTATTTCACTAGGAGGATGGTGAAGCACTGGAATGGGTTACCTAGGGAGGTAGTGGAATCTCCTCCATCCTTCAAGGTTTTTAAGGCCCAGCTTGACAAAGCCCTGGCTGGGATGATTTAGTTGGGGTTGGTCCTACTGTGAGCAGGGGGTTGGACTAGATGACATCCTGAGGTCTCTTCCAATCCTAATCTTCCATGATTCTATTATTCTTAGACTTGGAACTTCACAACTTTTCACATGCACTACTCTCACCTCTAAAGTGGCAAGAAGAGACCTGTACTCAGACTCCTTTGCATCCGCTTTCAGCCTTGAGTATATATTTGCTTTCCTGACCAGTCATCCCCAGTAATACTGTCGCTTGGACTCTTGTCTTAAGCTACCCCATCTCTGAGCCCTGCTTCCCTCCTAAAAAAAAAAAGAGTCAGGATTTCTCAGCCTTGCGTATTGGCCACCGCTGTGAACAGTCTCTCCTGGTCAGGCAGCGTCTGGCCTTTGACATCTTATTCTGGTTTACTGTCTTTCAAAGCTTTCAGTATTTTAAACATTGTCTGCCCATCCAAGTGTTGGCACTGCACTCTTACCTGTTGGGCTTCTTGAGTGCTAACACAATGCGTCTCCTGAGTAAGGCTCCATTCCCTTTCAAACACTTTAATCCAAGACCAGACTAAATAATTTCCCTCACTACCTGCTACTAGCCCAACCTACCTGTCAGTTGATGGGCTTGCTTCCCTTGCTCAAATAATTTTGCCAGGAAAACCTACATTTGCACCTGCAAACTGGATAACTGCTTCACCATCTGATTTGCATTCTTGCCCCACATACTCCCTGGGACTCTAGGAACTTTGGGACCTAGGCTGATATTGCCCCCCAAGCTTCCTCAGCCTGGGGCCCTTTCTTTCTTTCCCGGCAAGTGCTGGGATCATCGAGCCCTTCAAAACTTCTGTTCTTCTGCCCTGTGGCTACAAGAGAAATCACTGTATCCCCAATAAATCAGAGTAGGGGGAGGGTGAACCCTCTGGTCAAGCTCTAGCCCTGGCTTCTATACTGTGAGTTTCCCGTTACACATGCAACTTCATGCATCCCCACTGGGAGGTCCCCTCTGTTTACAGTTCAAAGTTCTTGCCAGGCAATCTCTCTTTACATGCCCCAGTTCTCCACATTTCAAGCACATTAACCCTAGGACAATCACTCTTCTTGGCCAAAAACTGTGTTTTGTCAGTCTCTTTAAGAGACATCAGGGTCTCTTGCATCTGAGACTAGGCATCCTTTATGACCCAGCCCTTCTGGGTGCACCACAATACTTTGCATCAGCCAGTAATCTCCCTTGTTGCTCCAGGGGCAAACCCAACTTGCATGCCCCTCTTGCCCACAGTACTTGCACTCCCTTAGCAGGACCATCTGACTTTTCCCCCTTCAGTGTCTGAGACAGCTGGGCCTACGTGGACTGCTGGGCTCCCTGCCAAGCCTGTGACAAGTGCTCCTTGAGTTGTCACTGCTGCTCCTTCTGCAGATCCAGAATATACGACATCGTTCACTCAAGATGAGTGTTAGCATCGCTCCGTGTTATCATCCCTACATGATGGGAGGGGGCCTCATACCCCACTTCTAGTACCATACCATAACAAGGGCCCTCACCCTACAGTATCCCCTGGCAGCCCAATGCAGCCCCACCATTGTGTCTCTGCCTCAGTTTCCCTGAATGAAGGTTTTATGAAGTCCAATGTGATGCATATATTCAACATCATCCCTTCAGGGGCCTAGTTTATTCAACCCCAAAAGGTGGAATACCCCACAAATAGGTCTCCACTTCAGCATCTCTAGTAGGTAGGTGCAAGGGCTGAGTCAGTATTAGTTTGTCAACCCAGTTATGTCCCACGTCCCTTACTAGTAAGGCCTTCATGACATAGAACCCTTTTCTAGAGTCCAGGGCCTCTTCTTACTAACTGGGGGAGGGTCTCTTCTCTTGGGTCAAGACCTTTCCCCAGGACAACGTCTAATTTCTCTTTTCCAGGGCTTCTGCCTGTTGAAGTCTTTCACAGGAGCCAGGTTTCTCTGAGCCTAATCATTCACAGTCCCTTCCTTCCAGAAACTCTCCCACTGAAGAGCATTCTTTCCAGGTTTCCTTCATTGGATTCCCATCACCTCTGGGAATTGCTTTCTTTATCACACCCAGGTGCTTCACTGCTTAATTAAATGCCTCCCAATTACTCAGCAAGCCAGATGAACCTGAGTTGCCTCATCCACCCTAGTGCAGCCTGTGAGAGATAAGCAGAGCCCCTGACTCCTTCTGAGGGCCAGATACCCTCTGATACACTCATATAGTTTATTTCCAAAGTGGAAGGGGAATAATCTATACTGGTATAGATCATCTTCATGTAAGTATAACTGTGTTCTGATTAGGTACCATACCAGTATAATGATTTAAGTTAAAAAAAAGCCCAACAACCTACACCCTGACCGTTATTCACGTACAAAATCAGTGTGCAGACCACCTAAATAAGAATCTGCATTAGACATCCTGTCAATCCCTTAGATATTAATAGTTACTTACCAATTCACAGCATTGTTTAGCACAACCACCATAAAAAGTGATTCCACTGAAGTCTGAGTCCAATGTAGTTACTTCCATAGCGCATGTCCCTGGGGGAAAATAAAACCAGAAATGCATTAGAAAAAAAACCCTCAATTTGTATATTCCTCTGAGAGTGCTTAGAATGTCTGCAAAATCAAGTTATAACCTAATGTGAGGGGAAATGATCCATTCAGCTGTGAATTTTAGCTTTCCACTCAGGATTGTCTAGAACAGGGGTAGGCAACCTATGGCACGCGTGCCGAAGGCGGCACATGAGCTGATTTTCAGTGGCACTCACACTGCCTGGGTTCTGGCCACCGGTCTGGGGGGCTCTGCATTTTAATTTAATTTGAAGTGAAGCTTCTTAAACATTTTAAAAACCTTATTTACTTTACTTATAACAATAGTTTAGTTATATTTTATAGATTTATAGAAAGAGACCTTCTAAAAACATAAAAATGTATTACTGGCACGCGAAACCTTAAATTAGAGTGAATAAATGAAGACTTGGCACAACACTTCTGAAAGGTTGCTGTTCCTTGGTTTAGAATTCCAGATAACCAGTGTTATTATTTGAGGAGTCCCAGTCACAGATCAGGACTAAGCACTGTACAAATACAGAATAAAGACAACCCCTGTGCCAAAGAGCTTACAATCTAAGTATAAAACTAGAGACAAGAGATGGATAGACCGATGGGAGAACACAGGAAACCGGGAGACAATATTGGTCAGCATGATCATATGTGGCCTCAGCACACCAGCAGCCTGTTGTCAAGATTTTTGTAAGCTTCATGACTTGGGAAAGTTTTATGTACTGGACCACAGAGAACGGTCAACTTCACAGAAATTTGTCTCTCCATGCCAAAACTGACCCAAAACACTTTGTCGTTCGCGTTTTACAGCCTGTGCTTTCTTCACTGATCACAGACAACTATGAATACTAACACAAATTCATAAAATGCTTTTGGTTTGGTTCAGAGGCAAACTGTCCATGGGCACGTCTTCCAAGTAGCAAGCCTCTACCTGCACTTCTCCCAGAGCAGAACCCCACAATTCACACTACTTTAGACAGGATCACTTGAGACAGGCTACAACATCCCTCATTTACCAGTCATGTGTAGCTCAGCTTGTGCAACTGGATTTAACTAGACTCCTCTCTGGGAGCTTGTGACTAATATGAAATACAGTGGTTCAGGACACATTCTTCAGAAACAAGTGATTTATTCATTCACAGAAATGTAATAAGGAGAGAGAATAGGGTTTTAAATAAAAAAAAGCCTATACATATATTTCCTACCTAAACCCAGCCCACCCTTGCCTGTTTATGGAGGTTCTGCTTAACCCAGGTACCCCAAGCTTGGCCAGGGTGAGACAGGTTGCCCCCCTGTAACTGCTGCCTTCCTGACAGACTGAGCTCTCCAGACCGTGAGTGTCTCACCTACGCTCCCTGGTTCAATTTTATCCATTCCAGAGACTCTGTGTGTTCAGGATTCCCAAGTTCCTTTGTCTGACTTGGCAGCCTGCTCCAGGCTGGGCTGCGTGTTTCCCCAGAGGGGCGCCTCCCTCTAGTCTTTTTACCACAGGGTAGACCCCAGGCATTGTCCATTTCAGTACGGGGCAACGGAAGCAGCCTGCGCTCATGTCTTGGCGCTTGTGACCCGAAGCTAACTAGGGCTGATCGAAGCCCTCGCAGAGCTAAGCCGCCAACCCCGTTTCACAGGAGACGGACACACGTTAGTGCAGCCACCGCCAGCTCTTCACGGCGGTCAGTCACCCCAGGGACGCCCGCCCGCCCGGCCCGGTGGCGCGGAGGCTGGTGAAGCCCGGGGCGCGGAGGCCGGGCCCCTGTTCGCGGGGGGGCTGGACGCCGCCTCACGTGACACTTCGTTCACTTCGCCCAAGTTTTCGCAAACGGGGGCGCCGGAAGCTCCTGAGGCCAACGCGGCAGCGACCGAGCGCCCCGGCGGCCTCTCCCCGCGACCGGACGCGGCCTGGCGCCGCCGCAGGGGCTCTGGGGTGCGCGAGGGGAGCGAGCGGGACTCGCCGGAGCCCGGGCGGACGGAGACTGCGGGCTCCTGCCGCCTCCTCGCTGGGGCACCCCTGGCGGACAGCACCACCGGGGGGGGGGGAGGCGAAGCCGAGGGCGCCCTGTGACCCCCCCCCCCGCCGCCACGTGGAGAGGCAGTGGGGGCAGCGCGAGCCCAGAAACGATCGTTCAACCGCCACCCCAGGCGCGCCCCCTTGCAACGCTCCCTCGCTCACCAGGCCGAGACGAGCCCCGAGAGCAACGACACCGCCCGCGTCCTGCTCAGCCGCACGGTCCCGCGCCACCGCCAACGCGCGGAACCTCACACCAACCAGCCACTTCCTCCCAGACCGTCTATTGGCTGGCTGCCTTCTGACGTCAGGGATTCGAGAACGGGAAACGGGCCCCTGGGACAGGCTGCGCGAGAGGAAGAGGCGCACGCCGACGGTTCCTCGCGCTCGCTGGGAAAGACCCCGCCCGCGGGAAGCGGTGCCGACGGCTTCGCCAGCTCACGTCCGTCGGGTCGCCACGCATGCGCGCAGAGAGAAGCTGCGTTGCGTTGCGCTCTGGATGCGTCATGGGCTGGGCGCCCCTCCCCCTTCCTCCCGGGGCCTGCGGAGTCCCGGGCTGCGCGCGGAGCAGGCCGGGGAGAGGTGAGCGGGGGCTGGGCAGAGCGGGAGACCCGGAGGCGCCAGCCCGGCCCGGTGCTGCTGCTGCTGCTGCTTCTCCCCCGGGGTGTCAAGGGGCCGCACTGAGCGCGGCGCCGCGCGGGCGCCGCTTTCACGGGGGTGGGAGGAGACGCCCAAGTGCTGCGGGCCTCGCCGCCTCCAGGGCACCGAGAGCCTCCGGCGCCCGCGGTGTGGGGGCGAGTGCGGCTCCCGCTCCCGCCCCCCGCGGGAGGCACCGGGGTCTCTCCTGGCGCTGGCCGCGGCGAAGTGCCCCGGAGCGGGGGGTGGGGCGAAGGCCCCGGTGTCGCGTTGTCGTTGGATTGACTCGAGGGCCTGCCTCGGTCTCAGCCCGTCTCCGCCCTGAGGGCGAGGAGGGTCGCGGCTGGTCCGAAAGGCGCCGGGGGTTGACACCCACGGGCCGTGCTCTGCCCCGCAGTGGAGTGAGGCGTCTTTTGGGTGCCCGACTCCGCTGCAAGGAAACCCGGGCTCCGCACGGGTCTTCGCCCCGGCAGGGGCAGCCTCTGCCCAACCACGTGCTTGGTACTGAGATGAGCAGGAAATACTGCTTCTTTCAAGCCCCGTCGTCTTGTCCATGCCAGCAACTACTAATCCAGTTAGACTGCAGGTTCCCCTGCCAGGAGCCAGGTATCACTAGTAGTAAGGGTCCTGTGGCACCTTATAGACTAACAGAAGTATTGGAGCATGAGCTTTCGTGGGTGAATACCCACTTCGTCAGACACACCTGATGAAGTTGGTATTGACCCACAAAAGCTTGTTCTCCAATACTTCTGTTAGTCTATAAGGTGCCACAGGATTCTTTGGCGCTTTTTACAGATCCAGACTAACACAGCTACCCCTCTGATACTAGTAATATGGGTCTACCCACATTGCCCCAGGAACAAACTACTTGATTCCCATTCCCCACAGCCACAACGAAGATGACAGTGAGAGGAATATCATATTCACAGGTTTCTCAACCTCTTGGAAACCTATAAAATATCTATTGTAGAGTTGCCAGGCATCCGGTTTTCAACCAGAATGGTTGAAAAGGGACCCTGGTGGCTCCAGTCAGCACAGCTGACGAGCTGCTAAAAGTCTGGTTGGCAGTGCAACGGGACTAAAGCAGGCTCCCTGACTCAGTGCGGCTTCTGGAAGCGGCTGGCATGTGTCTCCCCTATGTGCAGGGGCGGCCATGGGGGCTCTGCATGCTGGCCCTGCCCCGAGCGCCAGCTCTGCTGCTCCAATTAGCCAGGAACCGTGGCCAACGGGAACTGTGGGGGCGACAGCTGCGGGCAGCGCACAGAACCCCTGTGGCCGCCCCTGCACCTAGGAGCCAGATATGCTGGCTTCCAGGAGCCATCTGAAGTAAGTGGTGCCCCTCACCCCCTTCTGTACCCCAAACCTCTGCACCAGGTCAGAACCCCCTCCTCCACCCCAAATCCCTCATACCCAGCCCCACCCCAGAGCCCTCCAGCCAGAGCCCGCACCCCAACCTCCTGTCCCAGCCTGGCGAAAGTGAGTGAGGGTGGGGGAGAGTGAGAGATGGAGGGAAGGGGGAATGGAGTGAGCGGGGGCAGAGCCTCAGAGAAGGGGTGGGGCAAGTTCTGGTTTTGTGCCATTAGAAAGTTGGCAACCCTACTCTAAGGTGATGTGTAGCTAATAGCTTCTTGTAATTAATTTATTTTTCTCAGTTTAAAAAGAAGACTAACATGGTTGAAAACTCTCCAGCCCCATTGCCTGAAAGAGCAATATATGGATTTGTTCTTTTCTTAGGCTCCCAGTTTGGCTTTAGTAAGTATGTTTGCTTTCTGAGTAAAGTGCTACATGTATTTGCTGTATTAAGAGGCAGAAATGAATACTGTACAATAGTGCCTCTAGTAAGATATAGAAGTTTTAAAAAAAGATTAACTCTGTGTTAATACTTCTCAAGTAATAAAAATTATATTAGTTGTAAAGAAGGATTGAACTATTATTTGCAGTGTTGTAGCTGTGTTGGGCCCAGGATATTAGAGGGACAAGATGGGCGAGGCAATAGCTTTTATTGGACCAACTTCTGTTGGTGAGAGAGACAAGCTTCTGAGCTTAAACTGGGATCTAATGCTTCTCTCTCACCAAGCTCAGAAGCTTCTCTCTTTCACCAACAGAAGTTGGTCCAATAAAAGTTATTACTTCCCAAGCTTGTCTCTCTGAACTGTTATTAAAAACATTTTGCAACTTTGTGGGGTAATCCAAGTCTTGTCAGTTCTCCCTTGTATTATCCTTTTGGATTTTGTTCTCCCTGATACTGCTGCTGGTGGCCACATAGCTGATTGTGCTGAGGGGACAGCTATATTTCAGGGAGTTAGTTGAAAGTCTTTCCAGTAGGCTGAATGTACAGCATATGATGTGTGTACACAGTTGGCACTTTGTGACCTGTGTAGAAGTTAAAGGTGCAAAACACAAATTCTGAAGCTAGGGACTGATACTCGATAAAGGCTGACAAGAATCACGTCAGTTTCACTGTGCTGCTGCTTTCAGCAATGATGAGCCACAACAGAGGAAGGTGCTGAAGATACTCACTGGGTAAGGAGTGGAGTACAAAGAGTCCATACTCCCTTGCAGCAAGTATAAGGCTTTTGGGTGGGGAAAACTAAATAGCGAAGGAGTGCTCCTTCTTTCCCAACAGTTGATAGTTCTGGGACTTCAAAATTAGCATATCAAAGACGGAGATGAAAAATGGAACACCAGAGATTTCAGGGACAGAAATGCACCTGGCTGTAGGAATCCCAGAACCCTTCCCAATTCAAGCAGCTCAGCATGGATGGAGCTAAGGAGGGCTCCACTCCAAGGGTGTTCGCACAAAACTCTACTCTGGGATTCCATCTTCCGTATCCTCTTGCTAGTAACTGTTCTGTTGATCTAAGATATTGTAATACCTTAACTTTTGAGCCAAAATTGACCTTACTGTTCCTCTTAAGAGAAATATTTTTGAATTAATACTTCATTGGCATTGAAATCGGTAAGACCAAATTTACTCCCATTCTAAATATATTTTCAGTAAAATATGCATGTTTAAAAACATTTCTTCAAGTACTAGGTTGTTGTAACTCTTGTTTCAGTTTTGTGACTGTTGGGACTAGTGTGACTCTGTTACTTTATTCTTCCCCACCAATTCCCCATTTTTTTGTTTACTCACTTGCCAGAATACTAGATTTTGAGCTCTCTGGGGCAAGACCTGTCATTGCGTGTTTGTTTGTATAGTACCTAGTATAATGCTATCCTAATCCCTGTTTTGGGTCTTTACATTTTATCATTTCTATTGTGATAGCCCCTTAAGTGGCATACTATAGTGAAGAACTGAAGTATTTAAAAAAGAAAATCTCATTCAAGATGTGTGGAATTCCACTAAAAATAAATTTGGTACTCCACAAACTTCTCATTTTGGGAGTTCATTGGGTTTGCTGGGGGCAGGGTGTTTAATGGCTAAATCTTGCTATCCTTGTGTAGTCAAATTACTCATTAACATGATTGTCAAGTATCAGAGGGGTAGCCGTGTTAGTCTGGTTCTGTAGAAGCAGCAAAGAATCCTGTGGCACCTTATAGACTAACAGACGTTTTGCAGCATGAGCTTTCGTGGGTGAATACCCACTTCTTCGGATGCAAGTGGTGGAAATTTCCAGGGGCAGGTATATATAAGCAAGCAAGAAGCAAGCAAGAGATAACGAGGTTAGATCAATCAGGGAGGATGAGGCCCTGTTCTAGCAGTTGAGGTGTGAAAACCAAGGGAGGAGAAACTGGTTCTGTAATTGGCAAGCCAGTCACAGTCTTTGTTTAATCCTGAGCTGATGGTGTCAAATTTGCAGATGAACTGGAGCTCAGCAGTTTCTCTTTGAAGTCTGGTCCTGAAGTTTTTTTGCTGCAGGATGGCCACCTTAAGATCTGCTATTGTGTGGCCAAGGAGGTTGAAGTGTTCTCCTACAGGTTTTTGTATATTGCCATTCCTAATATCTGATTTGTGTCCATTTATCCTTTTCCTTAGAGACTGTCCAGTCTGTCTTCTTTTTGTGCTGTTGGTGGGAGGGTAACTGTGTATCAGTGCGCTGTTCAGTGTTGTCCTGAAAGTATTCTTTGAGTCGGAGACGGCGAAAGTAGGCTTCCAGATCGCCGCAGAACTGTATCATGTTGGTGGGGGTGGCAGGGCAGCAAGATCCATTGTCTACAGCCAAGCACTGAGGTACAACCGCATCTGCTCTAACCCCACAGACAGAGACCAACACCTACAAAATCTCCACCAAGCATTCTCAAAACTACAGTACCCGCACGAGGAAATAAGGAAACAGATCAACAGAGCCAGACGTGTACCCAGAAGCCTCCTACTGCAAGACAAACCCAAGAAAGAAACCAACAGGACTGGTTAGGTCCTGTGATGGTGTTGCTGGTGTGGATATGTGGGCAGAGTTGGCATCGAGGTTTGTTGCATGGATTGGTTCCTGAGCTAGAGTTACTATGGTGCGGTGTGCAGTTGCTGGTGAGAATATGCTTCAGATTGGCAGGTTGTCTGTGGGCGAGGACTGGCCTGCCACCCAAGGCCTGTGAAAGTGTGGGATCATTGTCCAGGATGGGTTGTAGATCCCTGATGATGCGTTGGAGGGGTTTTAGCTGGGGACTGTATGTGATGGCCAGTGGAGTCCTGTTGGTTTCCACACCAGCAACACCATCACAGGACCTAACCAGATCAGCCACACCATCACCGGTTCATTCACCTGCACGTCCACCAATGTAATATATGCCATCATTTGCCAGCAATGTCCCTCTGCTATGTACATCGGCCAAACTGGACAGTCTCTAAGGAAAAGGATAAATGGACACAAATCAGACATTAGGAATGGCAATATACAAAAACCTGTAGGAGAACACTTCAACCTCCCTGGCCACACAATAGCAGATCTTAAGGTGGCCATCCTGCAGCAAAAAAACTTCAGGACCAGACTTCAAAGAGAAACTGCTGAGCTCCAGTTCATCTGCAAAATTGACACCATCAGCTCAGGATTAAACAAAGACTGTGAATGGCTTGCCAATTACAGAACCAGTTTCTCCTCCCTTGGTTTTCACACCTCAACTGCTAGAACAGGGCCTCATCCTCCCTGATTGATCTGACCTCGTTATCTCTTGCTTGCTTCTTGCTTGCTTATATATACCTGCCCCTGGAAATTTCCACCACTTGCATCCGAAGAAGTGGGTATTCACCCACGAAAGCTCATGCTGCAAAACGTCTGTTAGTCTATAACAGGGGTGGGCAAACTTTTTGGGGCGAGGGCCACATCTGGGTGAGGAAATTGTATGCAGGGCCGGGGCAGGGGGGGTGGAGTGCGGGATGTGGAGGAAGGGGCTCAGGACAAGGGATTGGGGCAGAGAAGGGGTGCAGAGTGTAAGAGGGGGCTCAGGGAAGGGGGTTGGGGTACAGGAGGGGTGCGGAGTGCAGGATGGGGCTCAGGGCAGGGAGTTGGGGTGCACGGGGTGCAGGGTGCAGCAGGGAGCTCAGGGCAGGTGGTTGGAATGCACAGGAGTGCAGAAAGGGGCTCAGGGCAGGGAGTTGGGTGCAGGAGGGGTGCGAGGTACAGGCAGAGGGCTTAGGGCAGGAAGTTGGGGGGCGGGGGGCAGGAGGGGTTTGAGCTCCAGCCAGAGGGCTTAGGGCAGGAAGTTGGGGGGCGGGGGACAGGAGGGGTTTGAGCTCCAGCCCGGTGCCACTTACCTAAAGTGGCTCCGGGGTGGCAGTGGGGCACACCAGGGCCAGGGCAGGCTCCCTGCATGCCTGCCCTGTCCCCACGCCACTCCAGGAAGTGCTGCGGCCCCTGGGTGGGGGGGGGGGCAGAGGGCTCTGCGTGCGCACATGGAGCCCTTTGCCTCCCGGCCCGGGGGCTGCTTCTGAGAGCAGCGCCGGGCCCGCAGCACCACCAGGGGTAATTCCGCGGGCCGGATCCAAAGCCCTGAAGGGCCGGATCCGGCCCGCGGGCCATAGTTTGCCCATCCCTGGTCTACAAGGTGCCACAGGATTCTTTGCTGCATTAACATGATTGCTAGTTTTGACTGCAGAATTAGACCCTTTGTGGTTTAGTGCTGTCATATAGTTCTACATACATAGTCATTTGTGCATATTTCTGAAAACCTAGAGAAATACCTTGGACCAATGTTCTTAAAATACCAATGTTTAAAATTAATTTAAAATTAAATTTTTAACTTTTTTTTAAAAATCAACAAATGCAAGGAATTCTTGTCTATTTTATTCTGGAATTAGAAAACAAATATGAAGAAGAGAGTTAAAGTATCATCAGTTATAAAGTTTGCATCCCTATGGCATAGTTTGTGTGTTCATGGTAGCATTCTCTGCAGTATTTCAGTAAACCTATTTAGATGCTTTTCGGAATCTATAGAGAATTTTTTTATAATTTATTTGTATCCTCTAATGACGGTGCTAAAAATATTGATCTAGAATTAATTTGTCTCTTAAAACAATGTAAACTGTACAATTATGATCAAACTATTAACTTTTACTCTTTTTGCACAGTGTTATACCTTGTATGGGCGTATGTTCCTGAATCCTGGTTATTCTCATTGGGACTAACATACTGGCCTCAAAAGTAGGTTAAATTCATTCACTGTTAAACATGTGAAAGAACAAACACATACCCAGAAAAATTGTGCCAGTGTCCGTTTACATTTAAAATATTTTACATTTAATCTAACTTGAAAAAGGAGATTTTAATATGTTTCTCCTCACAAACAGCTGCAGTATTTATGTAAAGTAATGTTTCACAAACAACAGTTTACTCTGAAAAATTATCAGCAAGCTAAAATGAAGTGCAGTACATCTGTCATGTTCTTAAAGTAATTTGGCAGCTTGGTTTAACTAAGGTTTTTTTTTCTGAAATATCATGGTAAATTTTATTAAATTAAATTTCCAAATAAACTGTCTAAGGCATTTATTTGGCTATTATTCCACACTGGTCACAATGGGTCCTTAGTTAATAAACTGCATTTTCAGGGTCTTCTGTTTTTAGTGTGGTGATTTTGGCGATAACTATTTTTTCTATCCACTTTAAATTCATACTTGTTTCTACTTCTGTACAGTCTTGCTTGATTTAGAGCTGGAAATAATTTTTTACTAAAGACTTTCTTTTTTGAAATGTCACTTAAAAATAAATATTTTATTCTGCAGGTACTGGGCAGTTGCTTTACCTGTATACCTTCTAGTTACTTTAGGAATTGGCTATATACTACTCTTTGGTATTAACATGATGAGTACTGCTCCACTCAACTCCATGCACACCATTACAGGTAGTTGATAATTTTCTTGTCTAGTTCTTAAGCTTTCAACAAAAGTTATTGGCAATCACCGTAAACATACTTGCTGGCATTACTAAACTAAACCAAATTCAAAGCCTTGAATTTTCACTTATGTTTAATGTATTGGCGTATTACAGACTGTTATAAACAATTATATATTTTGTTCAAACTTAATTTCAATACAATGTTATAACTACAAGTTATACCTTTGACTGTTTTATTTTTCTCCAAATGTATCTTCTTTAGAACAACCATTACAGTCTAGTATTTGCTACTCTTTCCCACGGATTTTATTTCTGACAACCGGTACAGTTCTGAATGCTTGAAATATAGGTGGCTTCCTCAATTTTTTCCCATCTTTCTCAAGATGGTATTTCTTTTATTTGCTGATAACTGCTTTTCCTGAGCAAGAACATGAGAGAATTCAAAAATTACCCAGATCATTAGAATCCAAGTCTATGCTAAAGCTAAGTTGTCTCAATTGGCAGCACCGTTTGGCCCAGGTCCATTCACTTCTAATGAAAACCAACAAAATTAGTATTTAAGGCATGCTTCATTGACTTATTTTGACTTGCTTCCACTGAACTGTGCTTTGAAGTGGAAAGAGCCAAGTGTAGACTCTGCAGTAAAGATGGTGACTAGACTGATGACTTGATAGAAAGCTGCTGAGGTCAAGAATGAAAAGGGTCAGCAGCACACATCCACAGGCAGAATTTACCCCCAAGTCTTTCTTGAATCAGCACTATGGAACTTGCTTTGCTAGAGGGAGCAGAATGTTAAAATCTACTGTAGATAAACTGACATTACCAACAACATTTATTCACTTTCAGAAAACCAGAATGATGCTGTAAACATGTGAAAAGTGGGCTGTTTCTCGAATTTCACTCTTTTAAATGTTGCATAGGATTAGATTGTAGCTGAATGTGATGTAAAATCAGAGCAGTATGCTTTTATATTGACGAAGTGTAGGAGTCTAACACTATTTCTAGCAGGAAAACAAAGTATTTCATTTTATACCATCATTTTAAATCATGGAATAGTGAAATGTCTTTTGTCATATTTCCTACAGATAACTTTGCAAAAAATCAGCAGCAGAAGAAATCTCAAGAAGAAGCAATCCCTGCATTGAGGGATATTCCCATTAGTGAAGTAAACCAAATGTTTTTCCTTGCTGACAAAGGCATTTGTAACAGAAATTAATTGGAACCAGACCTAGTTAGAATGAGACACTACTACAATAATTTTTAGAAACACATTGTAAGAAAAGTCAGAGGCTTGTCAGTGCTAGGAAATCTAGCTCTTTAAACAACTGGAATATATGAATTTGTATCTAAATTAAGCTGTGGTTATTACTGGTTCACCTGTGTGGCATAGGGCACTGAACCGGGACTCAGAAGATATGGGCTCTATTCCCAGCTCTGCTACTGGCCTGCTGGGTGACCTTGAGCAAGTCACTTCACCACTCTACTTTGGTTTCCCCTTCTGTACTATGTATATGATACTGACATTTATAAAGTGCTTTGAGATCTTCTGATGAAAAGTGTTATTTAAGAGCTACGTATTATTATTTATTAAACAAATTGATGATTGTTGAAATGGTTTTATTTCTTAATGTAGAGAGACCTACAGTATTAAACGACAAAATACTTCATTCTGGGAACAGAATTCTTCCATATAAATCTGTTTAGCTATGCTCTGGATCTGAAGTAATCCATTCAGTTACCCCTATATTTTTTTCTTGCACATTGAGGGTGGGATTTTCCAACACATTCAATGTTTGGCTTAATTCAGTGGGAGCAGAGTTAGGCCAACATTGAGTGCTCTTAAATATCCCACGCTATTTTGACCAGTAATACTAAATTCAAGTATATGCATTGTGACTGTACAGTAATATTAATAAAATGTTTTTAGTTGTCTAAAACTGATTGCATTTCTAATTTTTCTGAGGGGTATCTTACTTGCCTTGGACATACAGTGCACAGTGGATTTTCTTTAGATATGTATTTCTGCATATCAAGAATATCCTTGTTTTCCTATCTTATTAGGCTTATTAAAAGTGATAGGGTTTCCCAAAACTAGGAGAAAAGCTAGGGGATGAAGAAAAATCCAAACAAGTTCCCATTTAAATATTAGTTGTTTTTTCTTAAATTGCTTTCTTATCCTTCATCTAATGTTCTTTAATATTAAAAAATTACAATTCTTAACAGTACTAAAAATAAAATTCTTCTGGACCCATGGAACTGCTGTAAATTTCATAGAAAACTGCAGGTCCATCTTCTTAAACTCAAAGGAAATCTCAAAGTACACTGCATTGTTTCTAAGCCACTGCCAAAATATCTTAAACAGAGAATATTCTTCCACTTACATGTTACTTTGCTGACAAATCATCACCAGAAGTTGTTGAAATATTTTATTTGTCGCCAGCTCACATCCTAACACATTGCATCATAAAACACTAGTGATAATAGTTAAATCCTCAACATCAGACAAAAATACCGTCACTCTTTTCAGGAAAGAATTTGAGTTACAAAAAGTTACCTTATTTCCTTTTCTAACGAAATGGTATCTTGGAAAACTTCTGTATGCAGGACCTCATACTGATCCCATTGAAACTAATGAATTTTCTGCTACTAACTTCAGTGGGAGTGCTTCCTCCACATCCCAGCTTGCTATAGCTGGACAATCACATGGATGTTCCCAACTTGTGATCCAAAAATCTAAGTTTCCTTGTTTGGTTGATTTTTTTGATTTTTTGTTTTGTTTTGTTTTGTTTTTTGCAAGGGGGGAGGGAGAGGAATCTCCAGCTCTTAGAGCAATGAGAAAAATCCTCAATTTTTGAACCAAACAAACCAATGTAAAGCTAAGTGCTTGAGTTTGCAGATAGCCTGAAATAATAGCTCTAAAGTGTGTAACTTGCCCTTATCTCATTGGAATGCTAATGCCAGAGCCTAATGATTATATTTTAAATGGCAACATTAACTACTTAATTGATGATCAGAATATGCAAGAAAGAAGAGAGTCTTGGACTCTCATTTTGATGTCTCAGATTGCATGGGGCATATTTGTTTGAGTAGAGCATTTGATTTGGGACAGCTCAACTTTTTTTTTTTCCAGTTTGAACCCTTTTTTTCTTCCTTTTTTATTTTTGACTTTCTCATACAATCTTGAACTGATAGAAATTATAGGTTATTCTGGCAGGGACCATGTATTGACTATTGTCTAGCCATGGGGGGTTGGGGGAGGAAGGAGGGTGTCATTAAAAAGATAGTTACCTTTTTTTTTTTCTTGAGAGAATTCATGACTAAGTCACTTCAGGGTTATATATTTTCTCATATGCAATTTCTGGTTATGATTTTCTTGTTCCTTGAAATTCTTTCTAAATTTTTGAGAAAGCAATTTAAATTCTAATGTGACAACTAGTGAAGGCTATGGTTCTGGTGTCATTTAATTTAAGGATTAAATTAATTCCCAGTTAAAGATACACAAATCCCTACCAGATAAAGAAGAGCTACTGGAAAATGCCCTCAAGTCCTAAAAGCACACAAACTAAAGGATTATAAATCTTAAACAAAGATTCTATCAGTGATGAATCTGCCATTTCACTTGTCTGCTGATCTAGCACAATTATGGGAAAACTAACAGAAGGGACCTAAGTGAACAGACAAACTGGGGCCATTTATTATTTAAGTGAAATTTGCAGACATGAAACTCAATCTTTGCTTATCTGTCATTGAGTGGCAGTGCTGAAATGACATTCTGATGACCTTTACTTCAATTTAAGAATAATTATCAAACATTCAAAGGTTGTCTTCATGATCAAAATAATATATTCTGTAACACAATGTATTTTTCTATTGTGTAGGGTTTGGGACTTGTGATAAAGGTTAATGGCATCTAATGTTTAAAACTAATATACCGTACTTTGACAGGATGTTGTGGGTCTTGAGTGTCCCTCATTGCATGACCTTACATACAGCAGTAATCAGGTGTATTTTATTCTTACCAACTTGGTGGGAGGGGAAGCTACTTTTCACTAGTTCCTTGCACCTAAAGAGACAACATTCTTTTTAGCTGCCAAAGTATTTAGAAGGCTTTATGCAGTTGTCAGCTCAGACTTATCAGATGGATGATTCCAAAACAAAACCTGACAAGATTAAAGTGTGGTGCTGGTTTTAACTCCTTCCCTCCTAAAACATACCTGTGTAAAGACTACCCAAAGATCTGGAATAGACTAAATGTGATCAAATATCCACTCCCTCAAGAGATTGGCTTTAGTGGTGCTAAATCCTAAATTTGCCCTCATTTTCACCTCTTGGCCTGGCCTTATCAGTGGTATCTTGTCACCACCAAGATTAGTAGTATTTAGTGGAGTGGACTAATAGCTTTATTCTTGCTGAATAGGCAAAGGAGGGTAGCCTTTAGCCATACTGTGCAAGTAACTTTTATGCTTTTTGTCTAGTTCCTTTAGAGTAATTTTGTTTTCATATGCATTTGGATGCTTATTGCCATGATTCTGTTTTGATAGTCTGTGCAAGAGAGATGCATGGGAGGAAACAGTGTGACATCCTGTTCTCCAGAATGCTACAATATATTTGTTAGTCTTTAAGGTGCCACAAGTACTCCTGTTCTTTCTACAGACAGTGTTGAGTTTGAACATGCCAGAGCTCCTCCTGTAGTGAAGATCAGACTGTACTCTTGTTATTCTTAAAATGCAAAGGCCCAGTACTCCTACCACTGAATGCAATAGGACTGTGGTGGCCAACCTTTTCTATATGATGTTCCCATATGCCAAAAGAAACACATGTGTGCATGAACAGACACACACAATATGTTCATAACCCTAAGGCTGAGCAGCCATGCAAAAGATGATTTGCCACTGATTTCAGTAGGAGCAGAACCAGGCTGAAACTGATTAAAGGTAGGAGGTGGAAGCCTGTGATTTTTTACTGTGTTGCAGTGCAGAATGATGGGTTTGGGCTATACATAGAAAGTGCACAATGATTAGTAAGGAGCCAACATAAGAGCAATATTACCATGTATTCAGTTACTCTCATTTTTATTGTAAATATTTATATTAAAGTGAGCCCTGTAGGCACTACTATATTGAGATCTGTATCCTATTGAGCTGGGTGTTATACAAACAGAAAAGAGAAAATTTGCCCTTCTAGTTTGTCACTAGAGGCACCCAGAGAGATTTTTCCTGCTTGTAAGTCACCATGATATGAGGTATGATTTCATTTCACAGGTGAACATAACAGGCAATCTTGCAATATTTAATCTTTATTAATTTAGAACACAGAAGATTAAGGAAGAACTTTATCCTCACTTATTGCTTGTTGCCCTTCATAAAGGGAGGGCATGAGGATAAAATATTACAAGTGAATGAGTATGTGAAGAACTGGCACAGCTTTGTAAGTTACATGTAGGGCAGTTTGTGTGTATTTGGTGGGGTAGAGGAAGGATGTAATGGAGCAGGAAATAAAAGAATCTAAAGGAAACCTGCTGGTCAAAATTCCAATTCAACATGCGAGTGGCCAGGGGTATTTCTGCAGGGAACAGAATGTTAAAGTAAAGCAAGACTCTCCATAGGACTAGACTGAGTGGGCCCACCTCACTACAACATGCAGGTATACCTATGTTATTACAAGCGGTGTCTGACCCATAGGCGGCAGGTTTGTGTAATTTTTGGTGGGGCCCAAAATAGTGGTCCCCCCCCGCACTCCCGCCCTGTAAGCCGATATAAAATGAAGCTACAACACGTCAGTGCCACAAGATTACAAGGGTCAATTACAAGTGGAAAGTCAGAAGCAGCACTTGCCTACTTCAATATACAGTATTATATTTTGTTGCACCTGTTGTGATGAAGTGGGAATGTTCTTAATATTTTCTCTGAATACTGTGTGGGTGCCTCAGTTTCCCCTGCAAGGTGCCAACTGAAGGTGTTGGGGACAAAGATCAGGTGGCCTCCTTGTCCGGAATCGAGACACAAAGGCCAGATGAGGGAGTGTCAGTTTGGAGGTGGCTGGAGAAATGGGGAGAGGCCTAGAACTTGGGTCTGGGCTCCACCCCACCCCCCCAAGATGGACCTGACTGAGGGGTCCTGTTTTCTGTATCCACACGGTCTGTTCTAGACTGTGATCCTGTCATCTAATAAACCTTCTGTTTTACTGGCTGGCTGAGAGTCACGTCTGACTGCAGAGTTGGGGTGCAGGGACCTCTGGCTGCCCCAGGACCCCGCCTGGGCGGACTCACTGCGGAAAGTGCACGGTGTGGAAGGGCATGCTGAATGCTCCGAGGTCAGACCCAGGAAGGTGTAAACTTCTTGCCCTGGAGACAGTCTGCTCAGAGAGGAGGCTCCCCCAGAGTCCTGACTGGCTTTGAAGGAGTGGTTCCTCCAGAGCATCCCAGCATCCCCTTCCACACCATGCGCTTCCTGGAAGTCCACACAGGCACTAACACTCCCTCCTCTGGCCTTTGTCAAGAAGGCTAACAGCATTTTGGGCTGTATAAGTAGGGGCACTGCCAGCAGATCGAGAGACATGATCATTCTCCTCTATTCAACATTGGTGAGGCCTCATCTAGAGTACTATGTCCAGTTTTGGGCCCCACATTGCAAAGAAGGATGTGGAAAAATTGGAAAGTCCAGTGGAGGGCAACAAAAATGATTAGGGGGCTGGAGCACATGACTTCTGAGGAGAGGCTGAGGGAACTGGGATGGTTTAGTCTGCAGAAGAGAAGAATAAGGGAGGATTTGATAGCTGCTTTCAACTACCTGATAGGGGGTTACAAAGAGGATGGATCTAGACTGTTCTCAGTGGTAGCAGAGGACAGAACAAGGAGTAATGATCTCAAGTTGCAGTGGGGGAGGTTTAGGTTGGATATTAAGAAAAACTTTTTCACTAGCAGGGTGGTGAAGAACTGGAATGGGTTACCTAGGGAGGTGGTGGAATCTCCTTCCTTAGAGGTTTTTAAGGCCCGGCTTGACAAAGCCCTGGCTGGGATGATTTAGTTGGGGATTGGTCCTGCTTTCAGCAGGGGGTTGGACTAGCTGACCTCCTGAGGTCCCTTCAAACCCTGATATTCTATGATACTCTAAACTGACCACCAAATTTAAGTTGCGTGTTTTTCCCGTCAGGTGAGGACTCTGGGGCAGGGCTGGGGATAAGGAACTTGGGGTGCAGACAGGCTGCCCCAGGGCTAGGGCCAAAGAGGACTCCCCTCCACCCTCCCTGGCAGCAGCAAGCTCCAGGGGAGGGACCCATTCTGCCCCCCAAGTCACTGCACATGCTCCTAGGGTCCCTCTCAGGTCCAGAAAGCCCACTCGCCTCCCCTATGGTGGGTACCGGGGGGAGGGGAAGTTGCCATCACGTGTGGCCTCCCCTGCTGCCACCCCTCACCATAGCCTCACTGGGGATGGGGCTGCCCCTTGCCCAGCATGGTGCAGGAGTGGGGACTGCAGGGTGGTAGCTGGGGAGGGGCACAGTATCACAAAATTCACCTAAGTCCCAGCTGCACAGGTCTAGGAAGCTCCCCTCCCCAGTGGTGTAGCCAAGTTCTAACATCAGGGGGAGTGAACACGTAAAAAAAGGTGCCAGCCAACATATCCAATTACTAATCAGGCAGTGCTATAACAAGAGATTATGCTATTCTTCTTCGAGTGATTGCTCCTATGCATTCCATGTAGGTGTGCGCGCCGCGCGTGCACGGCTCTTCGGAACATTTTTACCCTAGCAACACTCGGTGGGTCGGCTGGGCACCCCCTGGAGTGGCGCCGCCATGGCGCAGGATATATACCCCAGCCGACCCATCCGCCCCTCAGTTCCTTCTTCCCGCCCGTGGCGGCCGTTGGAACAGTGGAGCGTGGCTTAGCTGACCTCCACTTCCCTAGCTACTCGTAGTTTCTCTCGTTTAGTATATAGTTCAGATGTTTATAGTTGGAGTTAACTTTATTTGTTTGTAGTATAGTATTTATTTTCAGGGGTTCGGGGTTTATCCCCTTCCCCTCACACGGTGCCGGGTCCGATGCCCGGTCCACAGGGTTCTACACTGCTCGGCCGGCCACAAGCCGATGCCGACAAGAGATCCTCTCCTAAGTGCCTCGAGGAATCTCAACTAGCAGATAAGTGCCGCATTTGTGAGGCCTTGAATCTGAGAACAAAGGGGAGCGGGACTTTTGTCTCAAGCAGCTCCTGAGGGAGGCAGCTCTTGCTCCTCCGCTCTCGGCGCCGAGCGCTGGTTAGTCTTCAAGGAGCGCTCCCTCGGCACCGGATCGCCGGTACCGCCAAGGCCTCCCGGCACTGGCCCTCGCTGGCTCCGACGTCCACTCGGCATGGTTCCCTCTCCTGGAGGATGAAGAGGCACGATATACTTGCTGCGTCCGAGCCACCTGCTCCGCAGCCGAGCGCTATGCTCAGTCGGAGCGCCCGGCACCGATGTCGGCCGTGGCACCGACAATATCCGCACCATTAACTCCGGCCAGGCAAGAGCCGTCGAGTCCGGTGCTGCGAGGCTCCCCGGTACGAACCGTGGTAGAGCTCGCTATGAAGCTGCGTCCGAGCCGCCTGCTCCGCAGCCGAGCGCTATGCTCAGTCGGATCGCCCGGCACCGATGTCTGCCGCAGCACCGACTATATCCGCACCATTAACTCCTGCCAGGCAAGAGCCGTCGAGTCCGGTGCTGGAAAGCTCCCCGGTACGGACCGTGGTCGAGCTCGCTAGGACGCTGCGTCCGAGCCGCCTGCTCCGCAGCCGAGCGCTATGCTCAGTCGGATCGCCTGGCACCGATGTCTGCCGCGGCACCGACAGTATCCACACCGTTAACTCCGGCCAGGCAGGAGCCGTCGAGTCCGGTGCTGGAAAGCTCCCCGGTACGAACCGTGGTCGAGCTCGCTTTTAAGCTGCGTCCGAGCCGCCCGCTCCGCAGCCCGAGCGCTCTACTACGTCGTACTGCGCGGCACCGGTACCTGCTGCGGCACTGACAGTATCAGCACTGTAGACTCCGGACACGCAAGAGCCGTCGAGTCCAGCACCTGAACCCTCCCCGGTGCGAGCTGTGGTCGAGCTCACTATTCCCTCCACGCTGGAAACATTTCAACAGCGAGGGCGTTGATGGCGAGGGCAGAGCCTGCGCTGCTTTAACCCCCGACACCGCCGGTGTGGGTTATATTGTCTATCGGCGAGCCTGTCTTGCTCACGCCACCCTGCGTCGGTACCGCAGAGCGGCACCGTTCCCGATCGCGGTCCCGCAGACGTTCTCGGTCCCATCACCGATCGAGGTCCTGACGCCGCTCGCAGTCTCGGCACCGTTCTCTATTTCGGTGCCTTTGGTACTCGTGGCACCGGTCGGCGTCCCATTCGCTGGCCTGGTACACTCGGCACCGATCCTGCTCCTGGCACCGCCACAGGCACTGAGACTCCCATAGCCATTCCTGAACATCGAGCCTCGCGCTCTCGGCCGACCGCCCGGCACAGATCCGGTGGCAGGTCTCGTTCTTGGTACTGGTATGTCTCCCGGTACCAATCCCCGGGGCTGCGTCGAGCGACGTCAGTTAGAGAAGGAGACTCTACCAAAGGCTCTTGAGCTCCTTCAGGGCTATCCAGCCACGCATCAGTGTTGCCACGTGCGGACACGTCATATGCGCAGTACTCTGTTTTCCGATGTGCCCTCCACAGTCTTCCAGGAGACCTATCAGTGGTCCTTCTAGTCACCTTGGGCGTACTACCACGCCAGAGGCATACCGGTGCTCCCATCTCGCTCCGTTCCGGCGGAGCTCTGGGTGCCAGAGGCGACAATTAGCCGTCCCCCTCCGACCGGTACGGAGCAAGCCCTGGTTCAGCCACCAGGCTCCCAGATCCCACCGGGTCAGGAGGTCGTCCAGGAGCGCGAGCCCACACAGGACCCGCTTGTCCCTGGCCTTTCTTCTGCCTCCTCCCCAGATGAGGCGGGGGCAGAAACATACTGCTCGAGCCCTCCTCTGATCAGAACGCAAGTGCATGGTATCATCCAGGGGGTACGAGTACCTATAGGTACATCTACCCGCCCCCCCCGCTCCCTGGTCGTCCAGTCCCGCAAGGGGATGGAACGCCACGGCCAGCAGGCACCAGCCCCTAAAGCCAAGGAGGATAGCCAAAGGGTCTTACTGGGCCGTAAGATGTACTCGGCGGGTGCCCTGCAACTTTGCGTAGCAAACTAGCAAGCCCTGCTTAGCCGCTACTATGGGTGGCGGTGGGCAAATTTACAGAGTCAGTTCTTCAGAACTCCCGTCAAGGGTTCGATGCCCTCCTGGATCAAAGGAAGTCGCTAGCGAGAGCTTCCTTCCAGGCCTCGTTGGATGCAGCTGACTCCACTGCCACGACTCTGGCCTCGGGTGTTGCCACGAGGCGCTTTTCATGGCTCCAGTTATCAAGCCTTCCCTCGCAGCTGCTGCACAATATACAGAACTTGCCCTTCAATGGCAAAGGCCTGTTCTCTGAAAAAACTGGCCCTAGGCTGCAAAGCCTAAAGGGCAACAGGGTCACTTTCCGCTCTCTCTCGGCATGCACACGCCGGTGCTTCAGCGCTGACCCTTCCGTCCCCAGCCTGACCGCTCTTACCCTGCGCCTAGACAAAGCCAGGACTTTGCCAGCAGGAGTCGCTTACGCGGTCGTAGGCGTCAATCAGGACCCCAAAGGAGCCAAAATTAGGGTCCGTCTAACCGCCAATGGGGCAAAAGCCTACCCATCCTCGTCCCTCTTAGGGACTCCTCTCATGAGCGATTCCTCTTGTAAGAGGTGCGGACGCTCCTCTTCATTGGAGCTATACAGGAGGTACCTAAGGACGAAACCTAATCCCCTAGGCGAAGGGAGGTCTCAGACCTATCCTAGATCTGCGGGACTCAACAAGTTCACGATGCAGATAAATTCCGCATGGTACCCATGGGGACCGCCATCCCATCCTTGGATCCCGGAGACTGGTATGCCGCCCTCGATATGAAGGGCACGTATTTTCACGTCGCCATTTCTCCTCCACAGAGAAGGTACCCCCGGTTTCGGGCCTACCGTCGTTTCCAGAGGGACCACCGAGCCCAAGTTACCAGTCATGTGGGCATCGACACGGACCTATTCCTGTGTCTAGGCCTGATGATCAATAGAAATATCCACTCTGATTCCCACACAGGGAATAGAATTCATTGGGGCCATCCTGGACTCCAGTCTCGCCAGAGCCTGCTTACCTCCGCCTCGGTTGCAGGCGATGGTAATATTTGTACAAGGTCTACGGACCTTCCCGACAACTTTGGCTCGCACTTGCTTAGGTTTCCTGAGTCACATGGCTGTCTGCACATTTGTTTCCAAACATGCCAGGCTTCGCTTCCGTCCACTTCAATCGTGGCTCACCTTGGTGTACCACCCGGGCAGAAATAGCATTCTCATGGTTGTCTCGTTTCCCCTGAGCATCCTAGGCTCCCTCGACCGGGAGTCAGCACCCTCCCTGGTGTATCCAGGGATGCTGTTCCATTCACTCCTCGGGGTCCCTCATGACAGATACCCCATCTCTCGGCTGGGTGCTCACCTGGGTCAGTTTCGCACTCATGGCCTTCGGTCGGCTCAAGAGCTGGCCTTCCGCATCAATGTCCGAAAGCTGAGAGCAGTCTGCCTTGTATACCAGGCATTTCAGCTGGCGGATCGCCTCAACAGATCCTTCCTGTCTCACAAGTGGTCGTTTCCTCCAGGCATTTCCATTCCGTTTTTCGGAAGTGGGACTTTCCCCGCATAGCCCTCTTCGCTCTCGCGAGAACGGAAAGAGAGAGAAGTTCTCCTCATTCCAAGGCCTCTCCCCGGGCTCGATCTTGGAGGTGTTTTCTGATGCCGTGGATGAGCCATCGGCTGTACGCTTTCCACCGTTCCCGCTGGTTCACAAGGTCCTGCCAAAACTCCGCAGGGACAGAGAGCACCTGATCATGATCGCTCCAGCGTAACTCAGGCAGCACTGGTACACCAGGTTGCTACCCCTGTCGGTAGCCAACCCTATTTCCCTGCCTCTTTGCCCAGACCCCATAGCACGGGATCACGGCAAGCTTCACCACCCAGACTTGTAATCCCTGCACCTCACAGCATAGCTGCTGCGTGGCTAAACCGATCTCAGTTGCATTGTTCTGCCTTGGTTCTACGGGATTCTCATGGGTGGTAGGAAATCTTCCACTCGGTTAACGTACCTGGCAGAGTGGAAGCGTTTCTCCTGCTGCTGCGAAACGCACAATGTTTCTCCTGCCAAGGTCCCGATCCAGTCCGTCTTGGACTACCTCTGGTCTCTCAAACAGCAGCACCTGGCGCGGTCCTCATTAAGGGCACTCTTGGCAGCCATCTCTCCCTTCCACCCAGCGGAGAGTGGCCGCTCCGTATTCTTACACTTTGTGGTTTCTAGGTTCCTCAAGGGCTTGGAGCGTTATACCCCCCCAGTTGGCCCCTGCCAAAACCTGGGTCTTCGACCTGGTTCTAACCAGTTTTATGATTGCCCATTCGAGCCACTGACGACATACTTGCTGACATACCTGTCCTGGAAGACAGTTTTTCCTTGTGGCCTTTCCATAGGCCAGACGAGTCTCCGAGCTTCAGGCGCTCACGATGGACCCACGGTATACTGTGTCTCTCAAGGACAAGGGCAGTTGTGACCACGTCCGGCCTTCCTCCCTGAAGGTGGTGTCAGCCTCTCATATCAGCCAGGATATCTTCCTTCCGGTCTTCTTTCTGAAGCCTCACTTATAGCAAGGAGAGCAACAATTGCCCTCCCTAGACGTCAGTAGGGCATCCGCAATCTATATCGAGCGGGCAAAGCCCTTTCGTAACGCCCCCAAATCTTCGTCGTGCTGGCGTGCCGGACGAAGGGCATACCTGTCTCCTCCTAAAGGATTTCGTCTTCAATGACATCGTGCATCCGCACCTCCTGGGGTTTGGCCCATGTTCCATAGAGCCACCTTACTTCACATTCCACCAGGACTCAGGCTTCTCGGCTGCCTTCCTGGCTCACGTACCCTTTCAGGGGATGTGTAGTGCAACTACCTGGCCCTCGGTCCACACCTTTGCCTCATTGGCCCAAGAGTCCAGAGATGATGCAGCCTTTGGCTCAGCAGTTTTGCATTCTGCAACATCTAACTCCGACCCCACCGCCTACGTAAGGCTTGGGAATCACCTAACTGGAATGCATAGGAGCAATCACTCAAAGAAGAAAGGACGGTTACTCACCGTAGTAACTGTTGTTCTTCGAGATGTGTTGCTCCTATCCATTCCAGACCCGCCCTCCTTCCCCACTGTCGGAGTAGCCGGCAAGAAGGAACTGAGGGGCGGATGGGTCGGCAGGGGTATATATCCTGCGCCATGGCGGCGCCACTCCAGGGGGCGCCCAGCCGACCCACCGAGTGTTGCTAGGGTAAAAATGTTCCGAAGAGCCGTGCACGCGCGGCGCGCACACCTACATGGAATGGATAGGAGCAACACATCTCGAAGAACAACAGTTACTACGGTGAGTAACCGTCCTTTACCATTATCCAGTCAGCTTGCACACAACTATTTTGAATTAGTGATAATTCAGAGAGAGAGAAAGAAGAAAGCTGAATTTAGAGAACAATTATTAACCAGATTCCTGGTTATCCACCAGCCACTTTGCTCCAGCCCATGGCACAAAGCACCATAAACGCAGTAGAATCTGGCCAAGAGACTATTCACCTCAAATTGGCATCAGCTACACTCCCCCCTCCCCCGCCCCCAGTCCCCACTATTCAGGATGTAGCTGAGTGAAAAGGTGGCGTTGTGGAAGCATTTAGCAGGCAATTGAAAACTCCTACAGAGCACTGTGCAGCCCCTGAGATCACTGCTGAGTTCTGAGCACTGGGGCTGCAGCTAGTCAGCAGTGAGATGAGGAGACACAACTGACACCTTAAAGCACCTTTACCCCCCCCCTTCCTTCACAAGCTGCACTAAGCCCCCTTTCACAGCCCTGGGCGCAGCACTGGGGGGGGAGGAGTGAGGGGGCAATAACCCAAAGTCACTCCTTTGCCTCCTGGTCCTGCTGATCCCTCAGCCCCTCTGCTGAAGAGAGACCAGGAGAAAAAAACATCCCCCCCCTTCCCTCTCCACCAGCACCAGCTGGGCTTCAGAGCCCCCTTCCCTACCACGTGGCTGCCTTGCTCTGCACGGGGCTGCCGGGACCAACAGGGCTGCTGCTCCTCAGTCCCCCGCCGCACTGGGGGGGGAGCTGTGCTGCCGCCCCTCCCCCTCCCGGCAGAGCCCACCCTGGCTCCGGGAGCGGGCAGCTGCGAGCTCCTCCTCCTCTCCCCGGGGGAGCCCGGCAACCAGCCCACGCTGCCTGCAGAGCCCAGAGCCAGCTGGCGGCCACACACAAAACCCGGTCCGGACTCCAAGTCCGGAGCCCAGTGCTGGCTGCCTGGAAAGGTGCTGATTTTGTAAAATGTGCTCAAAGGGGAGCGGCTGCTTCCCCCCTTCCACCCCACTACGCTACTGGGTTGGCGGGGATGCTCCGGGGCTGGGGATGATGGTAGTGGCAGCCAGGGGCCAGTGCCTGCTCCAGGCAGGGCCAGGGGAGAAATCCAGCTCCAGATATTGGTGGAGCACAGCCCACAGCTCTGAATATTCCTGGGGCTGGGGCTCCTTGAGCCCATATAACCCGGCGCCCATGGCCAAGAGGTCTCATGCTCTTAAAAAATGTACAAAGCAATTTAAAAAAAAACATTTTGAAGGTTATCAGATAACTTCTGAATCAGATGTAATGATTTTTAAAGTCATCCTCTGGACTGCAATTACTCCTCTAGACTTCCCTCAATGGAAGGTCAGGCACAGCCACCCATAACTAAATCACAAAATTCATTCATGCAAATCAGAAAATTAATATTAGCATAAAGTTTGTTTCTGCTTGTTAGGCAAAATGGCAATTGGTTTGGAATTTTGCCTACATCAGTTGGGGCAAGCTGAGGCCCATAATATACACACATGACCTTACTCATTTCCTGAAAGTAGGAGGAGAAAACAAATATAAATGTACTTATCTGAGTTGGCTGGGATAGGGGATATTTCAGATCTGCTGTCATAATACTTGTTCAATGATTCCTATATATGTATGGTTCTTTCTGGTCTTTTGCTGCATAATGGGCCATTTTTATTGGTACTACTCAGATCTTTAAGCCACTTTCAGACTAAAGATGGATTCTCACTTGGTGATGTAATATCCTGGTTTTGGCAACAATAGGGCAACCAGGATTTCCATTTGCACTTCTCCCTTTTTTTATTAATTGGGATCTGTAAGAAGCAGTGAGATTTGGGAACATGGAGTCTTCTTCTAGCAATACTTTTAATTAAAGGTGGCCAATATAAATTCACCTTGGTACAGTGTGATAATCTCAGTTTGTCACTAGAGATACCCAGGGAGATTTTTCCTGCTTGTAAGTCACCATGATATGAGGTATGATTTCATTTCACAGGTGAACATAACAGGCAATCTTGCAATATTTAATCTTTATTAATTTAGAACACAGAGAAGATTAAGGAAGAACTTTATCCTCACCTATTGCTTGTTCCTCAGCTCGTTTAACATTTCTTCTCTCATTATAATATTAATAAAGTCTATATTAGAAAAAACTATATGAATGTTATTAGAGATTGATTATAAATTGAATCCAGATGGTGACAAGGTCAGATAGAACAGCCTTAACAAGATTCCATTCTTTGGCATGGATGCAATCCCTCCTGAAGATAACTGTTCTAGCTGCAGGAACTTAAAAGGTCCCTGGCACTGGACAGAACTCAGAAGCAGAATTTAAAATCATGTTATGAGCCAGCTTTAATTCTGACTCTTCACAGTAATGAGTAGAATGATAGATGATTAATAAAAACTATATTGACCGAGTTGCCTTTCCAAAATCCTGCTACCACCAATGTCCCCCTAGCCTGGCAATTTTATTGTTTTCAGTATAGCAATTTTAGGCAAGTTCAGAAAGGGATTATGATGTATTTTTGCCCTAGATAAATTATCTAGCACTTGCTGGAGGAAATACAATCAATCACTCTATCCTGACAACTATGGAAAGTCCTATGAAACATGAAAATCAAGCTATATTTTAATTATTAATCTTAACTACTAAACAGATAAATTTGTCCCACAAGATAGAATGTTTCAAGTCTTTTCTTCAAGGTACAAAGGTAACAATAAATTCATTACTATAGGAATACTTTGTGGCCTTCTTCCTGCAAGTGATGGATGATTCAAAGGTCATTGAAAGCTCCTCTGGGTCAGGCCCCAGATGAATTAACAAACCAAAGCTAAAAGGTGCAGGGAAACAGAAGATGTTGTATACTGCTTGTTCATTTGTAGTCTTTTTTTTTTTAAAGCAGCTGGTAATGTATCACTTAATTACGGGGCTTCTGCAGTTTTTATAGTAGTTTGAGCATTACCATAATCTGAATCATATTTATGGTGGTCATAGCCATGTGCAATAAGGTTTTGCTAAATATTAGTAGAAGAAATCTTCCTGTGTTACAGAAAATATATTTTACAGTATAACAAAAATGAGAGGCAGTTACCTGAGTTTCTATAGTGAAAACCTGTGTTGTGGGTTAGCATTATAATACCATAATTGTTAAAGATGGAAAACCATTAAATCTCACTCCCAAAATCTTTCTGATTCATTCCACACAATTTTTAAATGGTCTTAAATGTTATAAAATAAATAAATATTGTATTAACCCTGAGTGCCCCATGTGCAGGACATGGTTATGGTAGTATACATGGCCATGTATCTATACTGGACTTCTGCTCTCTATTTTTGTGTAGATAGTTTAGCCTGCCAACAGGAGCTGCGGCACCACACTCCTGAATACTAACCCCCCTCTCTCTCTCTCTCTCTCTCTCTCTCTCTCTCACACACACACACACACACACACATATATATATATATATATATATACCCATCTCCCAAAAAGGATCTTGCAGCCTGAAGACTTTCAAAGATGTCCTACAACTTGAGATGTAGCTACTGAAGAAGATCCCACTAAGTGGGTGGGTGGATGGAGGCAGAAGGCTGAGTGCTGCTAATATTTTCACCTGAAATTCACTTTGTGGGGGATTAGCCTGTATATACTTTCTTAAGGATCAGAACTTGCAGTTTTGTTGGGAGGTGGGTGACAGAAAGCATTATACTTTTTTAAGTTATGGTGAGTATGTAGGTGTTCCTGAGACACATGTTCTGGGGCTCAAGGATGTATAGGGCATGACAAGATGTTTGTAACTTGCTGCATCTTTGCATGGTGATGGGAAGTAGGAACTTGGTGAAGGAGATGCTGGAGACACAATGTTGCTGGGTGACCAGCCACACTATTGAATGAGTTCTAATGTAAAAAGAAATTTTCTGGCTGGGAAATGGATCTTCTAAATTTTGTGTGTAGAATAATACATACAAAAATAAATACAGATACAATATTTTAAAAGCACCTGTTAACATGGTATTTAAGCAGTGTGCAAGGACAGTTAAACTGACCTAATATGGGGTGTAGACTGTGCATGGTGGACAGAAGAATTCTTCTGTTGACCTAGCTACTGTCTCTCGAGGAGGTGGATTCATTACTGATATGCTACAGTAACAGCAGTTTAAATGTGGCCATAGCTTTAGTTTGTTACTGACAACATTGCAGACAATGTGAAATTGGCAAGGAACGCAGATTTTTCCCCTTAACTTCTTATTACCATGCTTTTCGAGTTTTGAATTGGTTGGTTATGTCCTCAAGCAGCCTTAACTGTCACTATACAAAGTTTGTGTGTTTACTTCTTGTTTTTGTTTTTTAAATTCAGGATTGGTGTACCTCCATGGGTAGGTCTAAGGGGGCAAGGAAAGTAAGAGGGGGAGATCACTAAGTGTGAAACACCTAGATTTTGTGCCATTACAGATTACAATAGTTCTTAAATTACAAATACACGTCCCAGGCTGTTTTCTCATTAAGTGAATTTAAATAAACAAGAGGTTTTTACAAAGAAAATAAAAAAAAGCAAAATCACCCACATACAACCATAGCAACATCTCTTGTGTCAACAGACCAGTTTGAACTCTGGACTAGAACTGGGTGAAAATTTTCAGACAATTAGTTTTTGTTGAAAATGCAGCTTTGCCCCAAAAATTATATGTGAATTTGATAGTTTTGGCCAACATTTCTGGGGGAATGACTTAAGTAGCATTTATAGTGGAGGAGGTGCTGTCTCCCTTTTAACCTTTAGCTTTCAGCTTAGGTTACTCACCTGGATTGTGGGAGACTTCAGTTGTTTTCCCTCCTCTACCTGATTAGGAACAGTGATTTGAAATTGGGAGACATCTCCTCCATTACAGGATAATGCCCTAATCATTGGCAATAGGTAGTGATTTCTCAATCTCCTGTTGAAGCTGTTCCACTTTGTATACAATATTTTAATAGTCATTGACCAGAGTGCACAAGTGAAAATGTCTGTTGGTCAGGGCATATACCTCTGATGTAGGAAACCCAAATTCAAGTCCCTGTTCCAGGGGCTAGTTCATTATTTATACACATGGAATGACATGAATAGAAGAGTTTGATAGCCACTATTGGCAAGATATCCCACAGCCCAGTGATTAGGGCAGTGGCTCTCAATCTTTCTAGACTACTGTACCCCTTTCAGGAGTCTGATTTGTCTTGCGTATCCTCAGGTTTCACCTCACTTAAAAACTACTTGCTTACAAAATCAGATATAACAATACAAAAGTGTCACAGCACACAATTACTGAAAAATTGCTTACTTTCTCATTTTGACCATATTATAATACAGGAGTCAGCAACCTTTCAGAAGTGGTGTGCCGAGTCTTCATTTATTCACTGTGATTTAAGGTTTCGTGTGCCAGTAACACATTTTAACATTTTTGGAAGGTCTCTCTCAATAAGTCTATAATACATAACTAAACTATTGTTGTATGGTGTTAGGGTTCCATCCCCACTCTGAACTTTAGGGTACAGATGTGGGGACCCACATGAAGAACCCCTAAGCTTATTTCTACCATCTTAGGTTAAAAACTTCCCTATTCCTTGGATTAAGTAACACTGCCATCACCAAGTGATTTAAACAAACATTTAGGGAGGGCCACTTGGAGCCCTACCTTCCCCAAATATCCCCCCAAATCCCTATACCCCTTTTCCTGGGCAGGCTTGAGAATAATATCCTCACAAATTTGTACAGGTGAACACAGACCCAAACCCTTGGATCTTAAAATGATGAAAAATCAATCAGGTTCTTAAAAGAAGAATCTTAATTAAAAGGTAAAAGAATTACCTCTGTAAAATCAGGATGGTAAGTACTTTACAGAATAACAAAAGACTCAAGAACATAGAGGATCTCCCCTCTAGGCAAAACCTTTAAGTTACAAATCCAGGGATAAACCGCCCTCTAGACAAGGAAAATTACATGCCAAAATAAAAATAAGCGAACGCATGTCCTTATTATTACACCTCTACCTCGGTATAACGCTGCCCTTGGGAGCAAAAAAATCTTACCATGTTATAGGTGAAACCGTGTTATATTGAACTTGCTTTGATCCACCGGAGTGCACAGCCCAACCTCCACCCGCCCGGAGCACTGCTTTACCGCACTATATCTGAATTCATGTTATATCGGGTCGCGTTATATCGAGGTAGAGGTGTACTTACTAATTTTAATTAAGTTGTATTGCTTGCCTTTTTGATCTGTCTCTGGCAAGCACACAGAACAGACAGACAAAGAACAGACAAAACAAAGCCTTTTCCCCCTCCCCAGATTTGAAAGTATCTTGTCCCCTTATTGGTCCTTTTGGTCAGGTGCCAGCTAGGTTAACTGAGCTTCTTAACCCTTTACAGGTAAAAGAATTTTGTGCCTCTGGCTAGGAGGGATTTTATAGTACTGTATACAGAAAAGTGGTTACCCTTCCCTTTATAATTATGACATATGTAAAGTAAATAAGGTTTTTAAAATGTTTAAGAAGCTTCATTTAAAATTAAATTAAAATGCAGAGCCCCCCAGACTGGTGGCCAGGACCCAGGCAGTGTGAGTGCAACTGAAAATCAGATTGCATGCCGCCTTCGGCACGCATGCCAGAGGTTGCCTACCCCCGTTATAATAAATTGGAATATAAATATTATACTTACATTTCAGTGTATAGTATATAGAACAGTATAAACAAGCCACTGTCTGTATGACATTGTGGTTTGTACTGACTTTGCTAGAGCTTTTCATGTAGCCTGTTGTAAAACTAGGCAACTATCTAGATGAGGTGATGTATCCCTTGAAGACCTCTTCATACTCCCAGGGGTATGCATACCCCTGGTTTAGAACCACTGGATTAGGGCAGTCTTCTGTACTGTGAGAGACTTAAATTCAAATCCTTGCACCATATAAGGCAGACGAGATAATTTAACCTAGGTCTTCCACATCCCAAGCAAGCATCCTAACTGCTTGGCTTAATGGTGGGGGTGTGAATCTACCCCATCGTGTTATTTGCTTTTATGTTTAAAAAGTGCCTGGGGAAAGAAATTCATTTCAGGTCAAAGAAAATGTGTAGACCTGACATAACATTTGAGACTACCATGTTAAAGTCCTGGGTTCTGTTCTGATTATGCCTGCAGTGATCTTGTGTAACCCATTAACTCGTATATAAAAATAAAGTGGTAGCTTATATGTGTCTGCCCTCTAGGTTTGGGGTTCATGGCCTTGATCAACAACAAGGTTGATGAGGTGCAGAGAAATATATAGCACACTTAGCAAAGGCAAGATTGGAACTTTTTTTCCTACTCCACAGGAAATGTTGCTTTCCCTCAGCCCATAAGGCTTTTGGTGGCTCGCTCACCTCCTCCCCAACCAGCCTGGTTTTTTTGATGCTGGAACATGGAATTCTTATACCAATAATCCATGTAAATGCAGGGATATCAAATTTATTGTCACATTTTTTCCTCCCAGAAGGATTGTAACACATACAATTTATCTTATCTGCTGGATATGCCTCTTATCCTAGCTTGCTTAAAAAACTAATTCTGTAATGTAATATTGCAATATTGTAATTCACACTAAAAATATTACTCATTTTAAAATACTATAATTTCCCCTTTTAAATAAACACACACAAAGATGCATTTGATATGCATAATACAAATACATCTTTCTTCAGGAGCACATGGTCTAGTGATTTACTTATTTCTTACTAATGTTCATCTGTACACAGTTGACCTTTATAGGAACTTTTTTCCCCTTCATGCATTTCTCTTAGTAGCCCTTTAAAAATTTTGCAGCGCTAACTAGCTATCTCTCAAGGAGAACAATTTTGTAACTAGTAGCTGCTGGATGTTTTTTTTTTTCTCAGCTGTTAAGTACCTGTTGTGTTTTTCTTAGCTTTCTTTCTTGCTGTTGATGAGGTAGTGTATTCTCATAATATGACAAAGGGTCTGAGTCAAAAAATGAAGAAAATTTATATTGGAAGTTAAACACTGCTTTTGATGAGCATATTGTTGAATTTTGCTTTAGTCTTTTTTTCAAATGTGCATGTGTCTTGCATTTTAGTCAGAGTTGTGTTAAGGTATAGTATTGTGTAATATTAAGGGCTCTTTCTGAAATATATTAAGTCAATGGATGATATAGTGTCATACACTATATGGGTTCAGATCCCTCTATACATAATGGCATGAGTGAAATTGGAAAGGTTTTAGTTAACTCGATATTTTTCCTGTCATAGTTCATACCCTTCAAGGAACTTTAATAATATTAGATTAAAGTGTATGAGTAAGAGCTTAAATAATGTTAGCTATTTTTTGGATAATATTTACATCCTGACTCAAAACTCATATGTAAAATTTCAGCTTAGGATGAATAAAACCAGAGGTGAAAGTAAGCCGGTACGGCGTACCGGCAAGAGCAAGTACGCCGTGCTGGACTGCACCGGCTTTCGTGGCGGGGATTTAAAGGGCCCAGTGCTCCAGCCGCTGCGGGGAGCCCCGGACCCTTTAACACACACACACACACACCCCGCAGCTCTGGCAGCTGGGCTGGGCCCGGGATTTAAAGGGCCCAGAGCTCCGGCCACTGTGGGGAGCCACGAGCCCTTTAAACCCCCCCTGCAGCTCCGGCAGCCCCGGGAGCTCCAGGCCCTTTGAATCCCTACCCCAGCCTGGCTGCCGGAGCTGCAGGGGGGATTTAAAGGGCTCGGGGCTCTGCAGCAGCCGGAGCCCCGGGCCCTTTAAGTTATCCCGGAGCCCTGGGAGCTCCCAGCCACCTCTGCAGCTGGAGCCCTGGGGTGATTTAAAGGCCCTGGGGCTCCCAGCCACAGCCCGTGCCCCAGGGCCTTTAAATCTTGAGAGGCCCCGCCTCTTCCAGTTGAGGCCACACACCTCCCTCAGGACTCCGGCCGTACCGGTAAGTCCTTTAAGTTACTTTCACCCCTGAATAAAACACAGAAAATGTTTTATAATGGAAACAGCCACAGCTCCTTTAAAGTTGCAAAGGCAATGGGTACTACTAGCATTAAAGGACTTCTTTGTGTATACTTTGTTCAAGATTAAAAAGTGTGAATGCAAAGTTTGTGTGCCAACTAGTTAATTGATTTTGGTTTAAATTGATTTTACAGCACTCTTTCAGTGTGTCTACATTTACTGAATAGTTTGTAAAAATGTTAATGGTGCATGCTCAAAACCTTTTGAACTCTTCGTTATTAGATCTGCCTTTAAAACAGTTGGATTCTGCAGTGGGGGATATTCCCTGATTCCAAGTATGCTCTTTTCCTTCAAAATCCCATTGTTACCATTACTATCATGCAGTAACTAAGATGTGAAAATAAAACCTAGTTCCTTTGCCACCCAATGCAGCAGCTGGTAACTAACATTGGCCCTGATTCTTCAGTCCCTTATTCATGTGAGCAATCATGACTCACATAAAATGACCTATAGAAGACAATACATGTACTGTACTTAAATGAGGAACTACAGGATTGGACTTGTCCTGATCCCAGAGATACACTGTAATCATCTGACTGCAGCACAAAGAAGGAAATAAATAGCAATGCTCATTTCAATTCCATTAAAAAATTAGGGGAAAGGAGAACATTAATGTTTCTCAAATGAAAAGTGAGAAATTTTATTTTCTAATCTGTATACAAGTTTTTACAAAGGAGAGAAAAAATTTAAAAAATTAAATTGATATTGTTCCAATAAATCTAATTTAATGCAATGGAATGTCTTATGCCCTAATTCTGCAAGCAGTTATTCAAGCACATAACTTTAGGGACAAGAGTAGTCCCACTGATTTCAACTGAAATATTCACATACATAAAGTTAAGCACATGCATAAATCTTTGCAGAATCATAGCTGTACTCAAAATAAGACGGCAGTTAATTATTTTCATACATCTAGAAACTGTACAAAATATTTATAAGACAAACAGCAATATTCCAACACTACAAGTGAGAAACTAGAGAACAACTAGAAAGAGATATTTTGAATTTGGAAGTTTGTGGGGGAGGGGTGTAATAAAGAATCCTTTCAAAACCCTGCCTACATGTCAAAGTCTGTGATAGGAAGCAGATTTAAAAAGCTTCGTTTAGAAAGGTGAACTTGGCATAATGTTGTTAAAATGGCTTATGAAAGCAATTAGCAAGACTAAGCAGTAACTTAGTCACCCTGCATCTGAACACAAAATAAACTAGAGGATGTTCCGCTCTAAATCTAAACTTTATAGTTGATTTGTAATAAGCTATGCTAAAATCCCATCTTCAAACCCACTACATTTTAGAAAAGTTTAGAATAGGATTTGAATTTTGCAGTTTGGACCCTTCTTAAATGTTCTCTTCTGCACATTTTTCATGCATCTAAGGTCCTTCTATAGCTATACCTCAGCATTTTTTGTTGTTGTTGTTTAAAATTCTCTAATACACCCTTTAATTCACTGTTAAATCATATTTTATTATTCATGCTTTGGCACCTTTTCCTGATTAATGGCAGGACTCTTTTCTGATTACTTAGGGAGCAGAACTTGTAGCAGTTTACAGGCAGAATCCCAGATGATATAGTGAGACAATGAATATGAGTTTCTCATTTACACATCTCACCAAAAAAATCTAATTTAGAGAGGTGTTGGGGGCGTGTATATTTTCCCCATAATCAGGCATATATTTTTATCTTCCAACACAACATAAAATAGCATTTGTGCTGAGCACAGTGCAATGGTAACCGTGACATTAACGGTCATAATACAGATGTTACTCCAGCCAGAGTGAGTTTGGGGACCACACAAAGCTCTGCAACTTAAAATTTTAAAAACTGCTCTAAGGACTTTTGTTCCTGTAAGCCCCCCAAAAAGAAAACAAACCTTCCATGTTTGTTGCCATTTGCATCTCCCCACTATTTTTCACATGACAGCAAGAAGATGATTCTCACATGACCTTTAGATCTGTTTTTTTGGTTTATATGATTTTTGCTAGTAAACACATTAGAGGCCATTTTTTGTCTCTTGATTTACATGGTCCTCAGAGGCTGAGTATGTTCATTATAAAGCTGAATTCCTTCCTTCCTCGTCATCTTCAGAATCAGAGTCATCATTGTAGAAATGAATTGTGGCTTGTACTGGAAAACTGGCCAGAACCGTCTTTCCAATGTTGTGTAGGAACTTCTGGGATTTAGATTTGGGCAAATAAAGTCTAGTAAGGTAAAACAAAACAAAACCACTTATAAAAAACATGTAAAACTATTAGAATCCTTCCAGACTAACTGACTCAAGGCTTGTGTCTGAAGGCTTCATTTCTTCCCTTCTTTGTGGAAGGGAGGCTCCTCTGCATCCTTGATGACTTCTCTCCCCTCTTCATCTCTCCATGTTTTAAACCATCCTTCTATCTAACGGCCTCACTGAAGTAGTCCCATCTCTTCCCTGGTCAGTACTATTGGTGTTGGCAGTGACTATTTATCCCCAGTTACTTTTTTGGGGGGGAAAGTCCAAATATTGGGTTAGCCAGGGGTCTCTATTTGACAAAATGCTGCTCCTGAGAACATGAGCAAATGTGATTTCTCTAGAACTGTGCAGACTTGGTAGTCAGGGAGAGGACGTGTTTGTTTGTTAATGGTGGTGGGGAGTTTGAGGAAGGGTGCTGGAAGCCTGGTTTAAGGCTGCGATCTGTTTTTGTATGGTCTGGCTCTAGTGGTGAGATGTCTCTCTCTGGGTAGAGGAGGAGAAGGTATTTACCATTAGATACCGTGACTTTCAATTTCCTTTTTTGAGGAGATGTTAATTATGAAACCTTAACTCACAGTGGGGTCTGTCAGGATGACATTGGCTCTTTCTATGGCTTTCTAATGTCATGATTTAGCATGTTGCTTCAGATCCTGCTTACCTTGTGTGTCTTCTCAGGTGAATTACACAGTTTAACACTTTGCCATGGAGGAAATTTATTACTGAAGAACAAAAATACAAATTTAACTTTTCCTGGATCAACTTATAGGATTCATCTCACCTCACTGGATGCTGAAACCCCAAAGCTCCTTTTGAGCTAAAATTTCTCTGATCACCGTCCAGTTCAGACTGTAAAGACATATATGTGTGATTTAGAAACAGCTATAAAAAATATCTAAGATTTTACAATTTTCTTGTAATGGCAAGAAAATGAAGTAATATATATTAATTAAATCTCAGGTATTATAATATCAGACATCTGTGGAGTATAATTCCACTGAGTTAAATTTTCAAACTACTGTACTTAAAACTTCCCATCTAAATGAATAATTAAATATTTCAGGCTTTTGTTTTAAAGGGAACATTTTTTTTAAAATGATTACTATTATTATTACTTTGCTAATTTAGCACCTAATGGCCCCAGTCCATTGTGCTAGGTGCTGAACAAACACACCAAGACATTTCTTTTGTGTTGGTTGGGTTCAGCTGGCAGCAAAAACCTCTAAAAATGGAGGACGTGAGCCACACCACAATTTGTGGTCCTACCCAATGCATACACTGCAGTGGAATACTATGAGATGCTACACTATTAGAGGTACTGTGAATGAGATGTTAAACTGAAGTCCCTTTTACCCTGGTCCTGGAGAGGGAGCTGCTGAGTGACATCAAAGATCCCATAGTTCAGTGGTCCCCAACCTTTTTCATCTGGTGAGCGCCGGACGACGAGCCGCCGGACGAGGACCGTGGCCAGCGAATGAGCATCTGCCAAAATGCCGCTGAGAAGTGGCAACGTCAATAGGCATCGTCGCCGACAAGCAGCGTCATCCAGAGGCGTTGCCGCCGAAATGCCACCAAAAATCAGCAACATTTTGGCGGCGACACCTCTGGATGACTCTGCTTCTCGGTAGCATTTTGACGGATGCTCGTCTGCCGGACAGTACGTGGGCGCACATAGATGCCCCGGCGGATGCCATGGTGCCCACGGGCACCACGTTGGGGACCACTGTCATAGTTCTTTTCAAAATTAGGAGGGTACCACAGAAGTTAGAGATGAAAAAGATTTTTTGGATCATCTAGGATAGTCTATGGATAGCTATTGCTGAACTTACCTACACAGGTTCTGATACTGCAATGACTAACTTGGTACTGCAAAGCTGTGATGGGTTGTACTGGGGAAGCCCTGCTGCTTTTCTGCACCCCACCCCAGGAAAAAGCAAGGTACAAGGAAAAGAACCTCAAAAGTGGTCCTCCACCGCTGCCTAGAGAGGCCTTACTGGAGTGGCCATCTTAAAAACTAAAGAGACCTGGTTCTCCAAGGGCTACAGACAGCCAGTCAGAACCCTGCAGGCTCAGATAAAAGGAGCTGCAGGAGCTTAGCATATCAGTTCCTGGCTGGGACCAAAGGAGGGAAGAAGTGGGCTCCTCTCTGGCCAAAGGAGAATGACAAGTAGCTAGAGGATATTTCTGGCTGAATTTACACTGAGATTGCAGAGGGAGAAGAACCTGGGGGTGCTGATCCTGAGATAGGCTGGAGATAAAGGTGGTGAGCAGTGTGTGGCTGCTGTGTATAGGGTGCCTGGGCTGGGTTTCTCTAGTGGCCTAGATAAAGTGGTGTAAACCCCAAGAAGGGGACAGGACTTGTTTAGGAGCTAAAATAAAGGACTGAATTTAAAGGGCCCAGAGGCAGGGCTGAAGGCCCTAGTGAGGGGAAATAGACTGTTTAATTATTGGACTTTTTAATATGCCAGAAAGGATTTATTTGGTCACTGTGACTTGGCTGGAGGGTCAAGACACTGACAACCCACCCAGGGTGTCTGGCAGCCTGCACGGGACACCAGAAGCAAGAAAAGGACTGTAGTACCACACCCAGCTGCTCAACAGGTGAGTGCCCCTTTATAAAAGCACTCTGAGGGCGCTATGAAAGATTAAAGTCAGTGAACCAAAATGTAGATAAAAACTTTGCTTTGAATTTGTATTTGAAAGCCGCTATACAGCTCACAATTCCATCCTGGATCAATGAGTCCATTGCCCTATTTTACCCCTTATACGTGTACGACCTCAAGTGTTGTACAAAGAAAATCAAGATTTACTGCAGATTTCATCAATACGTAGTTACTGAATGTTTACATATAATGAAGTCTATCCCTTCATTACAGCAAAATTGTCACAAAATAATGTTCACTGTAGCTTCCTATTATCATGACTTTCTTGGAAAAAACAACTCCTTTGGGGCTCAGAATTTCAGTGCTTGGTCACAAATATGAAACTGTAATCTACAAATATAGTCTCTTCTATGGAGGACAGGAATTTGGTGATTGTCACTAGAAATATTCACTCAAAGTCAAGGATAAAGAAAGACATTTTCTCCATCTGATACTATACTGTTGATAAATATGACACTCCTTCCACAACAAGGCAGAATGCTTTGTCCGTACTGAAAACCTGTGACCTAAAACTTAATCTGGGTCTTATTAAAAGGATGGTCGGACTCTAAGACGGTGTCCCGTTTGATGGAGACTTTGAAAGGGATCTTGTTATGCTGGCTAAACACGCAAAAGAGCATATTTGTACTAATTTGCTGGGGGCTCTGAAAAACAAGATATGTCTGCATAGGGGTTTAATATGGTATGCCCTCTGTCAATGCACGTGGAATGCTATGCCCTCTGTCAATGTGCATCATTGTGTTCACATGGCAGTGACTTGCTGAGAACTGAAGGCATGACATTCTTGGAGGGTATCCCATGCTCCTTTGCTTTGCTGCTGAGAAAAGTCCATTGTGGGTTTTTTCTTGCTGCGCATTGTGGGATGCATAGAAGAAGCCAGGGAATTCAACTTTAATAAAGGAAAAACCCCATGATTCATCTGTCTTTGCCCTGTTCTTACTTTATGTGTAGGCCAACGCCATTTTAGAATTGCTGTCAGCCAGCTCTGTCCCAACAATGCTCCATGCCACTATTCTGGCAACCTCGAATATGCAGAGGCTGCTTGATGTGTATTTCAGCACTCAACACTGAATGAATCAGTGTTGGACTTCACCAGCTGCACCACAGAGCAGACAATGTGGTGGCAGCAGCTCTTCCAGCAACAGAAGAATCTTCAGCAGCAACAGAACTGTGATGTTGCACTCGATATGATTTTATAAAAATATGCTAATGAGTGAATATAATGTAACTGGAATATGCTTCATACAAAAGGTCTCTTGCAAGGTATCATTACAAAGCTTATAATCTACTGAGTGGTGGTCATCCTATTTGTATAAATGTATCACTCTTGTATCTGAAACTAGAAATATGAAATGTATCTCTGAGGGCCTATTGTAATTATGCAAAGTGTGGACCATTAATGGTTGTTTGGAATCTTGATGGCTCCCATCAACCAGGACAATTGACTGTGGATGGCTCTGTTTGCGGGCAAGCCTTCCTGTGAGTCCGGCTGGGAGGAGTGAAGGCTTGGGGTCTTACAGTGACATATGATTGTGTCACCTGAACTGGAATCCATCTTTAACCTAGTGCTTTTCCATTGGGGGGGGGGGAGGGAACCCAGAGGGACAAAGGATTCCTGCCTTATGCAAAAGATACATAAATGGGTGGAACAGAACAAAGACGAGCCATCATGAAGAATCCCCTAGCTACCACCTGAGCTGGAACGAGGGCTGTACCAGCAGAAAGAATTGTGCCCAGGCCTGGAAGGTGTCCAGTCTGAGGAAAAAACTTACTGAAGCATCTCTAAGAAGGAGATTATCTGTATTCAGTTTGATTAGACATAGATTTGTGCATTTTATTTTATTTTGCTTGGTGACTTACTTTGTTCTGTCTGTTACTACTTGGAACCACTTAAATCCTACTTTCTGTATTTAATAAAATCACTTTTTACTTATTAATTAACTCAGAGTATGTGTTAATACCTGAGTGAGCAAACAGCTGTGCATATCTCTCTATCAGTGTTATAGAGGGCGAACAATTTATGAGTTTACCCTGCATAAGCTTTATACAGGGTAAAATGGATTTATTTGGGTTTAGACCCCATTGGGAGTTGGGCATCTGAGTGTTAAAGACAAGAACACTTCTGTTAGCTGCTTTCAGGTAAGCCTACAGCTGTTAGGGGACGTGATTCAGACCTGGGTCTGGGTTTGCAGCAGGCTAGCGAGTCTGGCTCAAACCAAGCAGGGCACTGAAGTCCTAAGCTGACGGGGCAGAAAAGCAGGGAGAGAGGTAGTCTTGGCACATCAGGTGGCAGCTCCCAAGGGGGGTTCTGTGATCCAACTCATTACAAGGAGCATTCCTGGAGCAGCTTCACAGTGTGCAGTGCTGTTTCTGGGCTCAGGAAACTAGCGTGGATTGGTAGGAAATGATTGTTCTGCAGACCTGGGATGACCAGCAGTGGTGAGAGAATTTCAGGATGGAGAAGGCAACCTTTCTGGAGATATGTGCTGCACTAGCCCTGGAGCTTCAGTGGCACCGTACCAATATGCTTACCCAGGAGTATGGGGCACTGCAGGTAGCAATTGCCATCTGGACACTGACCACCCCCAAATGCTACTGCTCCATAGCAAACCAATTTTGGTGTGGGAAGATCCACTGTTGCGGTCATTGTCATGCAGGTGTATGATGCCACGGAAAAGGTACTGTTGCACCATGTTAAAAAGTTTGGTAATTCTCAGGAGGTTATTGATGGCTTTGCATGCGTGAGGTTCCCAGACTGTATTGGGCAATTGATGGGACCCATATACCTATTAGCCCCATCAGGGCTCAGAATTCATAAGCAGAAAAGAGTATTTCTCCATGGTGCTCCAAGGGCTTGTCAAAAACCATGGCAGGCTTATGGACACAAATGCTGGGTTGTCTGGAAGAGTCCACACGAAGCTAGGATATTTTGGAACTCTGCTCTATTAAAATTAATGGAGACAGGACTGTTTGCCCCAGCAACACTGTGGACTTTCATTGGTGTGCACATTGCCTTGGTCATCCTGTGAGACCCAGCTTATCCTCTGCTTTCATGGTTAATGAAGCCATTCAAAGACCACTTGGACACAAGGAAGAAACTGTTTAACTACTGCCTCAGTAGCTGCAGAATGGTAGCTGAGTAGACATCTGAAAGTGAAATGGTGCTGTTGGAGAAGTAGATTGGAAGCTGCAGAAAAAAACATCCTGGCGATCATAGCAGCATGTTGTATTTTGCACTATATTTGTGAGAGTAAGTTAGCGGTGGGTGGGAGGCTGAGGTGCAGAGACTTGCTCAGCTGCTTCAGCACCCAACAAGGTGTCCAATACAGAACGCAAACAGCCAAGGGAAATGCTGTCAGGGCCGCCTATTTTGCTCTTATTTTGAGTCTCAGGCCTGAAACTGTAGCTGTAAATCCAGCTTTAAACCTGTGAAGAGTGTGGCATTAGTTTTGTTTCAGCATTGTTTATGGGTGTTGCAAGTGCAACATTGTGGCAATACCTATTGCACCCTGCGTTGTTGCCTACATGTGTTTGTAAAACCTTATGAATTAGTGCAAACAACTATTTTCTGTGTAAAATGAACTGCTAGTTCCTCATTAATGTAATAATGAACTTTTAATTTCATAATCTGTTATGTAACAAACAGAAGTGAAGGTTCAACTGAAAAAAAAATGACAAATGGCTTTTAATTATTAAACAACATGTTAAAAACAAAACCGTTTCATTGAACCACCAGTGAAACAAAACAGTGCACTGCCAGGCACAACACAATGGGCCGGGGAGTTTAAAGTCACTGGCGAGGATAGATCTTGACTCTGGCTCTTCTGTTTTATGGCTTTCTGGGATAAAGGGCCAAAGCTCAAAGATACCAGGGGCAATAGAGGGCTCAAAAGAGCTGGGGTCCATTTGCCGCTGTTCTTGATGGTCTGGAAGGAGGAATGGCCTCTGGGAGAGGGGAGGGGAGTTGTTCTCGTAGCCTGTATTGTCCAGGGGCTGCATAACATGGCTGGGTGGTGGTTTGCAGTACTGCATTGCCTGCTGCCCTAACAGTAACATGTGCTGCAACAGAGCATCAGGGCTTTTTATTGCCTCCAGGAGCTCTTCGTCCCTATATCTCTTTCCATACTGTTCTTTGCCACTGCAGTGATCTCCCTGGAAAGCTCCTTGTTGGATTCCTCTTAGTCTTCAGATACTGCCTCTACCTCTCTGCATTTTTTGGATTTTTTTGGGTCTGGGATGCTGTAATAACGTCCATGAACATTTCATCACAAGTTTTCTGTTTTATGCCCCTCAGGTTTGCCAACCATTCTGCCATTGATAAGGACTTGAAACAAGTCCCCTGCTGGATTTTTTTCCCTTTTGTCCCTTGTTTTTTTAAAGTAGGTGCTCCTGAGCTTTTCACTGCCTATCTGGTCCTGTTTGGCATCCCAATTGTGCTGTCTCCTCATTGACATCTCTCTAGCAATGTCCACAAAAAGGGGTTTTGTTACAGTGGCTGGTCACAAGAGCTTCCTGCACTAATACTTTGCCCCAGGTGGTGATGAGCTCCAAGGTCTTGGTTAGGCTCCAACTGGCTGCTCAAGGCATAGTGGAGGCTTCTGAAGTATTATTGCAGCTATTGTGGTAAACTGAAATCCAGGAGTGAATGGACAAAATCTGTCTGTGTGCCAGCTTTTAAATGTATGGGGACATGTAGTCAACTTCATCCCAGAGCAGGGGAGGGCACACAGGTAAACAGACATGTCAGCAATGGTTGCCTGCAAAGCACCGTGGGATAGGTGTTAAAAGACTACCAAAGCAGCGCATAGCATCACTGCATGCACATGAACAATACTAGACTAACTTGCTTCGCAGCAAAGATAGTTCAGTTTGCAACGGGACTCCAGAGATAAATGCAGAGACCATGCACTACAATTAGTTGCGTTGTGCAAAGTGGATTAACTCAAAAGTGGCAGATTAGTTACCCCACCCCAGCGTATACAAACCCGTAATATAATGTGGTGCATCTAACAAGTATTGTCAAACTTGTACTCTTTTCTTCTTCTTTAAAATCTATAAAGATGGCCTGAAATGTTTCTGTGTTTTTTCTGCTAGTTTTTTTATATTAATAATCCAGGTCTATGGAATAATCTATGAAGATTAGAGAACTAAATGAAAACTTTCACTCTGGACTCCTGTTAAGCATTTTAAAAGGAAAGATGTCCCTAGCCTCTGTTTGTCAGAGGGTAGAGATAGATGGCAGGAGAGAGATCACTTGATCACTACCTGTTAGGTTCACTCCCTCTGGGGCACCTGGCATTGGCTACTGTCAGCAGACAGGATATTGGGCTGGATGGACCTTTGGTCTGACCTAGTCTGGCCGTTTTTATGTTCTTATGTTCACTATCTAAATTATTGAAGAAGATATTGAACAGAACCAGACCCAGAATTGATCCCTGCAGGGCCCAACTTAATATGCCCTTCCAGCTTGACTGTGAACGACTGATTACTCTCTGGGAATGGTTTTCCAACCAGTTATGCACCCACCTTATAGTTGCTCCATCTAGGTTGTATTTCTCTAGTTTGTTTATGAGAAGGTCACGTAAGATAGTATCAAAAGCCTTACTGAAGTCAAGATACACCACATTTACTCGCCCCCCACCCCATCCACAAGGCTTGTTACCCTGTCAAAGTAAGCTATTAGATATGTTTTATATGATTTGTTCTTGAATAATCCATTGTGCTTGTTACTTATCATCTTATTATCTTTTAGGTGTTCGCAAATTGATTGCTTAATTATTTGCGCCATTATCTTTCTGGGTACTGAAGTTAAGATGACTGATCTGTAATTCCCTAGATTGTCCTTATTTCCCTTTTTGTAGATTGGCACTATATTTGCCCTTTTTCAGTCCTCTGGACTCTCTCCTGTTTTCCATGACTTTTAAAAGATAATTGCTAATGGTTCAAATATCTCCTTAGTCAGCTCCTTGATTATTCTAGGATGTATTTCATCAGGCCCTGGTGACTTGAAGACATTTAACTTGTCTAAGTAATTTTTAACTTGTACTTTCCCTATTTTAGCTTCTGATCCTACCTCATTTTCACAGGCATTCACTGGGTCATTTAGCACTTCCGCCATTTCCACATTTGGTGTTTATTGTCTCCCCTCCCCGCCACCAAGTAATGGGCTACCCTGTCCTTACTCTTCCTCTTGGTTCTAATGTATTTATAGAATGTTTTCTTGTTACCCTTTGTGTTCCTAGCTAGTATAATCTTGTTTTGTGCCTTGGCCTTTCTAATTTTGTTTATATCCATCTTTTGTAATTTGACCTAGTTTTGACTTTTTATAGGACTCCTTTTGAGTTTCAGATCATTGAAGATCTCCTGGTTAAACAAGGATGGTCTCTTGACATACTTTCTATCTTTCCTACGCACATTTAAATAATGTGTATAGCATCTTGTAATATTTTTAATACTTAAATTATTCCTAAATTATTTATTAAAATGTTCTAGTATATCTTTGACCTACATTTTATATGATCTTCCCTTTGAAGTGTGTATTAATTTTGTCAGAACCCATATATCACACATTCTTATTTTAAACCAAGAGTAAATAATTTCTCAGAAGCATTCAGGGAGTGAAGTAGTTAACTACACATCTAAATCAGGTGTCCTTATATGCCACCACATTTTCACTATTAAATTGAACACTGTGTGTAAGTGTGACTTAATGTGTAACATTTTTTAATACTTGAATAGACTTCTCTGGCATACGCAACAGTAGACAGTGTTGGAAAATGATGCATATGTATTTCAGGTGTAGGAAAACCTGTATGTTTTGTGTTATATGAGGAAAAGTATATTATCCGTAGGGCTCCATGTCTCACGGAGGCCACGGAAGTCATGGATTCCATGAACTTCCACAACCTCCATGATTTCTGCAGCAGCCAGTGTCGCTGAACCCAGGGCCGCCCAAGCAGCTGGCCTGAGGCTCCTGCTGGAGCGCTTCTGCAGCCAGCCGCTCAGTTGGCCCTGCAGCCAGCCATGCCAGCCACTGCTGGAGCGGCCCCAGAGCTAGCCGCACCAGCCGCTGCTCAGGTGGCCCTGGGGACCACCTGAGCAGTGGTCCCGGGGCAGACGGAGCCGCCACTACTCACCGGCCCCCAGCAGTGGTCCTGGGGTGGCTGGAGCAGCAGAGAAGGGGGGAGGGGGCATCCCTGGGGGTGGCCGGAGCAGCTGCTTCTTGGCGGCTCCCAGCAGCTAGTGCCGCTGCCCCCCTGGGGCACCCCCCCAAGCAGCAGGCCCCCAGCCACCACCACCCCCAGCAGTGACACCCCATCCCCACTAAGATTGTCAGGGGAAATTATGGTAAGTCATGGACAAGTCATAGGCCGTGAATTTTTGTTCGTTGCCTGTGACCTGTCCATGACTTTTACTAAAAATACCCATGACAGTTGCCTTAATGATCAGACAACCAAAGATTGTATTGTAATGCATGTGCACTAAGGGACTGAGTTAAGGTTGCTTGTGTAATCTTTATGTTGCCAATGTTCCATTCTTTAGTATTTTGCTGTGCAATTTTCACTTTCTCAATGTGTTTTTTTGTATGGAATTTCCTGTTTCTTTTATGAAAGGAAGAGGAAAAAATAAAGCTACTTCAGCTTTCGGGACTCAAAGCTCTGTTGATGTAGCATGTGCAACTTCCATAATGTAGAATTACTTGGCTAGACACCAACAGAACATCTTGCCTCATGCACCTGAGGAAGCTCATAGGTAGATGTTATTCTTCTGCAAATATAGGAATTCTGTAGCTGAGGAAGTTTGCTTAAGTCTATTAGAATGGGCCTTCCCCCTTGCTACCCATCCCCCCCACCTTATAAAGTAGTCAAGAATCTTCCTCAGCTATTGTGCACCTGGTAAAGAGTGCCAAAGTGGGGCTCTTTTCCTTCATTCCTCATTAGGTCCCCAACTGTGGAGACTCCTGGTTAATGGGGGAGCTTGGGTGGGCCCTGCAGCAGAAAAGAGAGGGAGTTGGGAGGTTCTGGACAACAAGGGAAACATTAATATTAAAACTAGCTGTTTGAACTGTGCATATATTTTTTAACAGTGGCAGGCTCCTAGCAATTAACATGGATGAACTTCATACATTCAGTGAATAAATTGGTGGGAGCCAGGCACAGCTGAAAACCTCATGTATAGGTTGCATAAAGCATTCTATACAGATATGATTTTTTTTCAATGTAAAGAGTATTACAGCTGCCTGATCCCAGAAACTTTAATTCCTCCAACTTGCCCAGTCTCTTTGTAACTTCTAGCTACTTTATTCCTCAAGTTCTCACTGCTGGTTCTGAGAATCCATAGATGCAGACGTGCTAAGGAGTGTTGGGTGGGAGACCCACTCATCTGATGGGTACCTGCCAGCAAAGCTTAGAGCTCTGCTGTGTAGGTACATTCTTCTGTAAGCCTGCTGGAGTTGCCTCCTTGGCTCTCATCCAGGAGCCATCCAAAGGTTGGGTCAGCAACAGCCTCCAACCTTAAAAGGCCCAAAAAAAGGGAAGAAAAGGTGCTCCACAGCTGCACACCTTAGAACAGGGGTCGGCAACCGGTGGCTCGCGGCTCGCCAGGGTAAGCACCCTGGCGGGCCGGCCCGGTTTGTTTATCTGCCGCGTCGGCAAGTTCGGCCGATCGCGGCTCCCACTGGCCGCGGTTCGCGGTCCCAGGCCAATGCGGGAGGCAGGAAGCCGCGGCCAGAACATCTCTCGGCTGGCGCCGCTTCCTGCCTCCCGCATTGGCCTGGGACCGCGAACCGCGGCCAGTGGGAGCCGCGCTCGGCCGAACTTGCCGACGCGGCAGATAAACAAACCGGGCCGGCCCGCCAGGGTGCTTACCGTGGCGAGCCGGGAGCCACCGGTTGCCGACCCCTGCCTTAGAATGTAGGGGAATCGCTATGAGCAGTGACCCTCATAAGATGTACATTGTGGATAGCTGTAGCCTTAGCTAGCTATGCCTTCAGTAACTTTTCAGATACATAGCTATGGATCTGATCCTGCAAACACTTATGCATGTGAGTACTACCATTGAAGTCAATAGGATTATTCACATGCTTAAAGTTGGGCATGTGCATAAATGTTTGAAGGATTGGAACCTACATTACATTTATTAACGCCTTCCTTGGAGCTATGTACTTTGAACTAAAAAAAACTATCACCAGACTATTAAGAAGTACTTTTGAATAAAGACTATTTTTATACCACATTTCAACTGTCTTCCCCTAGCTGTTTTAGCTGTAGCACTGTCCAAAAAAAAAACCAACAACACTTTTTTTGCTCAAACTTTCTCACTCTCATTCACAGTTAGGCAGAGACCAAAAATTAAACCTTCAGCCTGAGAGGTTCATCATCTGAGTCAGATGCCACCAGCAGAAGGTTGATTTTCTTTTTTAATGGTGGTAAAATGGAAATTGTTGTTTAACATTAACTATTGTGCTTCCTTTCATGCCTGCTATCATATCCCAGGTCCTGTTTTTATAGACAATAACAGAGAGTTATAAAGAACATACCTCAAACTGTTGTTCTATTTTTATTAGGACGGTCAAGCGATTAATCACAATTCATCGCACCGTTAAACAATAATAGAATACCATTTATTTAAATATTTTTGATGTTTTCTACATTTTCAAATATTTTGATTTCAATTACAACACAGAATACAAAGTGTACAGTGCTGACTTTATATTTATTTTTGATGACAAATATTTGTGATGTAAAAAAACCCAAAAGAAATAGTATTTTTCAATTCACCTAATACAAGTTCTGTAATTAAATCTCCTTTAACATGAAAGTTGAATTTACAAATATAGAATTATATACAACAATACTTCATTCAAAAATAAAACAAAGAAAAAAATTTAGCGCCTACAAGTCCACTTATTCAGCCAATCACTAAGACAAACAAGTTTGTTTACATGTGCAGGAGACAATGCTGCCCACTTCTTATTTACAATGTCACTTGAAAGTGAGAACAGACATTCACATGGCACTGTTCTAGCCAGCACTGCAAGATATTTATGTGCCAGATGCGCTAAAAATTCATATGTCCCTTCATCAGGGGCGAAAGTAAAATGGAGCTCTTACTGGTGTGGGGCCAGCTCTGTCTCCCCTCCTCCCCCCTCCCCGGAAGGGGCGGGGCCTCGGGCAGAAGGGAAGGGGCTCGGGTCAGCATCCCCCAGCCTGTCCATCCGTGCTGCCTGGCCCATACTGCTCGGGGCTCCAGTGGCAATTTAAAGGGCCCGGCAGGGCTGCCAATGGGCAGCACAAAAGGGGCAGTGACGTTAAAGTGCTGCTGTGGCAGCGCTTTAAAGTCAGCGGTATGGGCCGGTACTGGCGGCTACTTTTTACTGGTATGCCGTACCAGCCTGTGCCACCTTACTTTCACCTCTGCCCTTCATGCTTCAACCACCATTCCAGGGGACAGGCATCCATGCTGATGACTGGTTCTGCTCAATACGATCCAAAGTAGTGCAGCACTGCTTTGTATTCACTTTCATCATCTGAGTCAGATGCCACCAGCAGAAGGTTGATTTTCTTTTTTGATGGTTTGGGTTCTGTAGTTTCTGCATCGGAGTGTTGCTCTTTTAAGACTTCTGAGAGCATGCTCCACACCTCATCCCTCTCAGATTTTGGACTGCACTTCAGATTCTTAAACCTTGGGTCAAGTGCTGTAGCTATCTTTAGAAATCTTACATTGGTATCTTCTTTGCATTTTGTCAAATCTGCAGAGAAAGTGTTCTTAAAACGAACAACATGTGCTGGCTCATCATCCGAGACGTCTATAATATGAAATACATGATAGAATGCGGGTAAAACAGAGCACAAAACATACAATTCCTCCTCAAGGAGTTCAGTCAAAATTTAATTACCACTTTTTTTTTTTTTAACAAGCATCATCAGCATGGACGCATGTCCTCTGGAATGGTGGCCGAAGCATGAAGGGGCATACGAATGTTTAGCACATCTGAGAATAAAAAGCTGGTAGCATTATCTCCCATAAATGTAAACAAACTTATTTGTCTTAGCAATTGGCTGAACAAGAAGTAGGACTGAATGGACTCATAGGCTCTAAAGTTTTACATTGTTTTGTTTTTGAGTTCAGTTATGTAACAAAAAAAAAATCTATGTTTGTAAATTGCACTTTCATGATAAAGAGATTGCACTATAGTACTTCTACGAGGTGAATTGCAAAATACTATTTCTTTTATCATTTTTACAGTGCAAATATTTGTAATAAAAATATTAAGTGAGCACTGTGCACTTTGTATTCTGTATTGTAATAGAAATCAATATATTTGAAAATGTAGAAAAATATCCAAAAATTGTTAATAAATTTCAATTGTTATTCTATTGTTTAACAATGCGATTAATAATTTTTTTAGTTTATTGTATGAGTTAACTGCGAATAATCAACAGCCCTAATTTTTATAATAAGAAAATTGGCCTCCTATGTTCTCTTAGTTTTGACTTTTTTTTAAAAACACATTTGGTTTTCTTTGATGATTTTTTCCAGAGCTTAACCTTACCATTCCTTGACGTCCCAGTTCAGCATCTCTTGCTGTGAGAATCCAGGGTCTCCATAATGTAGGGTTGCTGAAAGTTTAATGAAGAACAACATACTCTCATAGATAATTCTTTATGATAATAGGCACATTTCAGTGCAATGAGTTACCTTCATTACATGCTATCTGTGCCTTTGAAATAAGTTTATTCTTGTCTCAACACATTGATATGGGTAAATGTGATTTCAGTGGTAGATATTATTCTGCCCCATGGGCTTCTCTATGTGCTGCCAATTGACATGCACTAAAATTAATATCAAAGGAAAGTCTGAACTGGATAAACAGTTACTCCCACATTTTGGCTATTGGTACAATATTAATTGATTTCACAATCCAAGGGGCTCACAAAGGGATTACACTTAAATCAATGTTTAGAATATTTAATTTCTAGAATATACTTAACTTCTTATGAATCTTATTATTCATTAAATAAATTAGGCAGTTTATTGAATTATACTATCCCAATTCCTCGGTGACATGAGGAAGAGCTCTGAAGCTTGTCCCTTCCACTAACAGATGTTGTTCCAATAGAAATTACCTCGCCTACCTTGTCTCTCTGACATCCCAAATAGGTATTCCTAATTAAAGTGGATTACACCTGGCTTTGCATGATCAACTTTTTTTTTTTGCCTATATTTTGATCATAGGGTGGCTGATCTATTTTTATTAAGTTAGCAATCTATTGCATTAAAGTGATGCTGCTGACTTGAAATCTAATCAGTTTAATAAAAATGTAAGCAGTTTCAGGTACTACGCCAGCCTCTTTCTCCCCTCTAATAATTTTTTAGTTTTACAATCACATTTACCTATTTTTAAATGTCTTTTCTCTCCTCTGTTTCTAAATACCCACACAAAGGGGAAAGAGTGAAACTGATTATACTCTAACTGCTGTCAAACGCTCAAATAAACTGAAAAAAGAGTTCTTATCTTTCAGTTAAAGCAACCTTATTTGTAACTAGAGCTGAATGAAAAAAATATCATTTGGAAACCTTCTTCAAATAAAAAGGACAATTTTTTGCAAAAATAAAAATTCTGACCAGCTCTGTAATGTTTTTAACATGTAAAAATAGGAGCTAAAACAGAGAAGTGTTTTAATTTTTTTTAAGCTGATAGTTCTTTATGGTGGAATCTGTTTCCAATCAGCTATTTGAGAAGGTCACATTGATTATGGGCAATGTGCATTTAAAGTCTAAACAACGAGCTAGGCTAGCTATTTAAATTACTTTGTTCTGTTGCCAAAGGAAGTGGTATGGATCCACAGTGTCGTTTAGCAGGTGGTGTTATTTTAAGGAAAAATGTTGTCGATAGTTAGAGAGAACACTGAATTTCTTCTCAAGGGACTGAATGCCTGCCTTTATGCAAGTCCTGTCTTTGCCCATTGTAGCTACATAGTATTCCTGCTAGAGATTTTTAAAACTGGGTTGTTGAAAAAGCATTTCTCCTTTCCTCTGTCTTACCTTTCTGGCTGCTCTCTTGGCTGGATATCTCTGGCAGAGTGACAGATCTGAGTCACTGTAGCCTGGAACAAGAATTTAGCAGCTGCAGCCTCCATAGTGCTTGCCTGTCTGGTGTTTTGCCTTCCTGTGCCTGGCTGGCTGCTTCTCTAGGCATTTCAGCTCCTCCTTTATTGCAGCTACTCAAGAGTACTTACCTAAAACAAGCAAGCCTTCAGGTAAAGGGAGGGAGATGGCCTTAATGAGTTCCCCTCTGTCTCCTCCAACTATTTCAAAGTTTTTCCTGTTGTCATGGTGTTCTATGGAGAGTGTAATAAATACAGTACTTTAGTTTACTTTAATCAGCACATTATAGTGGAAATAACCTAAACTGTTTATCTTTCTGTCTTTGTTGTACTGCATCTTTTTACCTATTTTTGTTTTATGTGAAGTACACTGTGAATATATGAATTTGTGTGTAAATAAAAATTAAGTAGGAAAATCTTCAGCCTCAAATATCTAACAAAACAAATGGAAAAAGTACCAATCCAGTTCACAGGTGACTTTAAAAAAGACCTTTGTTTTAAAAATTACGAAACAATCTGTCAGTTCAAGATTTCAAAAATGGAAAAAATACCAGGGTGAAGGAAGATAAGAACTTAAAATGCAAACCTAATGACTGCTTTAAAACAAGAGGATGTTACTTTTTAAGCTTGATCTGTTTGGTTGTTAGGATGAGAAAGCAGATGCTAAGAGAGAATACATTCTCCAACAATGCATGCTTGGTAATGAATGCCACTGCTTTGAGGTCCTGCTGTTTTACTGCATATAATACATATTTTAAACTAACAAGGCTATATAGGAATAAACCTCTTCTAAGCTTTCCTGCCCATTGCCTTAATTTGGACCACTAATTACACACAGACTATTATATTGTACAAAAATAGATTTATTGCATTTGGTAACATTACGTGATTGTCACTGCTATGGAAAATCATCACATTTGCTCACTTTACAGTTTAAAATACTTATTTTCCTACCTGCCATCCCTGCAGCTTAAGTTGGATCTGATAGTGAATCTGGCTTCCTTCTAGCTTTTGCACCATCAGAAGTAATAAATGTTCTGTAGCTGGTGCTTAGGGGAAAAAAAATCTCTTGAGGTGTGAATCAGAATAGAATTTAGCTCATTCCTGGTTATTTTTGTTAGCACTGCAGAGCTAACACTGTGTAAACAATAGTTTTAATTTTTTTTAACAAAGTAAGTAGATCACTTTGAAAATATACAGGGATTGGATCTGTTGAGCAGGTGCCATTTTTACATTCACTTTTTCTTGCTATAACCACACATCCATAGGCTGTCTGTGGTAAGTACACAAACTTTAGGATTAGAGACCTAAGTTATTCCAGCACTGCTCTAGGAATTGCTGAGGATGCCCAGTTAAACTTGTACAACCTACATCTGCCTCCTCATGCATATGTGTTACACTAGTATTTAATTGCATGAATACGTAACATTTTTCAAATAATTGTGTGTGCATATAGATATATATATATTATATTTTCTACCTCTTTAAATACATGCATAGCATCTTGTTCTGTGCACTATACTTTGTATGCCAATAAAGGGTCATGAACAACTTGTATGAAAAATACAGTGAATGGTATTTAAATAACAATGTATTAAGTGTACATCATGGAATAAAAGCAAAAATCTGCTGGCATATCTAGGCAACCTAAAATAGCACTTATGGGCCCCATTCACAAGGTACTTAAGTATGTGCCTAACTTTAAGCACATAAATAATTTCATTTATTTTAATTGAATGAGGGTCTAAATTAGCTTTGTTGTCAAATGCCTACTAAGAGAAGTTGTGCTGCTAGTTGAAAAGGATAGCTGATGACTAAGTGCTGGATCATGCAATCAGATCCATATGGGTGGACGCTTGGGCCAGGGCTGGCTCTAACATTTTTGCCGCCCCAGGCAAAAAAAAAAAGAGCGCCGCCCTGCCCCTGCGAGCGCCACTCAAGTCCTCGCCCCCCCCAGCGCCGCCTGGCCAAACCAAAAACAATAAAAACAAAACCCTGATCGCTGCCCCCTCCCAAGGTGCCGCCCCAAGCACGTGCTTGGTAGGCTGGTGCCTGGAGCCGGCCCTGGCTTGGGCTCATGTGCCCAATGACTTCAGTGAGACTTTAGCTCAGGGGTGGGCAAACTTTTTGGCCCATGGGCTACATCTGGGAATAGAAAATGAATGGCAGGCCATGAATGCTCACAAAATTGGGGTTGGGGTGAGGGAGGGGGTGAGAGCTCTGGTTGGGAGTTTGGGCTTCGGGATGGGGCCAGAAATAAGGAGTCCAGGGTGCAGGAGGGGGCTCTGGGCTGGGTTGGAGGAGTGGAGTGTGGGAGTGAGGGCTCTGGCTGGGGGGGTGGGGCTGGGGATGAAGAGTTTGGGGTATAGGAGGTGCTCTGGGCTGGGACCAAGGCATTCAGAAGGCAGGAGGGGGATCAGGGCTGGAGTAAGGGGTTGGGGCATGAGGAGAGGCTCAGGGGTGCAGGCTCTGGGCAGTGCTTTCTTCAAGCAGCTCTTGGAAGTAGTGGAATGTCCCTTCTCTGGCTCCTACATGGAGGCACGGCCAGGCAGCTCTGCACGCTGCCCCATCCACAGGCACCACCCCTGCAGCTCCCATTGGCTGTGGTTCCTGGCCAATGGAAACTGCAGGTGCAGCACTTGGGGTGGGGTCACTTAGGAGACGGAGGGGGGGCCATGCTGCTGCTTCCAGGAGCTATGTGGAATGACTCCTGACCCTGCTCCCCGGCTGGAGTGCCAGAGTGGGGCTGTGCAGCTGCTTCCAGAAGCCTCGTGGAGTGGCCTCAGACCCTGCTCCCCAGCGAGAACTCAAGGGTGGATTAAAACCACTGGCGGGCCAAATCCAGCCCGCGGTCTGTAGTTTGCTCACCCCTGCTTTAGCTGTAGCAAGAGTCTCCGAATGTGCATTTTACTGCAGGATCAAGGCCCAAATTATTAAAATACAGTCCTTAGCATGAAGAAATGTTACCATAAAACAAGTCTCCCAAAGATATACAGGACTGCTTTGATTACAGTGCAAGTATAAATTTTTAACAAATCTATTACTCTGTGCTACACATCTGTATTTAAGGTTGTAGAAAAATGTGAGGTAACACTGCCTTATAGCACTGGTTCAGCAAAGCACTTAATTATGTGTTAAACTTTAATTGCATGGGTTGTTTGATTGGCTTCAGTGGACTGTTGACATGCTTAGTTAAAATTGTATTTGCATTTTGCAGCTTTAACTTTGCATTTCCTAACTTCTAAGTGCTTACTTATGTAGCCATAATCTTATTGCATTTTGAGTGTGGATTTTAATAGTTAGTTTTGATAATTCAGAACTTTTGTTAGTGCTGTTTCCTAACCCTAATTTATTAATCTTCAAAAGAAAGTCAGGCTGCACAGGATGATTGCAGGGGGATAACTATGGGGACTCTTGAACTCTAATTGGCTGCATAGTTTTTTAAAAGTACGTACTCTGTTTTTACGATAAAAGGCAAGTAGAGTTCTGCAAGTGCAGGAATCGTTGAAACAAGGCAAACAAAATCAGCAGAATTTGTAATCTGAAATACTGTCTCTCTTTAGAAATTGTAATTTTATTTTAGAAATACGTTGTGTTTTGTGGATATACATCTACCATTTGTTGCCTAGACACATAAACAGTAAAGATGTTAACCCCTAGGGTTTCCTGATTATCCAGGAAAGCACCACTAAAGCCCAAACATTGAGGGACTAGACTATTGTTACATAAACAGTGCTGAAGACCTTTAGAGAAATGATCATTTCCTCTACCTCTGTTTAGGCAGATAGTATATCCTGTTACTCACATCACAAAGTAATCTACCCCTCTGAATTGTCTTGTATATACATCACTTCCTTAATACCAATATTTTCTTTAATTCCTTATAATTTGGGGTGGGGGGGGAGGAGTGATTCCAGGAGTGGAATGTGTGGACTGAGGAAAATAGCTTATTCCTGTAAAATGGTACTAGCTGTAAAAATGCTTGAGAGTTGGCTTTTTTAAAGAGTCCGCATTAATCCATTTGCAATTTTCCCATTTTTAAGAAGGAAATATGATTATAATGTAACTGTATTTTATACAAGTGTTAAATGTTGGTGAAGTCTAATGAAGGTAAAGATGTGCAATCCCCATGCAAAGCATTTTGATTGTTACATTTAATATTTAGCTGTTTATATGCTATTCCATGCAGCGGGGAGGGGATGGGGAATTTTTGATACTTTTGATATTGTCTGAATGTAGCTTTGATAGAAGGGCCTGATTTTGACTTTACTGCGATTTACAGGTGCTCTGTACTTGTCAGGATCAGACCCTAACTCTGTTTTAGTATGTGACTTTATTGCCTTTGAGCAGAAAAATTTAAATTTATCTACATTCTTTTGAATTTAATTGATGAATATGTTACTATCCACATCTTTGCATAAATCCTCTCTACTCAGTATCCTTTCTAGTGAAAAAAATATTTTACTGGGGAAAATAATGCCTTCCCTCAAATCATGACCTCAAGGACAAAAAAACACTGGATTTGATTTGGGAGCATCTGCTGCTACCCATGTATCTCCTGGGTGCAGTATTGCTCATTTACTGCCTTCAAAATACATATTTGCTGTGAGGTAGGTGGATTGGGGTAATCCTTTGGCTTCAGTTTCTCATAAAAGAATTTGAATAATTTTTGCACCTGGCATTACTTGATAGTAGCTGTACTGTAGCAATAATTGTTCATTAGGGCTCTGATCCTGCAAACACTTATGCATGTGTTCATCTTTACACAAGTGAGTAGTCCCATTGTGGGATGACTACTTACATGCATAAAGGTTTGCAGGATTAAAAAATAAATAGGAGTTACTCTGGATTTAAACAGGTGTAACTGAGAACAGAATATAGTCCTAATGTGTTGTCTTAGTCTAACAAGAATTGTAAAAGTTTTAAATAAAGATATAGTTTTGAAGACCATCATGTATTAAATAGAAGACAGCACAGAATAAGCCTTTATAGTAATAAATTTCAGACAAAAAAAATCTCAGCTTTTAGTGTGTGTCTGCTAGCTCACCCACAGAACTTAAAGTATCAGTCCTGTTCAACTCCATCAGTTTGTAACAACTTATCTTTAAATACTCTTCTGTGCTCTGTGTCCTAATTGTCCCATAATCACCTGGCCTTCATTGTTCTCTGCAGAAGGGAGAGCCAGTGGATTACTCACTGCTGGCTTCCAAGTCCCTCTTAAGGCTTGTCTACACTTGGAAATTTACTGAACTAGCTATTCCAGAATAATTATTTTGGTACAAGCTCCAGTGTGGACACTCTATGTGTGTGTATAAGACACACATACACAACACCAAAGAACATAAGTGTGTGCACATGGGAGTTTATACTGAAATAACTATTTTGGACTAATTACTACAGAATAGGTATTTTGATAAATTTCCAAGTTGTAGACAAGTTCTTAATTGCTATACAATAAAAAGGGAAGCCAGTCTAATTTATTGTTCATAACTGTAATTGATCAGTACTTCCCTGCTTTGTCTTGACAAAATCTAAACTGCACTATAATAAGGCTGTGAAGTCAAAGGAGCTAGTCTGGTTTCACACTGGTGTAAGTGAGCAGAATTTGATTCTACCCATTTCTTTCCTAAAAGGAAAGTATTCTAGAAACCAAAGCTTCCAGGCTGCTTTAAAATGGTATTGATTCCCCACCCCCCATTCTTATTTTTTATTTATTTGTTTGTTGTTTCTTTTTTCTCTCTTAAACCTCTTTTGCTACTGTATCACAGGTATCCTCATGCCTGCTTGCTAAATGTCTGACATTAATATCCTTTCCTTATTTTTTTTTTTGAAGGCAGAGAGAGTTTGTTCACTCTGTACGATACATAGGATATCACAAATAAGCAAACAGTGTTCAGGTAGGAGACATTTTATTTGTGCACCCTCCCTTAGAAATGAAGCCAACAAAGAAAAATCAAACAATTTGTACTTCCTGGACATTTCAGGTATGCTTTACTGATGGAAACAAAACATGTACACAGATAGGGAACAGGTTGGTTTTGCTTTAATCTCTATTGTATCTATGTTTTGATTTGGTTCCATGTTCTGCTTTTAATATGTATTTTTATTTATAATGAATAAAAATGCCATTCTTAACTCTCCCAGGTAAAAAAAAAAAAGTTAGTTATCAAAACATAGCTGATCACATTCAATGTCACTGAAGGATTAACCTCATGGTTAAACAAAAGTACCTGTCCCATCAAGCAAAGATTAAATAAACAGATGGGGTTTCGCAATGTGCTCTGAAGGTCAGCAGAAACCGCTCTGTTGGACTAGTGTGGAGGAAGTGAATTCCAGAGTTCAGGCCTCACCCCTGAGAATGTATGCTTTGCTTGTTTTACTCTCTTTTGATATGCTTATGTAAGTGTTTTGACCTGTGTAGCACATTCTGCATAAAGGAAAATCTCAGTTTCAGAATTAGTGTAGACCTCTATTCACAGAACAAGAACGGGATGGGCTGTGGCACTGCAAGCCCAAGTGTTCCTCCAGTTTGACCTAGTGGGGAGAGAATTGTTCAGTTTTCATGTCTTGGCCTTTCTGCTGAAATTGCCAATAGTTTCAAAAGAGAGACAGCTGTTCTGTGTAAGCTCGAAAGTTTCTCTCTCTCCAATGAAAGATACTACCTAGGATGACCAGACGTCCCAATGTTGTTGGGATGGTCCCAATATTAGGGGCTTTGCCTTATGTAGGCAACTATAACCCCTCCATCCCCAAAGTGTCCCGATTTTTCACACTTGCTATAGGCTCACCCTAATATTACGTCACTCACCATGTCTCCTTAATATCTTGGGACCACCACGGCTACAACAACACGGCATACAACAATTTAAACAGTTTGTTGTGGGAGTCTAAAGTTATGTCAAAGGTGCTTTTTTTAGCTCCTTAGTCTTCATTCGAACACTCACTATTAGACTGTTAGGATCAAGCTGTCCATTTGTGGTACTGAAAGGCCAAGATGTATGCGCTTGACTGAGCTGAGTGCTGTGACAGCAGACCAGAGAAGCCTGGGCTAGTTTGATGATGCCTGAAACTATATCCCTTACTCCTGAGGGCATTCTGCACCAAAAAATTAAAAATTCTGTGCCAAAAAAAATTTCTGCAGACAGTATTTTAAAATTCTGCAAATTTTATTTGTCAAATAAATATGGAGGCTCCAGCATAGCATTGGGGAGCACAGGCCACTGGCTGCACAGAAGTGGGAGATCACTGTGTAGCTCCCCTCCCGGGACACAGAGTCAGCGGTGAGGCTGCACCCAGCCCTGACACAGCGCAAGGACTGGGCCTGCCCCAGAAACACCCCAGGGACCTGCGCCTCCGTGCCAGGTGCACCAGGTCTGGGCAGGCAGGCTCAGCAAGGCAGGATCCAAGTGTGAAGGGGCTTAGTGTCGGGGGGGATCCCATCCACGTGTGGGTTGAGAGGGTTTTGTGTGGGGCAATCTGGGTTCAGGTGGCTCAGTGGGGGATCTGGATGCACAAGGGCTTGTTGGGGGGGGTTCTTGGTGCAACAGTAATGGGAATCTGCAGGGGGATCCAGGTGAACGTGGTTGGAGCTCAGCCAGGGGGGGTCTGGATGTGGGGGGGGATAGAGCTCAGCAGGGAAGCGTGGGTCTGAGGGGGGCTTAATGGAGAGTCCAGACACTGGGGGAGTGGGGCTCAGTGGGGTGGGGATCAAGATGCAGCTGGTTGGGGCTCGGTAGGGTGGGGATCTGGGTGCAGGTGGCTCATTAGGGTGTTCCAGGTGCAGGGGGAGTGGGGCTTGTTGGTGGGGTCTGGATGCACAGGGGTTGGGTGGATGGGGGAGCAGCTTCCTTTACAGTGACCCCTTCTTCTGCAGCTGAGAAGCGATGGATCAGGAAGCATGAGGATGTGTGGAAGAGTTTGCAGAGCTTACTACAGCCAGGGGAGAAATCTTGGGGTGGGTCTGACAGGGCCTTGGATGTTGTGTAGGGGAAGAGGAAGTCCTGTCCTCCCCAGCCCAGCCAGGACTAGCAGCTGAGACCGGCTCTGGGTAGGAGCCACCAGCTTGGTCTTCCCCTGTCCTGCCCTCTGCTCCACGGTGATTTACCTCTGCCAGCTGCCCTGGGCACCTGAAGATACTGCTGAGGAGGGTCGCATGACCGCTCTTGTGGCTTCTCTTTGCTTCCCTGTCAGAAAGAAATTTTTCTGCGGGGAAGCAAATAAATCTGTGGTGGGCATCAATTCTGCACATGTGCAGTTGTGTAGAATTCCCTCAGGAGTAATCCCTGTACACATGAGTTACTCCTGTAGTAACTAGTATATTAGAATTTACCATAGGAATAAGGAGGGCTTTCTAGGAACCCACCTGTTGCTTCATCTGCAGCTACAGGAGCATATTTGTAGCATACGCACAGGCAGACTTGGGGTCATGCAGCTTTCCTCACCCATGCTGCCTTCCCACAACAGCCATCCTGCACTTTCATTCAGTGTAGCAAACTGACTTACATGTATTGCAACGCTCTGCTATGTGAAATCAGGCTTATCAGTTTGATTGTTTTGCCCTCTAGTGGTTGGCCTAAAAAAGAATATTGGATCTTTAGGCAGATATAAAGTCTATGATGATGGAGAATCTGTTCTTTTAAGGAATAATAATGCATACTGGGATACGGCCAAGTGTCACTGTTGTATCCATTTTTAGCAAGGTAAGATTCAATCCTGAGTACCATGTGAGATCTCATACTTGGTAAGTACTTTGGCTATAAAATACAGAATACATTATTCTATTGTGCTTGAGTATATAAGTTGCTATATAACACCACTGACAACAAATAAAACTTGAGTTAAAACTGACTTAGAGAATAGAACTCAATCGTCTATTCTAAATCTTGCCTACATGTATATTATGCATGACTAGTGTTTTATTTACATCTGTGATGCACTGACCTAAAGGTGAGACTCTTTAATCTATCACCTATAATTTATCTATCAGTGTGGTGAGCCATTCAATCCCACATATTCACACAAAATATTGTATATCAGAATAGTGATAGCACATTCTTACTGAAAGCAGAAGTCAAATCATTCCTTTATCTGTCCCTCAGTTGCCTGAGAGAAGGAATGTTTGTAAAATAGAATCCACTTTCTGGAGATGTGTTAGTGTTTATGGTTAATATAAAATGCCATTCTTATAGTAATGGTGTTATCCAGGTAGTTGCAGTGATCCATATGATAGCACCTTCTCCAACCTGCATGGTTGCAACGGTGAAGAGACTGAGAAGGAAAAGCTCCAAGATGCCCCTTATGTTTACTTGATATGGAAGAAGCAAACTAGTAGTCAGGAATCATTAATGGTGAACCACTTGATATACTTGCTGAATGTATCACAACTAGAGCTGAGGAGAAATGGAGGAAAAAATGTACAAGTTGGAAGGAAAAATTAGGCATGGAGGGGCCTCATATCAAGAGAGGGAAAGATGGCTAAGACGGTGGAACTTTGGAGATTTGGCTTCAATTTCTGACTCTGCCAAAGACCTTTTTTGGACCTTGGGCAAGTCACTTAATCTCCCATGTATCTAAATGTCCCTTCTATAAAATAGAGATAATACCCTACTAAGCATCTTGTGAGAACAAAATATATCAGTGATTAAGATGCTCAGATACTACGGAAATAAGTACCAGACAGAGAAATGTCAAGCCAATCTAGGCTATAATAGGTGGAAAGGGAAGTACACCACCACTTCCTATTTGAATTCAAGCACTAGTTATGTGATCACTGACATAGTATCAGATAAGCAGTAGGACTAAATGTTGTCCTTTTCAATTTTGCTTTTGAGCAACCTGTGCATTAAAACCATTTTCCTCTACAGGGTTGTAGCCTCATTTTATCATCAAACATCACTTGGCTCGTTGTGATTGGGAGTTCACCCCCATGCTAGCCTAGGAAGGGTTAATGGAGCTGAGAAGGGGCCAATTAACCAGGGAGGCCACACATTTCCCCTCAGCTGTGGCTTAAGTAACCTTGGATGGATGATGGAGCCCAGCTGAAAAGAAACCAGTGAGGCTGGTATAAAGCCAGGAAGCTGGCAACAGAAAAAGGCTGCAGTCACTTTCTGGTCATTAGAAAGAGAGGTAACCTAGAGGAGAAGATGTAGGGGAAAAAGCTTGGGGAAAGGGTAGTAAAGTTTAAGATAGTTCAGACCTTGGCTGCTGATTAGAAGGTCCCTGAGATGGAACCTGGAGTAGAGGGTGGGCCTGGGTTCTCCTACGAGCCACTGTGGAAGTGGCACCATCTGGCAGTGAATGAGAAGAGTGGTGAGACAATTTCTATGGAAAGACGTTAATGTACTGGAAGGGGGAAACCAAATAGTGACCTGGGTTGAGGGCCAAGTCATGAAGGGAGAGCACCCAGGGAGGCAGCAGGATGCCCAACAAGTGGCAGAAGCGGGTGTCTGACTTGGAAAAAGCTAATCTCCAGAACAACTAGGAAGAGGTGCCCAAGCAGTGAATGGAACCCCATTACACTTGTGCACATAGGTTCATGTTAATTTTGTCCAATATTTTGTGTCCTCACTTCAGTATCAAGTATCAATGGCATCAGTGATGTGGCATTTAGCATGATGGGAGTTACTTACGTTGCCTCTCATAGTCTTTATTCCCTGTAAGATTTATCAGTTTATTTTCAATGTATATTGCTATTGTTTCTCTTTTTTCCTATGATCTGGGGAGGAAATCACTGAATAAAGACAGGAGTGAAACAAATCCCTATTATTGACCTGTTAAGTTTACTTAAAATTTCTTTGATACATTAGAAATAAAGCGTCCAGAGATATGGTTGGTGCCTCATAAAACAAGTAAAGACATAGTCACCCCCCACCTGGGCTGGAGAACTTGCAAACTAAGGCCTTGATCCCACAAACAGCTGCACAAGGGTAACTTCATGCCTGTAACTTTCATGTCCCATTGAATTGAATAGGACTTCTTACAAGCATAAAATTGAGTATATGCACAAGTGTTCACAGGATCTGGGCCTATCATTTCAGTCCTGCAATAAACTCCATGTGGACAAACCCCTGCATCCTCTCAGAACTCCATTGAAGCCAGTGGGGTTCCACAGAAGTGTAGTGGTCCATTCATATGGACCTGCTTGTAGAATCAGGTTGGGTCTTAAAACCAAGATTCTGCAATCAGAACCTCATGCGTAGGCCTCTGGTAAAGCTGAAATCCTAAACAAAGACAATTTTTTAGGATTTGTTTTTAAAACACTATAGTAGCCTTTTGTATTGGAAGGAGACTTGAATATTTTCCCCAGAATATTTTTCCCATTGGTCTCCTAATAATGTTTATATTTATTTCTGGGTTTGTTTGCTTTAAGTCAGAGTCAAATACATTAAATAGTAAAAATAAACAGTCATATTAGAATGGGTCATTGGTTCTCAAACTGTGGGTCAGGACCCCAAAGTGGCTCACAACCCTGTTTTAAAGGAGTCGCCAGTAGTGGCATTAAGTTGCTGGGGTCCAGGGCTGATGCCTGAGCCCCACTGGATGAGGCCAAAGCTGAAACCCAAGGGCTTCAGTCCTGGATGGTGGGGCTCAGGCTACAGGCCCTGTTCAGTGCTGGTTTCCCTGGGCATGGGCTTTATACTCTCCCTCCCCCTCCCAAGGAGCAGCAGGGCTTGGGTGGGCTCAAGCTTCAGTCCCCCCACCTGGGCATAGGCGGCAGGTTTGTATAATTTTTGGTGGGGCCCAAAATGGTGGTGCCCCCCCGCTCCCGCCCTGTAAGCCGATATAAAATGAAGCTACAACGCGTCAGCGCCACAAGATTACAAGGGTCAATTAAAAGTGGAAAGTCAGAAGCAGCACTTGCCTGCTTCAATATACAGTATTATATTTTGTTGCACCTGTTGTGATGAAGTGGGAATGTTCTTAATATTTTCTCTGAATACTGTGTGGGTGCCTCAGTTTCCCCTGGAAGATGCCAACTGAAGGTGTTGGGGACAAAGAGATCAGGTGGCCTCCTTGTCCAGAAGAGACACAGAGGCCAGAGGAGGGAGTGTCATTTTGGAGCTGGCTGGGGAAATGGGGAGAGACCCAGAACTTGGTTCTGGGCTCCCCACCCCCCAAGATGGACCTGACAGAGGGGTTCTGTTTTCTGTACCAACAAGCTCTGTTTAAACTGTGTTCCCATCATCTAATAAACCTTCTGTTTTACAGTCTGGCTGAGAGTCACATCTGACTGCAGAGTTGGGGTGCAGGGACCTCTGGCTGCCCCAGGACCTGCCTGGGCAGACTCACTGTGGAAAGTGCACAGTGTGGAAGGGCTGAATGCTCCGAGGTCAGACCCAGGAAGGTGTAAGCTTCTTGCCCTGGAGACAGTACGCTCCGAGAGAGGAGGCTCCCCCAGAGTCCTGACTGGCTTTGTATGGAGTTGTTCCAAAGCATCCCAGCATCCCCTTCCACCCCATGCACTTCCCAGAAGTCCACACAGGCACTGACACTCCATCCTCTGGCCTTTGTCTCTTTTCCAGGCATTAGGAGGCCACCTGATCTCTTTGTTCTCCAACACCTTCAGTTGGCACCTTGCAGGAGAGTGGCCCAGGCCATCAGTTACCAGGAGTCAGGGTTGCAGCCATTCTCTGTGCAGACAGCTCACACTGTCCCTCTAGGGCTCTGCAACAATCACACCCCCTTATCCCACCATCTAGATCCTTGAGAAATGCACAGGGGAAACTGAGGCACCCACACAGTATTCAGAGAAGAACATTCCCACTTTGTAACACCTGTATACGACTAGTTATATACTTTAAAGGGGTGTAAAATAGTCAAGTATCATGCTAAACAAAATGATACTCCAAACTGACCACCAAATTTAAGTTGCACGTTTTTCCCCTCAGGTGAGGGCTCTGGGGTTGGGCTGGGGATGAGGGGTTCACAGTGCAGGAGGGTGCTCAGGGCTGGGGTGCTGGGGGTGCAGGGACTGGGGTGGGGCAGGGCTGGAGATAAGGAACTTGGGATGCAGACAGGCTGCCCCAGGGCTATGGCCAGAGAGGACTCCCGCCCCGCCCCCGTTACCGGCAGCCACAAGCTCCAGGGGAGGGACCCCTCCTCACCCCACTCCCCACAGCACACTCACTCTGCACCACAGTCACTGCACGTGCTCCTAGGGACTCTCTCAGGTCCAGAAAGCCCACTCGCCTCCCCTGTGGTGGGTACCGGGTGTCACGGAGTTCCTGGGGGCTGCTCTGGAACTGCTCCCCACCAAGCCAGGCAGGACTTTGGGGAGCCTCCTCTCCCTCGGAGCAGACTGTCTGCAGGGCAAACACTCACAGAAGCCCCAGCAGCGGCTAAGGTGAGTGATGTCTGTCTCCTGGCCGGAAGTCCCCTTCGTGTCTCCTCCAGGTAGCGGGAGGGGAGGGCTGCCAAAAACGGCAGGGTCCCCTCACCTCCTGAGGTGCTACAGCAGCTAGCACAGCTCTTATGCTGTAGCCCTTAGGCGGCGGCAGCAGCAGCAGCAAGGGAGAGAGACGCGCGCTGCGCACTCTTTATGTTCAGGCAGGGAAGCTCCGGGGTGGAGGGGGGGAAGCTCCAGCCCTGGCGGCGGCGGCGGGGGGGTGGTGAGAGGCAGGGGCGGGGGCGGGGTGCTCCAAGCAGGGGAGAAACCTAGCTCCAAATATTGGTGGAGCAGAGCCCCTGACTGTGAATATTCCTGGGGCTAAAGCCCCAGGAGCCCATATAAGTTGGCGCCCATGCACCTGGGGTCATGTAGTAATTTTTGTTGTCAGAAGATCATGGTGCAATGAAGTGTGAGAAACTCTGGAATTTAATGCCTTCTCCTAGTGACCCCAAATGAATGTCTATTACTAAGCTCCCCCGCCCCCCGCATGCTAGATCCCTACTTGCACTTTGCATTTTTTGCAATATTTTTTTTCCAGCGATGAAACAAAAACGGAACAGCAACATCTGTGCTTACACAGCAGCTCAAATGTGCCTTAAACCACCTTGAGGCTGAAATCAGCTCATACAGGTTGTGGGGGGCGGACAACAGCTCTCGCTCTCCGCCCCCCGCGGGAGCGGAAGTGGCTGGCGCCTTGGACAAGACCGTGCCCGGCGCGGGGCAGGGCGGCAGTAGCGGCACCACAAGCGGCGCCTGAACCAGTTGTTTCGCTGCCGCTCTGTGCGCAGAAGGGGAGCGGGCGTGAAGGCACCAACCAATCAGGAGCCGCTTCCTTGGGGGCAGCCACTCAGAGCCGCCGTTAGATTAGCCAACCGGCGAACTCCTTTCTCTTTGCCGCGGGTGGGAGGGGGCAGGGCAGCCAATCGGGAACGAGCCGCAGGGTGGAGGGGGGGCGCCGCGGCCGGGCCATGCTGATCACGCTGTGCTACCTGTACCTCTGGGCGCGCTGGGGTTCCGGCTGGGCCGCGCTCATCCGCCGCACCGTGCGCCGCCTGCACCGCGCGCGCTGCGCCTTCGTTTTCGGGTGTTGCGGCTGCAACGGCGGCGGCGCGGGCTGCCCCCCGCCCCAGCGGCAGCGGCGCAGGCAGGGGTCGCCCGGGCGGGGCGAGGAGCCCGTCTGCCTCCGGCTGGGGGACAAGGTCTTCTTCACTGAGGAGACCCCGCAGGTACCCGCCGCGCCCGGCCTCCTGCGTGGGCGTCCGTGGCGGGGTGGCCCGAGGGCAGGCCCGGGGTGGCGGGGCGGGGCCGGGCCTGTGGGGTGGGTGTTCGGGGAGAGCGGGGGGGGGTGTCACCCGTGTAACAGCGGGACGGGCTTGTCCTGGCCGTGCCAGGGAGGCCGGTCCAGGGGATAACGCCGCTTGGGCCAGCACAGCTCGGGGGAGAACAGCCCCGCTGCCCCGGAGCACGGGCACTGGACTAGCAACGGAGACAGTGTAAATTGAACAGCGACATCCCCGCTGCAGTACGAGTCCCTCTGCCTCACGCCCTCCCCTGGCTGCCTGAAAGCTTCGCTGGAGCTGGGGCTTCTTGTGTGTGGAGGGGAGTCGCGTCAGGGACAAAGCTGGAGTTAACCTCAAGCCGACAGTGGACTGGAGGGAAGCCCCGTGTTAACTTCCCCGTCGTCTGAAGCCAAAGATAATATCCCTGCCCCAGGGCTTCTCAGAAATAGGACGTAGGGGAATATCCAAGATAGGTCATCAGTCTCATGGCAGCAGCGGCTGTAATTCCACCAGAGACAAGGTGGGTGAGGTAATATGTTATTGCACCAACTTCTGTTGGTTAGACAGAGGAGCTTTCAAGCCACTCTGAGCTCTTCCTCAGGTCTCTCGCTCCAACAGATGTTTGTCCCGTAAACGATATTACATCACACACCTTGTCTTTCTAATATCCTGGGACTGACATGGCTACAACTAAGCAGCATACAACAGTGTAACTCTATGGGTCATCAATAAGTTTGGTGCTGTAAAAACAAAAGGTTAAAGACTGCCTCCGTTTCAAAGACCTTGCAGTCCCTCATCAAGATGTAAATATTAGAACACATTAGTGACTAGTGTATACTATACACCCGAACATCTATTACTGTAGTTGGCTTAAAGCCTAGTGGGGAGCCTGGGTTTTAACCAGACCAGTTTAGCCCATGTTAGGCCATATCTATGCTAGGGGAAAAGATGTGTTTTTAATCTGTGTGTATTTAATGTGTTAACATTTTAGTTTAGACAAGGAAAACTGTTAACTGGTTAAGGTAAACCACAGACACAAGATTAAGGGTCACTTCAACCAATTAACATATGTTAAAACATAACTTTTCTTGTGTGCTAGTCTGTTAAAATCCTAGTGTAGATGTGCTTTCAATAAAGTCCAGATAACATTCTCATAAGCACATTAGGGAAATGTGACCTAAATGAAATTACCACAAAGTAGGTGGACAGCTGGTTGAAAAACTGTACTCAAAGTAGTTATCAATAGTTTGCTGTCACACTGGGAGGATATATCTAGTGCAGGGGCAGGCAAACTTTTTGGCCTGAGGGCCGCATCCGGTTTCGTAAATTGTATGGAGGGCTGGTTAGGGGAGGGGGTTGTGGCTCCGCCCCCCGGGACTCCTGCCCTATCCAAACCCCCCCCCCCCGTTCCCTGACGGCCTCTCTGGGTCCCCTGCCCCACCCTCCCACCCCTGCTCCCTGTCTCCTGACTGCCCCTGGACCCCTGCCACCCCATCCAACCCCTCCTCTCATTCTTGATGGTTCCCCTGGTACCTCTGCCCCATCCAACCACCCTTTCTCTCTGTCCCCTGACTGCCCCTGCTGCCCCATCTAACCCCCCTCTCCTTCCTGACTGCCTCCTGGGACCCCTGCCCCCATTCAACCTCCTGTTCCCCCGCCCCGACCACATCCGCACCCTCGCCCCCTGACCACCACCCCGAACTCCCCTGCCCTCTATCCAACCCCCACGCTCCCTGCCCCCTTACTGCGCTGCCTGAAGCACCGGTGGCTGGTGGCGCTGGAGCCGAGCCATGCTGCTTCTGCCACTGCCCCCATACAGCACAGAGACCAGGTCAGGCCGGGCTCTGCAGCTGCGCTGCCCCAAGAGTTCACAGCCCCACTGTCCAGAGCATTGTAGCGGCGGAGCGAGCGAGCTAAGGCTGCGGGGGGAGGGAGGACAGCAGGGGAGGGACCAGGAGTTCGGGGGCTGGGCAGGACGGTCCTGCGGGCCGTAGTTTGCCCACCCCTGATCTAGTGGGTTAGTGCAGGGATTTATCCTGGGTCTGGTATTAGTCAATATTTTCATTAAAGTTCTACTGTAATGGAGAATATGCGTACAAAACTGCAGATGATACCAATCTTGCGGGAAGGGGATGTTGCAAGCACTTTAGAGCACAGGGTTAAGATTCTAATACAGTAGAACCACATTTATCCAACCATCCATTATCTGCCTCTCTGTATTAACCGAACAACCTGCATGCACACGTCCAGAAGCGGATGATCTCTCCTGTGGCTGCTAGATGGTGCTGCAGCCTCGCACTTTCCCATTCTCTGGATTACCTCAGTTTTTGATAATTCGATCTGGCCTCGGTCCCAGTTAGATCAGCTAAAGGACGTTCTGCTGTAATCTTGAAAAATTGGGGTATTGGTCTGAATCAATAAGCTGAAATTCAGTAAAGACAAGTGCAAAGTTTGATACTTCTCGGGGTTGTGAGGCACCTTGCTACCGCTTTACCTTTAGTGTGAGGAAGCTTTCTCTGAGCTGTGGTTCAGCTTCCCAACGCCACTGGCCCTAACCAGCACAAGTGCTCCCCTCAATGCTTCACAGGTCCTGCTGTTGCTCTGCAGGATAGCAGTTGGCACACTTCAACCTTGAAGCCTTCTAAGCGTCTCCCTTCAGTGTCCTGTTGACTGGTCACTTGTAATGTTCAGAGATTTGCTATTTCCAAAAAAATGGTACTCCCCAGCTTACAATTTTCACCTCAGGTCTCTGCTCTGCTTAACACATAGTGTTTAGATATACTTATTTGACTATACACATAAGTTTATTTAACAAAGCATAGAGTTTCAACTAGTAGCAAGTAGAAGTATTGGAAACAAATGATCACATATCAGATAAAATACCATGCATTCTAGAGCCTAGATTTAATAAGCAAATACTTTTACGTCTTGTAGAATAATGCTCACCCCAAATCTTTGCAGTGCTTTACAGCTGGGCTTTGCTGTGACCCTCCTTGAGAAAGCACACTGTCAGTTTGCCTCCTAGGTGAAGGATCCCTTGCACTCCAAGATAGGCCAGAACAATCCTTTGCCTTTATTCATAAACAGGATCCCCCTCTACTGTTTTGTTTCTTCTTGTAGACTTTTGCTTTTGTTGATTTCACAATCTCTTAATTTGCTTCTGGCTTAATCTGCAAATAGGCATACATTATTAAGGATATAATATACAAATAGCCGGACTGGGACATAGGTGTTTGCTGCCTGCTGCCTGAAAGGAATATTTCCGAGGAATGTCACCTGGTCACCTACCTGTCTTAACTCCAAGGCCGTAAAAGTATAATTTTTAGTCTAGATATGTAACTCCTTAAATATTATCTATACATATATTTTGCAATGATTATGATGACCAGTGGGCTACTGACTCTTGGTAGACCCTACATGTCATCCTTCAGTGAACTATCATGCATATATCCGATCCAGGGCATCCCTGCAAAATACTATGCACCTTCTGTGCCCTCTCCCAGTTGGCACCAACTGGTTCCTGGGTCACAAAAGTGCTGTGCTTAGGAAGGAAAAATCAAGCATAACTAGAAAACGGAATATAACTGGCTAGATGGTAGTACAGTTGAAAAGGAGCTGGGGGTTATAGTATATCACGAAGAGACTTATAATTCAGCAATGTGATGCAGTTGTGAAAAAGACAAATATAATTGTTGGGTGCATTACTAGGAGTGTGGTATGTTAAGACATGGATAGTAATTGTTCCACTCTGCAGCATTGGTGCGGTCTTAGTGGAGTACAGTGTTTTAGGCCATGTCTACATGAGTACTTTTGTTGGCAAAAATTTTGTCACACAGGGGTGTGAAAAAAACACACCCTGAGCGATGTAAATTTTGCCAGCATAAGCGCTCGTGGGCACAGCACTATGTTGGTAGGAGACTCTTTCCTGTCAGCATAACACGACTACATGGGCGCTCTTAGGCTGTATCTACACTGCACTTTTGTGGGTAAAATTTTTCAGTCAAGGGTGTGAAAAAAGTTTTACTGATGAAAAGCACTGGGGTGGACAGTGCTCTGTTGGCGGGAGACGTTAGGTGCGCAGAGTAGACATAGCCTTATAGCGGCCCACTGTATCGGTACAGCTATGTCACTGTAAGCTTGTAAATGTAGACATGGCCTTAGTTTGCAGATTCAAAACAATGGTAGTTTTGGAGAGTTATCTTTGCAGCATAAGGGTTTGAATATTTTTTGTTTTTAAATGAAAGTTAGATTCTGCAGAATCTGTCACTGCACTATATGTACAAAATTTTATCTAGTAGGCTGGGTTAGGCTGGTGAAATGGTTGTGTAAAATTTTGTTAATTGCATGATTAAATATGTCCTGATGTTACAATTAGATAAAATTACCGTATACAACGTTAGATTAGAAATCACTTTTAAAATTCAGAGAATTTACACTACAAAAATTAATCCAAAGAAAGATATTGAACACTCAAAGCAACAAAATAAGGAAAAAGCTTAATTAAGGAGGAAATGTAATATACCAAGAACAATGGGAGATTGCCTATTACCTTACCTCACAGTAGCTAAGGTTTAGGTCTGCCTTTGATATTCTTTGCTTTTATGGGTTTGTCTGAGCCTTAAAGGAACACTATTGGCTTAAATTTGGGCCCATATTTAAATTTCGTTGAAACAAGTTTTTATAAATTTAGAAGCTAATAGAAATGTTTTCCATAAGCCTTTTGAATGTCAGTGAAAAGTTATTTTAAAACATATCTATTTCTTTCTAGTTTTTTGTTATTTGTTTTGTCTAAGGGCCTAGGAATCCCGGTGAAGGACCAGACCCCATTTTAGGTTGAGGGAGGGATAGGTCATGAAGGGTGTTGAAAGTGAAGACAAAGAGCTTTTATTTGAAATGCAAATAGTGCAGCATGAAGAAACTTGTGTGAAACTTATTTATAAATAAAACTGAAAGTAAATTTTTGACATTCACTGTCCAAGCTGAGAATTGCAAACAGAAAACTGATTTAAAAAGTTTTAAAATTGGGTTTCTAAAATTATTTTATTTGTAAACAAATCTATTTCTGTATTGCATATTAAAATGATTTTAAATGTAAACTGTCCCTTTTGCCATCAATGATGGTTGTCTGCTTTAAAATAGTTCTTGTAGTGGTTATATATCCTGTTTATGATACTGAATATTATCTAGTATCAGAGGGGTAGCTGTGTTAATCTGGATCTGTAAAAGCAGCAAAGAGTCCTGTGGCACCTTACAGACTAACAGAAGTTTTGGAGCATGAGCTTTCGTGGGTGAATACCCACTTCGTCGGATTCATGTATGAAGCATACTATTGATCAGGTAGAGTAAAAAAATCGTAGAACTGGAAGGGACATTGAGAGGTTCCTGGGTCACAAAAGTGCTGTGCTTAGGAAGGAAAAATCAAGCATAACTACAAAACGGAGTTAAGGGACATTGAGAGGTCATCTAGTCCAGTCCCCTGCACTCAAGGCAGGGCTCAGTATTATCTAGACCATCCCTGACAGATGTTTGTCCAACCTGCTCTTAAAAATCCCCAATTATGGAGATTCCACAACCTCCCTAGGCAATTTATTCCAGTGCTTAACCGCTCTGACAGTTAGGAAGTTTTTCCTAATGTCCAACCTAAACCTCCCGTGCTGCAATTTAAGCCCATTGCTTCTTGTCCTATCCGCAGAGGTTAAGAAGAACAGTTTTTCTCCCTCCTCCTTGTAACAACCTTTTACGTACTTGAAAACTGTCATCATGTCCCCTCTCAGTCTTCTCTTCGCTAGACTAAACAAGCCCAATTTTTTCAATCTTCCCTAATAGGTAATGTTTTTTAGACCTTTAATCATTTTTGTTGCTCTTATCTGGACTCTCTCCAATTTGTTCACTTCTTTCCTGAAATGTGGCCCAGAACTGGACACAATACTTCAGTTGAGGCCTAATCAGTGCGGAGTAGAGTGGAAGAATTACTTCTTGTGACTTTCTTACAACACTCCTGCTAATACATCCCAGAATATTTGCTTTTTTTGTAACAGCGTTACACTGTTGACTCATATTTAGCTTGTGATCCACTATGACCCCCAGATCCCTTTCTGCAGTACTCTTTCCAAGGCAGTCAGTTCCCATTTTGTATGTGTGCAACTGATTGTTCCTTCCCAAATGGAGTACATTGCATTTGTCCTTATTGAATTTCATCCTGTTTACTTCAGACCATTTTTCCAGTTTGTCCAGATCATTTTGAATATTAATCCTATCTTCCAAAGCACTTGCAACCCCTCCCACCTTGGTATCGTCTGCAAACTTTATAAGTGTACTCTCTATGCCATTATCTAAATGATTGATGAGGATATTGAACAGAACTGGACCCAGGACCGATCCCTGTAGGACTCCACTCATTATGCCCTTCCAGCATGAAGTACTCTTCTCAGGAGGCAGAAAAGCTTTCCTCAAATTACATGGGTAAAGAGGAAATGTTTTCAGTAAGCCACGAAAAGGCTGCCAAATATTGACTGAGTTGGTCCATAGAACAGTCTGTTTCTCTGCTCCCTTGGTTGTGAACAGATGACTTAATGCTTGTTTTTCTCTTTCAAAAACCATGGCGACAGAATCTAAGGAAAGTTATATAGTTGGTTCAGGTTCCAAGAAAGCATATTCTCCACTTGACTAGAGGTGATGGGAGTTATGCCTGTTGATTCACAAAAGTCCTGTGTGGTTTACTCTGGATTTACTTGCACCATACATTAAGCTTCTCTTAAACAATGTCATTTTTTGTCCTCTCTTTGGTTTGGTTTTTGGAAACACAGATGCTCTTCTGTACTTAAATATTAAAGATAGCTTTTGTGTCTGTAGTATTGTTCATGCAGGCTGTGTTATAAGCTTGTCATTTTTGCATTCATAATTTTTTAAGAGGTTCAGAAATTTGGTCTCAGCCTTCCAGATAAGTGCTTTTCTTATATAAAATGTTTTGAAAAGTTACTGGCCATTTTTGAGTTTTAAGAGTTCCAAAAGAGTTATGACTTTTAATTAGCTTGTCAATCTTCAGGACACGGGACTGTTTCTACCTATGTCCGTACAGTGGGGCCCTCAAACCTGATTGAAAATTTGAGGGCTACAACAATACAAATGAATATTTCTAAATGTACTCTTTAGAATGGATTCAAATATTATTTAACACTCTTAAAGAGAGAGCTTTTTGTAATCTAATCACATGATTTTTCAGTGTAGGTGATGTGACGTATTGGTCTCTGTCCTCTCTCCAATAGTTAAACCATCATAGGCAGCAGCAATACAGAGTTCTCCACATAGTCCTGAACCTTATGGTGAGAGTAGTTCAATCCTCCTACCTTTGACTCCTCTGATGCTTTCAGTGATGGGGTTGATTGTCTACTGGGCTCTGGACTGTGATCAGTAGCTTCCTTAATACAAGGTGCCATAAGGTCATAAATAGCAGCTTCTCAAGATTACTTCTGACCTTTATCAGACCAGGTGCTTCAGATAATGAAAAGCTTTATGAGCCAATTCCTGTTGACTTTAAAGAGTAGTTGTATTGACACTCTAACTTGCTTTAGTAAAGCGGGCAGGCTTTGGTGATATAACCCATTACCAGTCCCTTCAGTTAATTCTTCATTAGACAAATAATTAAAAATGTTGACATACTTTCATTTGAATACAGATTGATTGTACACCCTTAAGGCCTGTGTCAGGGAAATGCACACTTACTCTATTGTGTGAAATTAATGAAGATTCACAGCACTTTGTTTGACCTGATTTGCTTCCAGCATGGTTTAGTGCCAAAAAAGGGCTGTGTAGGTTTGAAATATTAATGATAGTTTCTGTAAAATACAACTGAAAAATAAAGTTAATTCAGCCACAAATAAATTTTAAACACGGTTTTTGGTAGAATAATAACAAATATTAGATGATTTGCTTAAGTGTTCTGATCTTTCAAATAATTTTTCTACATTGCTTGCTACTGGATGTAGTTACAATATTTATAAACATACTCTCAGTAATATCCTCAGTAAGGATATTTTTAAATATTGTTGAACCTGAAATCATGTGATGTAGAAAGGAGAGAGGATACAGTATAGTATTGACACATCAGGAAAATCATGTTTGGTTATTTTTAAAGATGTGTTGATATAAAAGAGCCAGTCCGGCTATGCTAGAAGAAGGATGGGGAGACTGGATGTGTTTTTAATTAGGCTGCAACTTTGTTCTTAAAATATCTGGGAGTACCTGGCAGATAAAATTGTACAGTACAGGTAATTTCATGATGATTTCCCTATACTTTAGGGCTACCATCATACCTCTTCCTGTTCCATTCTGGTTCCAGCCATCTTGATGATGGGACCCTACCAACCCTTCATGTAATGGTTAAGAGCACCAAGAGGAGGGGAGGGGTTTGACTCCCCGTTTTAGGAGCCCCAAACTCCCCTTTTCCCTCTCCTTTAAAGTATACCTCCTTTAAATCCTTTACCTATCAATTTTTATCAGATCCATGTCCATTCCCACTGGTGTACCTACACGACATCTGCCACAAGGAAGCTCCAGCAATTAGCTTGGTTGCCTCCACGCCATACCTAGTCAAGTTCCCAGACATTTACTGGTGTCTTCTTTAATATCAGCCAAACATATCTCCATTCCTCAGTTGGAAAGAGGGATCCCAATCTTTCTGAATAACTTTGGTGCTCCATAGGCTATGTCTGGATGAGGAACTGCCAACCATTGACTACATATAAACTTGGCCACTTCCCTGTCCTACCCTTGTTGACCTTTGGGGGCTCCTCGGCTCCTCATCATACTTTGTGTTGCAACATGTCAGACCAAATAATTTGGACTCCTGGAAAAAGTTCTAGCCATCATCCCCAAGTCCCTCTTAGCTTTGAGCATCAAGTCTACCCCTTTGCACATTCCCAAATTGTTGTCCCCAAGATGAACCACAGTTCATCCAGTGCCTGCTTGTGGGCCACCACAGAGTATAAAATGGGCATCAGCTGGTCCCAAAGCATGACCATCCTGCCAGCCAGCTCTGGATTGCTTTGTCACTGAGGCTCATCTGTGAACCTCCAGGCAACCCGGAAATCTGCGTATGTGCCCGCAGATCCACACCATCTACTTAGCCTGACTGCATGTGTCTGAAAGGAAACATGAGAAAATTATACCCGATTTCCAACCTGTGGTCTCATGTACAACCTATATGCATTAGAGTGCCGATGCCCAAGTGCTTGAATTTCCCCAGACCCAGCTGTGTTGCTGCCCTGATGCACAATGAGTGGGAACCTAAGTCATGGAGGACTGGAAGCCCCAACCTCATCAGCCCCGATCTGAACATTGTAACTAACTGATAAGTTGTTAGGAGGCTTGTGTCTCCATGAATAAACTGGTCTTATTTCATATATGCCCTCACAGGGCAGATCCTGACATCGCTGCCTTCTTGAAGCATAATGTATTTACCCCAACTTCCCTGATCTGTCTTTGACAGCCTCAAGGCTCAATCCATCAACTCCAAAGCCCTTCCTGAAGTATCCCTCTGTAACCCCACCCCTAGTTCGCTGATCCTAAAAGCCCCAAATATGCTATGAGGTATGCAGCCCTGAACAAGGCCGCCTCTTGTCCACAATGACATGTGCTCGAGAATTTGCACCAAATCCCTAAGCCTATTAACAGTGATGGAACAATGTGTATCACCTGTAAGGGCTTTGCTTTGTGACTGCCCCATTATAGACCTCCGAACTAAAAACCTGCTGCAAGGATCAGGGTAACCAATAGGCTTACTGACAACTGTAAGAACCAGTAGGCAACTGGGAGATGGTTGGTGGCAGTCTCTGTGTTGCCAACGACACTGTGTATTGAAACACCTTGTCCTCTGGAATCAGCCACATCATGGACAGGCGCACCCTCTTCTGAAATTGCACCAAATCATTAAAACTTCTCTCATAGTTCTTAAATGTTCATGATGCCGCCAATCTCTGCACTATACTGAATGGCATCAGATATCAGGGTTCCGGAGTGTTAGCAGCATCCATTTGGGTCTGTTGCATCATTAACTAAGCTGCCCTGTGGGTATGGCAGGGTATCAATCGATACTCATCTGAGGCTTTCTTAGGGACCAAGCTCAGGGGAGACACCCACAAGTTCTTTATAGGTAAATGATTGAATGGCCCGGCTAGTCTACTACCCTTCAGTTCTTGTGCATTCTTTTTCTGTACAACGTGACCTAACCCAACTAAGGATTTCAAATTTTTGGACATGACATGATTTCTTTCCGCTATATAGGGGATTCTGAACCCTGAATTAAACCTTTCCCCTAAATATGTCCTATCTGTCTTGTTAAGTTAATTCCAAAGGAGAACCCTTAAAACCCCAAGCTTAACCAGAGATGAGGCTTTTGGCCAGCCCCCCGCTTTCAGCTTACTCCCCCCTTTCTGCACCTTTAACCCCAGACCCAGTTTCTGTACCTAGGGGCCTGTGGGAGGGACCTGATTTACCACCTCCCGCAATCTGTTACCATACTATAGTCTTCCCCAACCACTGACAGCGCACAAATTGCTAATGTGACTTATAGCACACTTTGCAAGCATGTCTACATTTTCAGATACTCCAAAAACACCCACTTTTGTTCAATGCCCAGCAAATGTCATTATTTGCATCTGGCCTCTGCCAGGATTGCTGAGGAATGAACAGACTGCTTTCTGTTTGAACACAGGCCCCCCGATGTTGCCCACTCTAACCACAGCATATGATGCAGTATGTCCCACCTAATCCCACCTTGCATTTCAGCCTTCAACCTAAACAGTTCATTGTAATTAAACCATTATATTATATGCCTACATGATTATATACATATATTTGAATAAAGCTGGGATTCTGCATCTACAACAACACCTGCATAAATTAAAAAGGAAGCGTCCCTATTTTCCCATGGTCTAGCCAACCTTGATCTCTTGATTTCATTACCTGGCTTGCCTTGTCCTGCTTACTTTTTGTTATTACCTCCCTGTGTAACAGGAAAATAATAGTTTGGCTTTAAAGATGTGTTGATACAAAAAGAGACAGCCATATAAGCAGTTTAAATAGGTAAGTTACTGGAAAATTACTGTAATTGGTGAAATCTTAAAAGCAAAATACTTGCTAATTAAGGAATATAAAGCTACTTCAAAGCAATTTCCAAAATATATTGATGCTTCTTTGTTTCCTGTTTCTTTTAGTCCCTGGATGACTTAAACAAATGGACTCTACTTCTCATATCTCCTTCTATTTATTCTGATAAAATACTTGATGCAGAACATATAGCATTTGTGACTGAAAGTGTTTCTGCCCAGGCAGATGATTTACAGACTATATCTAGCTCCTCAAAAAAGGTGAGTAGTTCTGTTCATTTTTTAAAACAAAGTAGTTCTGACAAAGTGTGTTTAGTAGTTTAAACTATTTAATACATTTTGAAATTAAAAAAAGTTTTATCACATGATAGGTGGATATAGAAATAGTGTGATAAGGGACAAAATATAACTTCCATCCAGATTATCGTACCTATCCTTATTCATTGGATTTATAGCTCACCATTGCTGTGTCTATGTCTGGAGCAGCACTGTGTTATATTTCAGGATAAAAATCAGAGGCATTTTACTAAGACAGTTAGTTCTCAGCAATGTTCTTAAATAGGCTGGTGGATGGTAATTGTAAAAGCAATAGTTTTAAAATGGGAAGAGAGAGAGTGTAGGTAACAAACAGCTTGATAAAGCTGGCCATCTGGTTATTGTGGACTGGTAAAGTTGTAAGGGAGCTAAACACTTCAATACTACATTTTGGGAGAAATTTGTTCCCCTCCAGGTATGATGAAGCCATGTAACATGAATGGTAGCGCCCCACTTGCACTTCATTGGTGGTGCCTTTTGGTCTGTGTGCCCGCCGCCAGTTCTATTAGGAAAGAAGGATGGTGTGATTAAAGCACAGGACTAGGAATCAGGAGATTGAGGTTTTATTTCTGGGCTGCCACAGACTTCCAGCCTGATCTTGGGCAAGTCAGTTAGGGCTTGATTTTCAGATGTGCTGAGCAGCTACAATGCTAGTTGTTGTAAATGAACTGCAGTGCTTGGTAACTCTTAAAGACCCCTTTTCATTAAGATACTTAAGCACTTGCCAAACTTTGAGCCTGTGAGAAGTCCCATTGAAGTCATTGCTAAATTTAGGCCAAAACCAGGCTCTTAATCTGTCCCTCAATTTATCTTTCTGTAAAATAGGGGTAATAGTTAGCTCAATCAGTCAATTTTATTAGTTTGCATCTGACATGTCTTTTATGAATACAAACAGAGAAACATACACAATCTAAAACAACAGCAATTCCCATGTAATACATTAAATTGTCAATCAGAACCTAATTAAAACTCTCTCTTCTTTAGCACAATGCTAAAAGGATAAAAATTGCCACCGATTAAATTACTACCAAGGACTGAGAAAATACTAAAAACATTATCTTTTTGAGATGGTGATAAAGATTATTTTTTGTAAAAAATAGGTAAAATCCAGCCTGCTATCAGAAGCTGGAAAATTCTAAAATCCAAAAGATGAGGTAGATTTTCCAGCACTCCAGATTTACATGGCCAAAAACAAAGATGTGAAGGAACTTTACCATATCTACCTTTTATTGAAACAATTTCTAGTGCTGAAATTTGGCCTCTGAACCAAACTTTGGCCCCATAAAACATCTGTGGTATTACTTTAGCATTAAAAATTCTTAGCACTGGGACTGTTCTGTTCCCACCATATGAGTGTGTAAAACAAAGCACACCTTGAGCAGAGCTAAGGATCTTTTGTTTAAGCCTTTATGATAAGGGGACCAACAGCCCGAATGATGAAACTTTATTCCTAAATAAGTAAGAGCAAAGACTTTTTCTGCAAGGTGGTTTTCTATCTTCAACCCAATACGTGGAGGGGTCATCCCAAAATCATGACTTTGGCCTTCTTATAATTGAGAACCATATCTTGAGAATTACAATAAGAAAAAAAATGAGATAACAGGTAGAGGCCTCTTAGAGTTTGCAATAAAACAGCCTTGCCATTGGTATATAATAATGCTGGGATAGATCTACCCTTTATTTGCGATGGAGAGAAATTATCTTCCTTTAAAACATACATCACATCGTTAATATATACATTTGAAGAGAAGAGGTGCCAGAAGGCATCCTTGACATACTCCCTGAGAAGCAGAGAAAATATTAATATGTTCAATTTTGACTTTAGTTCTTACCCTAGCCATGTTGCCTTCATGTAGATTCTCCAAAATATACTGAAATTTTAGATCGATACCCATCTATCACAGGTATCTGGTCTCTGTGAATAGACTGAACCCCTGGACTGGATCTGGTGAGTCCAATCTAGCTAATTAAAGAGAGCTAGAGTACACCTGGGTCTATAAAGGGCTACTAATAGGCAGCTGGAAGGAGAAAGGCCTGAGAGAGGCTGAGCCCTGTGAGGGAAAGCCACAGTGGAGTGGAGCTAGCTCCTGTGATGGGTCCTTGGAACAATGGGCCAGGAGCTCAGGGAGTCAGTTCTCTGGCTTCTGTTCCAGGAAGGGAGCAGAGCCATCTGGGACTGGGAGGCTGCCAGGAGCTGGCGTGCCAGAGATCCCTGGCAGGGTATCCCTGAAGCCTGGGGCCAAGAACTGAGTTAAGACTATTTTCTGTTTGTCTGATAACCTGTATTTAAGAAATAAACCTCCTTGAAAAGACTGGGCGTAGCAATGCATGCTTTGGAGCTTGGGAGAAGTGAACAGCCAAGTGACACCATCATTCTTCATTTCACCCAAAGATTGTCTTGGTTAATAGAATCAAATGCCATCTTTAGATCTATGAAAGTGGCAAGTTAGTGACCTCAACCACAGTATAGTAATAAATAATATAGGCTAGAGTAAAACAATTATCAATTCTGACTCTGCCAGCCCTGAAGCTGGACTTTTCTTCATGTAGTAAACAAGCCTCCAAAACCCATATTTTCGTGTTTTGGATAGTAAATATCTAGAATAAATTTTCCCTGCCACATTTAACAGATCAATAGGTCTATATGAAGCAGGATTCTTTCTGTTCTCTTTTTTTAAAAATAGGAACTATTATACTAAACTGCCAGCCTGCCAGAATCTTTCCAGTGTCATTAATGACAGTCAATAATTTAGCTGAGACTGAAAATCACCAATCAGGAGTCTGCTGAAGGACTTCAGTGGCGAGAAGATCTTCCTCTGGAGCTGTTTTCTGTCATTGGGCTAAAATAAAAGATTGGATTTCACTATCTGCTGCTGAAGGCCCGAATAGTAAATCAGAGAGAGGATTCCTCATTTCATCTACTATAGTAGAATTAGATAAAAAAAAAAAAAAGCTGGTTGAGGGGAGTCATTAAAGACCTGGCCAAAATGTGCTGACCAGGCTTTATTGTTAATATGGGGTTCCTCAAACAATCTCCAAGGCAAATGCCTACACACTGCAGGACCACACATAACTGAGGGAAGGGTGGAGTAGAGCTCTCAGTCTTCAAATTGGGGCCATCCTGCTATTTTCAAAAAAGAGGGAGAGAGGACTCCTTCCCAGCTCACTCCATCTCATTTGCTGCTAAGCAATCACTGCTGTGATACTGCAGCTGTCTACAAAGTGGAGAGGGTGAGCTCCTCTCCAAATCCATCAATGCCAACCAACTCTCAACTTCAAAGTTCTGTTTAAACTTTATGAACTCCCACTAGGAAAGAGAGACTCCATACTAATCACACCTCAGTCCAACATAGATGATATTACTATCTGCAGGGAGGGAGATTCCTCACTGAAACTCTTGTCTCCACAGTCTTCACCTCATCCAATAGATTCAAACTCCAAGGTTCACTACTTTTGCCATTCCAAATCTCCAGACTCCCCAAGGTTACAGAGCATTATTACTGCATTGAGGAAACTTCTGCTTATTCACTCAGAGCAGCACAGATTCCCAGAAGCTTGTTCACTACTTCCTGCCTGTGTGTCTGGGCCCCTCAGATGCTGCTCTCCCTTTACCCCTATGGGCAGCTCCTCCTTCCTGACGGTGAGCTCATCGGTAATGGGTGGGTTCGCTTTACTTCCCATCCTCCTAACTAGTGGCTTCTGGGCCTTAATACCAGGATCTGGCACATGCCTTCTCTTACTCAGTGGTTTAAGGCAGGCTACCACACACCAGGGCTCCTGTCTCCAGTCAGGGTTCCACCCTAATGCCCTTTGTGAGATAGAATTGAAGCTAATTTTATAATGTTTATAACATTCTTTGAGGTCCTCCAGGGATAGAAGACACTAAAATATAAAGTAGTAGTATTAGACGTGTGACAGAGACAATATCCTGTGATATAGACAAACTTTATGGAATTAAGATAAACTTTATTGAATTAGGTTAAATATCTTTGGAGTCCATTGTGTTAAAAATGCAGTTGCGTATGTGTTATTTTAGAGTTTTATGTAACTCTTGTAAGGGGAGGGGAATGCTAATATAATTCTGCTGGTTATCAGCCCTTTGAAGCCAAACCCTGGGGAGATTTGCATATACTAGTTCAAACTGTATTCTACAGGGACCAACAGACAAAAAATGTGTTTTTGGATAAATTGCCTAGTTTTAGTTTTAAACAGGTTCAGGACCTTCTTCCTGATCCAGCAAACAGGACCCCTGGTCAGTGGAGGGCCTCACTCTTTAGGGAAGGGTTTGGAAAGAATGGGCCTACTGAGGTCCCCTAAAACTCTATGCTAGTGCTGAGCTTAAGCAGTGATGAACTTGAAAACACAAGGAAACCCATTGGGTAGGGGTTTGAAGGACTGCTCCTGCCAGAGCCCATGTTAGGGTTGGAGTGAACTCTGGTAAACTTATTAGCATATATGTAGGGTCTCTTACTGGCTTTAATATGTTTTCTCTGTAGTGCTTTTATCTTAAGAATAAAATAGGCTTGAAACTGATGTAGATCTTGGGTCTTTTGTGTGTTTTTTTCTGCTTTTGATAGGGAGATTTTTCAAAAGTTTATAAAATGACTTGCTGACTAATTTAATCCAAGTGGCTTACTTTTTGCTTCTTGCCCCTGAATCCTTTATGTAATTTTTGTATTTGAAAGGCATGTCAGTGGTGTATTTAAGTGTTAGAGCAAGTGAAGAACTTCATCTGTAGAATACAATGCTTTCCATGCTGCTTACTATAGGAAATCCTTTAGTGTGTGCTACCCAGAATTTCCAAAGCTCTGATCTCTGGGAAAGAAGTATTTGTTCCACTCTTCTTCCTTCTCAAAACTGTTTAGAAGTGCTCTTGTTTACCTTTGTCAAGACTGAATGGAAATTATGTAGCATCTGATACTTTGTACAAGACATGACCCTTCTTTGATAAGGTTGTTTTGGGTGTACTTGAGCTTATGTACTGACATTCTTAGCCACAGAGGATGCACTATGTGCAGAAATGTCAGTTGGAATTGGGAACTCTATCTGGGATGTATTATTCCAGGGTAAAATTAATTGCAGTGGTTACTTTTGTTTTTTGTGTTTTTTAAAGACAACATGATTTTAAGGAAACTGGTTTTGAAAATGATATATTCAGTGATCTCCCTTGGGATACAGATTTTTTTTTTTTTTTTTTTTTTTAAAGATCAGTCCTTTTTGAACTGATGTTTGTCACCCAGTGTTTGAATTGTGCTAACTTTATTATTTATGTTTAAGTTAATATTCTCTGTGTTGGTTCTGCCTGTTTCTCTTTTTAGACTGTAAACTCCTCAGGGTAGAAATATCACCTTTGTTTAGTAACGCATGTTCATGGAATTGGATTTTTTTAATTGATCTCTCTTTAGAACAGGAAAATATGTTCTTGTTTATCTTCTTAGGTTGTAAAGTGGTCAGACTATTGTTCACCGTTGGCCTATAAACCTGGAGACCCTTATAAACTAATTGCTGAAGCAAGTGTGGATAACTTCAGTAACCTTGGAATAGCATTCATGGAAGACAGACTGCAGATGGATAATGGAATGGTGCCACGGAAGATTGTTTGTAAGTATCTTCACAGAACACTTCAGTTTTAATGAAGTATCTTAGTGTTTCACTTATTCTAAGTCTCCTAATGAGTTCAGTGCATCTATACACAAAAATATATGCTTTTACTTTGGCATAGGAATAATCGTTTCACTGTCATCAGAGGCAGTCTCATTTTAAAGGGCAGCTGTATTTTAAATTTAATGCCAAATATACGAATCTTTAAAAATGTATTTAGACTGCCGTTTCTGAGGTTTTTTATTTTGCATTTGTAATGTGTTGTTAGAATGACAGCTGAAAAAAGTAGTTGAATGTCTTTAATTGAAACTGTATGTAATTTTTTTTCTTATTCCAGTTATTACTGCTTCATAAACAAACAGATAGTTAATAATAATAATAATAATAATTGGAGATATACCAATCTCCTAGAACTGGAAGGGACCTTGAAAGGTCATTGAGTCCAGCCCCCTGCCTTCACTAGCAGGACCAATTCTTGCCCCAGATCCCTAAGTTAATGCCACCATTACCGTAATAAGCTTAAATTTTTGCAAAGTCCCAGAGTATCCCAGATGCTACTATATAAGTCTCTAGAAAGGTGGCAGAGGATTGGGGTGCAGGAGGGGTGCGGGGTGTACGAGTTGCCCTTCTCTGCATTTTTTCCAATTTTAATATATCTTTTTGAGATGGTGTGACCAGAACTGCATACAGTAATCAAGGTGTGGGCATACCAGGGACTTTTATAGAGACATTATGATATTTTCTGTCTGATTATATATCCCTTTCCTAATGGTTCCTAACCATTAGTTTTTTTTGGCTGCCACCTGCACATTGAGCAGATGTAGATAGTTCTATGAAAACTATAATTCCAAGACCTTTCTTGAGTGGTAACCACTAATATAGACCCCATCATTTTGTATGTATCATTGGCATTGTGTTTTCCCGCATGCATTACTTTGCATTTATCAACATTGAATTTCATCTGTCATTTTTTTGCCCAGTCATCCAGTTTTGTGAGATCCTGTGACAAAATACACTCCTGTATTCACACCCTACACTCTGCTGTAATTATCTTTGTACAAAGTATGCCTTGTTAAGGTATCATTTGAGAACTCATCATTTTCTGGTCATTATTGTCCTGGTAAAATATGTGTGGCAGTATGGTATGGGAAGTTATAAGGTTTCCCTACATGGTGGTGGTAACACATGTTCCAAATCCCACTGCTCTGCCCAAACAGAATTTAGAAAACATGTCTTTCCTAAACATAGGAATGTGTGCTCTTCTTAATTTGCATTTAGCAGGAAACCGTGTTATCAGGCAGGAAAGGAAGACAAAGGAAGTTCAAACAGGTGAAAAAGCCAGCAGGAAATATCCTTCCACATAGACTCTTTGGCTCCGGGTACTTAGCTAGAAATGTTTTTCAAGAGGGGGACTGAAACTATAAAAAGAAGGGACAAACACCCCAAGGTACTCCCCTCTCTCCCTGTTCATCACATTTGCTACACCTGAAGAGACAAACAGTGGTTGGACTCTGAGGAAGAGGTCCTTTCCTGAGAGTTTGGTCAGTAATCTGCTGGAGCATGTGGTGAAAAAGTTTGCTTTGGAAGTAAGAGAGTTTCTTAAGTAGATACCAGTAAGCATTTTATCTTTATTTTTCTTGTAATCATTTCTGACTTTTATGCATTATTATTTGTAGTTAATAAACTGGTTTTATTGCTTTATCTAATCCAGTTTGTTCAAATTAAAATAGCTGGGTAACTCCATGTGAGGTGGTAAGTTGTGTGTGCATGTTATTCCCTTAAAGGAATAATGGACTCAGTATATTTGCCCTGTCCAGGAGAGGTCTGGGCAGCACAGGACATACATTTCTGGGGGAAAATCTGAGACTGGGAGTGTGTGGTGGTCACCTGGTGGTAAACTTTAAGGCTGCTAAGCGCCAAGATGTGGCTGGCTGGCTGCAGCACCCGCGGACATAGCTGGGAGTGCCTACATGCTGGAGGCTGTTTGTGAGCAGCAAGGCATAGTAAAGGATATCACAGGTTACAGGGCAGGGGTGACACAGCTACTCATTAGTCTGGATTGTATCCTGGTATGTCTCAGATCCCTTTGTATCTCTTTGGTGTCATTTTTGGATTTAACTATTTTGAGTAATTTTGTATTGTCTGAAAACTGTCACCTCATTTTTTTTACCCCCTTTTTCAGATCATTTATGAATATGTTGAACAGTACAGTTCCCAGTACAGATCCTTGGGCACCCTGCTGTTTACTTCCCTCTACTGTGAAAACTGACTATTTATTCCTACCTTTTGTTTCCTATCCTTTAACCAGTTAGGGGTCAATGAGAGGACCTTTCCTCTCATCCCATGACTGCCTACTTTGCTTAAGAGCCTTAAGTGCTCTCTAACTGCTAGATACACTCTCCTAGGGATTTACAAAATAAACTTACTCTTTGTTTCAGGAGAAGTAGGTCTTAGTGTCTAAGAAGAGGAAATATTTTAGTAATGTAAGTCAGTGGCTCTCAACCTTTCCAGACTTCTGTACCTCTTTCAGGAGTCTGATTTGTCTTTTGTACCCCCAAGTTTCACCTCGCTTAAAAACTATTTGCTTACAAAATCAGACATCAAAATACAAGTGTCACAGCACTCTATTACTGAAAAATTGCTTACTTTCTCATTTTTACCATATAGTTATAAACTACATCAACTGGAATATAAATATTATATTTACATTTCCGTGTGTAGTATATAGAGCAGTATAAACACATCGTCTGTATGAAATTTTAGTTTGTACTGAGTTTTAGTGCTTTTCATGTAGACTGTTGTAAAACTAGTCAAATATCTAGATGAGTTGATGTACTCCCTAAAAGACCTCCGTTTACCCTCATGGGTATGCGTACCTCTGGTTGAGAACAACTGGTGTAAGTGATTTATCAGGAAACTAAATCTAATGCCAAACTGCATACTAGGGATAATGACATTCAACATTGCTATTTTTATACAGCTTTTAACTTTGCCTTTGAAATCTCTCAGCTGTCCATTTACAGGAGTCTGCTCTAAAGGAGCTAGAGCGGATGGCTGCACCTACTGAAGAGAAGAATAGCACTAATAGTGCGCACATGGATGAATTGACCCCTGCTCCTCCATTTGAAGCTGCAACTAAACAAGTATCAGTGTCAGCTGATTCTACAGGAGGAGGTGACCAGGAGGTGAGAGAAGAGAAATCCAGGCTGGAGAAAAGAAGTGAGCCTCATGATGACCCTAACAGCCTATCTGAAAGGGAGACAAGTACTGGTAAACATCACCACCTGCACCTTTCCAGCTGCCACGAATGCTTTGAACTTGAAAACAGCACCATTGAGTCAGTCAGATATGCTTCATCAGAAAACATTCCAGAACTTCCTGATGATTGCAGTGCTAGCATGGAAGAAGTTACTGATGGCTGTCTGGCAAGAGAACTAAGAAGGATAAACCTCATTGGGAAGCCTCCCAATGTCTTAATTTATGTGGGCTCTGACCCTATGAAAATCAAATTTGAGAAGATAAAATCAGTGCTCAAGGAGTGCATTGATGCAGACAGCTACACCATCTACCAGCTGGTTGAGGAACAAGTTCTGAAAGCTCCCTGGCTTGATAACTCGTTGTTGTTGGTTATTGCCACAGAGGAACCCATTTCGAAGGACAATCACAAACAGTTCCTGACCTACTTGTCAAAAGGTGGGAAGATTTTAGGGCTTTCTGCCTCTTTTACATTTGGCAGTATACAGATAAGGAGCAAAAGTGAACTGAAGAAGACCATCCAAGAATTAGTGTTCTATAAAGCAGATAACAGTGAAGTTAAATTAAACCTTCTGACCAGTGGCAGTGTTTTTGAGCAAGAGGTTAAAGAAAATCTCAGCCCAGTGAAGTCGTTGAGTCACTTAAATAATACAGATAAAGATATGATTATTGTTCACCTGCCATATGGAGATCATGGAGAAGCCATTCTGTGTCAGGTACTGTGTGTAAGAAGACTTAAGTTGTTTATTGCATAGTATAATACGCTTATTATGGTGTGCTCCTAGATTTCAACTGACTTAAATTATAAGTTCATTTTTGATGCCTCTCTAAAGTCCACAAACAGGAATACCTGCCTCAAATTTGATAGTCTAGGCAAAGGACTGAGGCAGAATTTTTCTTAGTTTGAAGTTATTTGTACAGAGGATTCCTGAATTATGGGACTCAAGTCATTAGAGTCGGAAAATAACATTTTGTCCATTTGTAGCAAAATAAAAGCAGGAGGGAGGAGATGATGTAGTTTACTGGGCTCATCTTGTTGAGTTCTGATGCAGAGAACCAAATGGAACAGAAATACAAGAATATAAACCTTAGAAATGGGCAACCTTTACCCTTATTTTAATTATAGGACAGACTTCTTTTCAGGACTCAAGACTTATGTATAGATGTTTATTCTTCTGGTAATATAAGTCATCTTGCAATTACTCACTTCAGAAAACTTCATCAGGACTTCTCCAAGGTGCTTTCCCCTCACCAGGGCTCCACAGGATGTACAGATGGCACATTCCTTTTGAACTCACTTTGCCAAAGGCAAATCCCAGCATTTCTTGTTTACGGTAGCTGTCAGATTCGCCCTTAGCAGTTATTAATCTGTCACCTTCCCATATGTCGTTTTTTGTAACTTTCCCACCTCAATGTATGGAAAAGGGCATTTTGGGGCATTTCTAGTGTCTTAGGTATCCAATGATCAGCTTTACTGCATATCTCCCAGTATTAAAATATTCCTTTTTAAAGCTGTACACATTTGCCAGTATTACTCTTGAGTGTCACTGCCAAAAGACTATAGCATCTTGAGAAAATCAAGTTATGTAGATCAAATGTTATAGTTTTGTATAACAATTTCTGCCACCCATGTGTTGGGTACTTGAAGTAGAAAATTGATTAGGCACTGTTGCTATCCATTTCTTTAAGTTGCATGGTAAAACCTGTTTTGCTGTAGCATTTAAATTGACCCCTCTCCTCTAATAAAATTTAATACGGCAGTGAGTTTTCTGAGAAAAAGGGCAATGTGGGGTAGCTTCAGAAATCAGATTAAAAGGATTAGAATGTCATTTATGATTTTTACATGAGTTCTAGTCTGCATCTGGAAAGGCGTATTGTTGTTCTCTTCATGGCTATATTGATAAGAGTATTGACAATGACATCAGCCAGTAAATATTCAAAGTCACAGGGTAGTTATTTCCCTCTTCTGCACTGGTCTAGTTTCATAACATTCCCTCTTTAATTCAATAAATTTGTGTGGCTGAATTATAGAAGAGTGGATAATGCATACTATAGATAGAGAAAATAAAATGTGCAGAAATGTATGAAAGCACAGTACAAGTAATTTTTATGCCACTTTCATTTAAGTGTATTTGCATATAGTAGAATAAAACAGTTGTACATTTTGTATTCTACTAAATGTATTAAACATCTTGGAACTTCTGTGAGATACAATATATAATTTTAGGATGGCTAGGTTGGACTCTGCATTTCAGCTTCTTAGGGCTTGTACACATGGAGAGTAAGTGCTCAGGAAGGCAGGATGTGAATATACAACACTCTAGTTTGCCACGTACTAAATCTCTGTGGATCCTGCTACCGTGCACTAAAAGTTTTGTGATTAGCTTTCATTTATTGCTCTTTGAAGTACAGTAACTCCTCACTTAACGTTGTAGTTATGTTCCTGAAAAATGCGATTTTAAGCAAAACGATGTTAAGCGAATCCAATTTCCCCATAAGAATTAATGTAAATAAGGGAGGGGTTAGGTTCCAGGGAAATTTTTTTGCCAGACAAAAGGCATTATATAAACTTTAAACAATTTTAAACAAGCAATTTAATACAGGTATTAAACAGGCTGGCAGCCCCCTATCAGCTCTCCTATGCCCCCCCCAGTGCCTCCCACTCACCGGCGGACCATGCAGATCAGCGCCTTTCCCCTGTTCCTCCCCGCCTCCTACCCGTGGCAAACAGCTGGGGGGAGGAACGAGGACGTGGTCCACGGGGTCCGCCGGCGGGCGGGAGGCCCTGGGGGAGAGTGCGTAGAGGAGCTGATGGGGGGCTGCCAGCCATGGATAATGCAGGCGGCCAAACAGCGTTATAGGGGAGCATTGCACAATTTTAAACGAGCATATTCTGTAATGGAGCAGGGACGTAACATCGAAACAACGTAAAGCGAGAGGATGGTAAGTGGAGAGTTACTGTACTGCTAAATAGTATTTCCAAAGTGCACTACAGAACTTTTAGCGTGTGGTAGCAGGGTCCACATGGCCAATTAGTGAGCAGCACGCTGGAGTGCTGTATATTTGCAGCTTGTCTTGCTGATTGTGTAGACCAGGGGTTCTCAAACTGGGGGTCGGGACCCCTCAGGGGGTCGTAAGGTTATTATGTGCAAGGTCGCGAGCTGTCAGCCTCCACCCCAAATCCCGCTTTGCCTCCAGCATTTATATATTTAACACCATTATAAAAAAGTGTTTTTAATTTTTAAGGGGGGTCACACTCAGAAGCTTGCTGTGTGAAAGGGGTCACCAGTACAAAAATTTGAGAATCACTGGTGTAGACAAGCCCCCAAGGTTCACCTCTGCTTTGAAAAGTGATTCTGTATAAAATGGCATTGTTTTCTGTGTTAGTGTTCCAAATATAATCAGTGCAATTCAAAAATAAAAAGATGTTTTTCTAATTTCAATCCTGTGCTTCAACTTGGAATTAGTCAGGCTGGGTTCTTTCTACTTTGTGCATCACTGCCAACAAAAATTCTGCAATCAGAACTGAATTCCACTGGTTCACAAGCCAGAATGGAATCCAGAGCAGCCTCGTCTATATAGTGGTAACAGAAGAAAAAAGTAGCAAAAACTTTTTAGTCAGTAAGTAGATATGGACTCCAACTACATGCGGGAGGCAAAGCAACTGATTAACAAAGGGGAATTTTTACACACCTTTTAAGAGAAGAACTGTAGTTTACCAATAGCTTTAGTCTCCTCCTTGGAAGTTAAGGATTCATTGGTCTGTACTAATATTTGCTACACCTTGGATTTGTATCTGTTTGACAGGCTTTTAAGATGTCAAAGCCCTATTCATTAATATGTCTTGTTTCTTCATCATATAAAATATAACCTTACTTCTAATGCACAAGTCACACTGAATTTTACACAGCTCTTGTACTAAATTCAGCTACTAGTAAGTGAATAGATACCAAACCATTTTTAGGTCTGCTTTGCCTTTATCTACCTCAGCTGCTGTCTTTCATATTAGTGACGCCTTTCTTTTTCTTTTCCCATCTCCCCAGGTATACTTGGAGATGGATATCGCCTCTCTGACTACACAAACCCAAGAAGAGTTTAATTTACTCAAAATGAGCAATGACAAGAGATATGAAGTTCTTAAGGAGATCCTGACATTACTTGGACTGAGTTGTGGATTAAGTGAAGTTCCTTCTCTAACTCCTATTTATTTGCTCTCTGCTGATGAGGTGAGCTTTCTACTTAAATTGCAGACATAAGAGATTTAAACTAAATAGCTTGATGCATGATTTTAACAAAACAAAATAATCTTTTTATAGTTCTGGGTTAGAAAGGGCTGCCAAGTTGTTAGGGCCAATTAATTTTAATATGTACCAAAAATTACTAAAAGTTCGTCTTAGAGAGATGAGAAAGTGTAGGCCAGATCTTAATTGTTTCTGAGTGCCAATTTAGGGATGTGACTTCCACTGTTTTAGTCACAAGGGGGTCTTTACCATGTCTTATGAGACACCATGATCAAAACCAAAACCGTCAAATTACTAACTTTACCTGTTTTAAAAAAAAATGAAAACACAAATAATAAACCATGGTGACTTCAGTTACAGTCTCTCTTATCTATCTCTCTATGAAGAGCTTTTAACAGAGATTATGCCTTAGAGCAGTGGTCCCCAACCTTTTTGGCTGGTGGGCGCCAGCCGAAGGACCACTGCGGTGGTGGAGCACCTGCCGAAATGCCGCCGAATTTCGGCGGCATTTCGGCGGCAACGTCTCTTGATGACGTCGCTTGCTGTTGACAAGTGACGTCATCGAGAGGCGTCCCCGCCGAAATTCGGGGGCGACGCCTCTCGATGATGTCACTTGTCGGCGACAAGCGTCGTCATCGAGAAGCGTCCCCGCCGAAATGCCGCAGTGGCATTTCGGCGGGTGCTCTCCCAGGGGCCAGGATGCGGGCACATTAAGATGCCCCCGCGGACCCCATGGCGCCTGCGGGCACTGTGTTGGGGACCCCTGCCTTAGAGAGTGGGCTGGTTTTTGGTGGGGGCGTTCTTCTCTTGATATGTCAATACCAAAGAGATATTTTCAAAACTAGTATTTGAGTCCTGTTTTAGTGTATCATACATAACTAAAATGGTTTATATATGGGCAAGGGAATTTCATTTAAGGGTAGGTGAGTCCTGCATGGTTTATCATGGGTAACCTAAACTGTTCAAAAATAGGCAAAGGTGAATGATCTTAACTAAGTCTTATGCAACTTAAGTAAATATTTAAATTCAGTTACTTTAGAGGACATTCAAGGAGCTGTCTTGAGTCAGTCAAATTAATGTATATTAAGAATCTTAATATTTAAATTAAATCTATTTCTCTTTTTACTAAGATTAATTTATTTCCTCTCCAAGAATAATAGTTTAAACCACTTTGCTGCTTAATGGGAGAAGCTGTTATGGTCTTAAATTACAATTAGCATTTCAATATCTCATTAAAATCATTATAAGAAAAAAATAAATTTGATTCCTTGGCAGTGCTCTGGTAAACTTTCTCTGATTCTTTGTGATATCATTATGTTGCAGAAGCACTGTTGTGTTGGAAGGTGACTGCTTCTTGATGCTGTGTTAACTGCTTCTTTGTCATACTGCTGACATTTGCTTGCTTGAAAGAGATGGCACAAGTAAGACCGAAGTGCCATTGAGGTTAAGAAACAGAAGCAGAGTATGCTGCTTGCTTAATTCAGAGAGATGTATAGTCTTCACGTTTTACAGTTTTGCTGGAGGTGCAAGGCACACCCCTTTTAGGGCTCATCTGGATTTAAATATTCACTGCTGTCACCTTTTCATTGGCTTAAGACCCTCATGGAATGGTTCAGGTGGCATCTTCAGCGCATGAATATGAAATTTGTTTGTTATGGAACAGGGTAGTAACTGTATATTGTTTTTATGGAGGGAATTCAAATATCCTTTGTTTTCACTCTTTCTTGTGTTTAGTCCTTTAGTTTTATTAGGGTTTAATAGGAGTTAAATTCTGTTTTAAATAAGTCAAACATCCTTACTTTTACATGTCTTTTAGCTTTAAAATAGCCTTTCTAAACTAAGATGATTCTTAAGAAGAGTCTTCAATTTAAATAGTCCTCAAAGAATGCATTGGCTCTTCTTACAGATTCTTGGAATAGTGGTTCTTGTGTGTGTTTGAGTTTAACTAGAAAGTTGCTTTAACACTGTCAGATAACTAATTCCCCAATTAGCATAAACATTCTGTACTTAAATGACTTTTTATCCTGATAATATTAAATGACTATGTTATATTTGTAAAAATATAACAAATATTTTACTAGTTATATGGCAGTGGCATCAGGCAGTTGTTATGAGGCTTACTTTTAAATACAAATCATTTGCAAATAAACATCTCAAAAGTGCTTGTACCATTTCTAAGCATTTAAGGAATAAACAAAGGACTTCTACAAAATATTTCCCAACTTTACATATTTTCCTTAAACCTATATGAAGGCCTTAGGGTGTTCATAAAATTTTTGATAAAACTATTCCTAGACTATTTTGTTAGAATTTTTAAAACTGAAGTTTTTCTTTATGAAGAGAGAAAAGGGTGTGAAGGGGGTGAGGGCAGAGATGAGTCTCCTGGCTCAGCCTTTTATGGCCTTGGCAAATGAGGTGCTATATATTGCTTACCTTGAGATCCTGGAAAAAAAATATCTTCACATTCATTCACAAGGGAGAGACTCTTTGAGCTGACACTCCTCTTGGGTGTTTTGCCTTTTAATCACACAATTACCAAGATTTCAGTCGACAGTCGTTTCACCTGTAGTTCACAATTAAAAACTATAAATGAAAAAAAAATCATGACTAAGACTTAAATGTTTTTCTAACATTATATAAAATAAAGTGTATAGAATATTACAACCAAGTAGACTTTAAAAACTGTGATTGGACTTGGTGGTGATAACATGTACGGGACAGAAGGAGGTAGTCACTTTGAAGCATTTCATGTTTGTCATTTATTAGGAAAGCAGAAATTTCCTAAGTTTCTTTAATTACCCTGAATACTTAAGTTAATAAAACAAATGATTACAAACTAATATGTAAGCTGCTATTGTCCAACAGCCATGTATACAAAATTACTTAGAAATATTTTTTCAAATGTAATAAAAGTCCAGGTGAATTTATAGCAATCTAACAAATTAAAATAATTGTATTAGCTATCCTCAATATTGAGGTTTACCCCTTATATAGCAAGTAATAAAAATGTCTAAATGACTACTGTTCTTTTATGGTTCTTTAGCTGCTAAACACACTTGAGATTTACATTGGAGAAACTGTGGGACTCGAATCTTTTAAGAGGAATTTGGCTTATTGCTGCTGGAACATTTTAGCCCTTTGTTAATAAGACATGCATTGTACTTCATTTGTATCCTTACACAGTATCGAAATGCTCTACAGAGCAAAACTGTGCTAAGCTATAGTAAGAAAAGGTTTTAAAGAGATTTAAAAGGCATAATTAACTTTATTTCTACTGGAGATAAAGAATTCTGCATAAACGGAGCAACACAAATGAAAGAGCAACCCCAAATTATGGAGAGCTGATTGGGAAGTGAGGAGGTCAATACTGAAGGACCATAGTGTATGGGGAAGGCAATATGAGGAGTATGTAGTCAGAAAAGTGAGGAGGAGATCTTTGATAATCCTGATGGCATTTTTTATATTTGTGTTAGATAGGCTAGGGAAACCAGTGAAGGTGCTGCAGGTTGATATACTTTGTGCAGGGAGAGAACAATCTGCCTATTGCCCTGGCCCCCTAAAATTTAGAGCATTGTTATGCATAGGCCTGATTGTGAAGAATGTGTCAAGTAATAATTTTATTATAGACAGCTTTACAAAAACATTGAAATGTGACACCACAAGATGAAATGGCTAAAAAGTAAAATGAACAAAGTTTAAACTAGTAAGAGTCCCTGTTTCACAGGCAAACAAAACTATAACTTAACATTCTGTTCATTTGCCCAATATTAATTGTAATTTAATATCTAAAATGTCCCAGGAGGAGAACTGTATGGAGAGGATCAAGTTGATAGAATTTTCTCTAATATCGTTTCCCCAGTCTCTATATCTTTCTCCATTCATACCCAGCTTTCAGACTGTACTATTTAAGAATCCAACCGTGATGCTAATTAATTTTTGCCAATGGTTGCCAGCTAGAGGCATATTTTACATTTGCAGTTCCATTAAATAGATTCTTGTGAAACATATTGGACAGTTACATGATTTAAACAAAGTTTACAAAAAGCAAGTGGGAAATGAAGGGTCACTTGAGGATTATTGGTTTTGCTGTGATATTAGGTTTCATAATGCTATAATCTTTGCATGTGCAACATCATTCTTAATGTTTTTAATATACATTTTCAAGCTGATAATTTAGCACATATCTAGAATAGTATCTGAAAGGAACTTGCAAGTATTGAATAAAACTTACATTTAAGATGCAATTAACCATCTAAGTATTAGAATAAATTAAGAATACATAATCACTTAAGAGCTTTCTGACAGGTTATTCATTTCTCTAGGTGTATTTTGGCTTTTACTTACATAGAACCTTTCATTTGAGGTATTCAAATCCTTTAAAATAATTTCTGATTAAGATTCAGCACTTTGGAGTACATATGTGTAATCTGAAGAATAGTTAAGTGACTAGTTTAAAGTCATACACTGAGTCCATGGAACGAGAAATGTAGGAGTCCTGACTCCCAGGCATTTGCAGCATTGCCAACCTCAAGCATTTAAGTCATGAGTCAGGCCCCAGAATATTCACGAGTTGTAGTTTGTCGTCGATATTTAAAAAAACTGTGGCTACTCTTAGTTTTCTTTCTTCTGTTTGAGGTTTTAGGGTTCATATTTTCAAACTTTATTCTGTACCCATGAGGATGAAAAACTTATGTTCTTTTAAAGTAAGCTGAGATTCTTTGAGAAGTGTCCCTATAGGTGCTCCATTTCAGGTACGCATGCGCCGCTTATGCCTTTGATGGGAGATTTTTGGTAGGAGTGCCTGTTTGGCCTATGCATGTGCCCTACACGTACTCATGGCCTGTAATGAGAATTACTCCCAAGGGTATTCTGTGCCAAAAAAAGAGAGAAATTCTGCGCACAATATTTTAAAATTCTTCAAATTTTATTTGTCAGATAAATGTGGAGGCTCCAGCATGGCATTGGGGCGCACAGGCCACTGGCTGCACAGAGGTGGGAGATCACTGTGCAGCTCTCCTCCTTCCCCCTTTGCCCCTGGGATACGGATTCAGTGGTGAGGCTGTACTCAACCCTGACACAGCGCAAGGACCAGGCCTGCCCCAGAAACACCCCAGTGCCCTGCCTCTGTGTGCCAGGTGCACCAGGTGTTCGCAGTCAGGCTCAGCAAGGCAGGATCCAAGTGTGAAGGGGCTTAGTGTGAGGGGATCCAGGTGTGGGTTGAGAGGGTTTTGTGTGGTGCAGTCTGGGTTTGGGTGGCTCAGTGGGGGGATCCAGGGGCTTGTTGGGGAGTTCTGGGTGCAACAGTAATGGGACTCTGCAGGGGAGTCCAGGTGAGGGTGGTTGGGGCTCAGTGGGACGGGGTCTGGGTATGTGGAGGGATAGAGCTCGGTGGTGGGGCCTGGGTATGGGGGTCTGAGTGGGGAGTCGAGATGCTGGGGGAGTGGTGGTCAGTGGGGTGGAGGTCCAGGTGCAGCTGGTTGGGCCTTGGTAAGACGGGGATCCGGGTGCAGGTGGCTCATCGGGGTAGTCTAGGTGCGGGGGGACTGTGGGGCTTGTCAGAGGGGTTCTGGGTGCGGGGGGTGGGTGGGTGAGGTTCGTCGGGGTTGTGTCTCGGTGTGAGGGAGTCTGGATGCACGGAGGTTGAGTGGATCAGAGAGCAGCTTCCTGTACAGTGACCACTCCCTCTGCAGCTGAGGAGCAATTGGGTGCAGGAAGCGTGAGGTATGTGTGTGGGGGGGTGGGGTGGGAAAAGTTTTCAAACTTTCCTACAGCCAGGGGAGACATCTGGGGGTGGGTCTGACACAGCCCTGGAAGTCGTGCCGGGGAAGAGGAAGTCACAGCCTCCCCAGCCAGCCAGGACTGGCAGCTGAGTCTGGTGCAGGGTCGGAGCCACCAGCTGGGTCTTCCCCAGTCCTGCCCACTGCCCCATGGTGATTTACCTCTCTGCCAGCTGCCCTGGGCACCTGAAACATACTGCTGGGAAGGGTCACCTGACTGCTCTTATCACTTCTCTTTGCTTCCATGTCAGAAAGTAATTTTTCTGTGGGGAAGCAAAGAAATCTGTGGGGGATATCAATTCTCCACTTGCGCAGTGGCACGCAATTCCCCACAGGAATAGAGAATATACAAGGCTGCATGGGCAAACCGCCCTTGGTTCTTTCTCAGTCACCTTAAGCCTGAGATGTAGCATTGTGTGTCAGCTTTACTGTGCTCAGTTAGGTGGTAGGAAGACAACAGAAAAATATTTTGTGTGACAACAGATGGTGCTCCTGTCATGGTCGGAAAACAGAAAGGATTTGTAAAGTTACTTGAAGATCAAATTGGCCGCCCTACAGTCAAATTTCACTGTATCATCCATCAAGAAAACCTGTGTGCTAAAATTTCTAATTCAGAGCTTAATAATGTGATGAATACAGTGATGCAAATTGTGAATTTCCTTGTTGCTTGATCTGCTTTGACTCTGACAGTTTCAAGCACTGCTAGAAGAGATGGACAGTGCTTATAACACCATTCCACTTCACAACAACAGTTGGTGGCTAAGTCGTGGCAAGGTTTTGGTGTGCTTTGTAAACTGTTTTGATGCAATCAAGGCCTTTTTGTCGGAAAAAGGACAAAACTACCCCGAACTGTATGATGACAAATGGCTGTGTAAGCTCATGTTTCTAACTGACATCACTGCTCACCTAAATGAACTCAACCTCTGTCTCAAGGGTGCAGGGCAAATGGTTCTGGATCTTTATGAAACCTGGAAGGCATTTGTTGTAAAACTAGCAGTTTTTTCTTGGAATATTCAAACTTATACTTTCTGGTACTTCCAACACATAAAAGCGCTATGGACACGGTGCACTGTCAGTGTCGATGAGATTGGAATGTACATGCAAGAACTGGAATCAGAATTTTCTGACAGATTTCAAGATTTCCAGTAATTTGGCCCAATGCTTTCTTTTCTAAAAGACTAAAAAACTTTCTGAAAAGTTCAACGAAAGCGACTTGAATTTGTATTTCAGTGGATGGATGTTGAAGATTTCAAAATGCAGCTCATTCAGTTAAAAAGCTCAGAATTGTGGGCATCAAAGTTTGTAGATCTGCGGAGTGCACTTGAAGCTACCGAGAGAGCTCATGGGGCCTCTATTCTGACCTGCTGGATGCCCCTGCCAGTGAAATTTAGCTGTTTGAAGAAAATTATGTTTGCAGTGCTTTCAGCATTTGGATCCACATACCTCTGTGAACAGGTATTTTCACATGTGACATCTGTCCCCTGTCCCTCTTGGAGCCGATTAACAACTGATCTCTCAGAAGCCTGTGTGCAGCTTAAAGTATCCAAATACGTGCCAGACATTGGAAAACTCAGCAAGGAAAAGCAAGGGCAAGGATCACACTAAACTGATAAAATCTGCATTTTAGTTTAATTTTAAATGAAGCTTCTTAAACATTTTAGAAACCTTATTTACTTTACATACAACAATAGTTTAGTTATATAATATAGACTTACAGAGAGAGAGTATCTAAAAATGTTTAAATGTATTACTGGCACGCGAAACCTTAAATTACAATGAATAAATGAAGACTTGGCACACCACTTCTGAAAGATTGCCGACCCTCGATCTAAACTAAATAAAATAAAAATAAATTTAACACTTTTATTGACTATTTTCCAGAGGAGGAACAGGAACAATTTAAGGCCATCATAAATGAAGGTCAGCTCTTGGCCACAGAAGCAGTTCCATTTCAGCACAGGGGAAAGGGTTCTATTCCAGATACTTTCTGGTCCCCCATAGAACGAGGGATGGAGGCCAGTGTTAGATCTCGGGTATCTAATAACTACGTGAGATTCAGAATAATGACCCTTGCAGCTATAATTCCTTCCCTAGATTCCGGAGATTTGGTTTGTGACTCTTGATCTTCAGGACTTGTATTTCCATGATGTGATTCAGCTCTCTCACAAGAGGTTTCTTCAATTTACAGTTAATGACAGCCACTTCCAATATCAAGTGCTCCCTTTCGGCCTCTCTTCTGCCTCAATAGTACACCTCTACCTCGATATAATGCTGTCCTTGGGAGCCAAAAAATCTTACCGCGTTATAGGTGAAACTGTGTTATATTGAACTTGCTTTGATCCACCGGAGTGCGCAGCTCCACCCCCCTGGAGCACTGCTTTACCGCATTATATCCAAATTCATGTTATATCGGGTGGCGTTATTTTGAGGTAGCGGTGTATTCTCAAAGGTCATGGCAGTCATAATCTCTCATCTACATCATCTAGGCATAATTGTCTTCCCTTATCTCGATGATTAGTTACTTGGGTCAATTATGTCAGGATGTCATAGCAACAGTATCTAAAAACATAAAAATGCCCATACTGGGTCAGACCAATGGTCTCACTAGCCCAGCATTCTGTCTTCTGACAGTGGCCATTGCCAGGTGCTTCAGAGGGAATAAACAGAACAGGCCAGTTATAGAGTGACTGTCTTCAGTCCCAGCTTCTGGCATTCGGAGATTTAAGGATACCCGGAGCATGGGGATTTGTCCTTGGCCATCTTGGCTAATGCCATTGATGGATCTGTCCTCCATGAACTTATCCAATTCATTTTTTAATCCAGTTATACTTTTGGCCTTCACAGCCTCCCCGGCAACAAGTTCCAATAGTTGACTGTGGATTGTGTGAAGAAGTACTTCCTTTTTGTTTGTTTTAAACCTGCTGACCTGTTTCATCAGGTGATCCCTTTTTTTGTATTATGTGAAGAGGTGAATAATACTTTCTTGTTCACTTTCTCCACACCATTCATGATTTTATAGACCTCTATCATATCACCCCTTAGTCATCTCTTTTCTAAGATGAATACATTATTAATCTCTCGTCATATGGAAGCTATTCCATACCATTATTTTGTTGCCCTTCTCTATACTTTTTCCAGTTTCATCTATCTTTTATTGAGATGGGACAACCAGAGTTGCATGCAGTATTCAAGGTGTGGTGTACCATGGATTTATATAGAGGCATTGATATTTTCTGGCTTATCTGTCCCTTGCCTATGGTTCCTAACATTCTCTTAGCTTTTTTGACTTCTGCTGCACGTTGAGCAGAGGTGAGTAGTTCTCTGAAAACGATAAGATCTTTCTTGAGTGATAACAGCTAATATAGACCCCATCATTTTGCATGTATAATTGGGATTATGTTTTCCAATGTGCATTATTTTGCATTTGTCAACAGTGAATTTCATCTGCCATTTTGTTGCTCCATCACCAGTTTTTGTGAGATCCTTTTGTAACTCTTTGTAGTCTGCTTTGGACTTCACTGCCTTGAGTTATTTTGTATTGTCTGCAAACTTTGCCAAGTCATTGTTTATTCCTTTTTCCAGATAATTTGTGAATATGTTGAACAGCACTGGTTCCAGTACAGATTCTTGGGGAACCCCACTGTTTACCTCTCTCCATTGTGAAAATCTGACCATTTATTCCTAACCTTTGTTTCTTATCTTTTAATCAGTTATTGATCCCTGAGTACAAATGACAAGGTCTTTGTTTCACACTTTAGGCCTCCGGATCAATCTTGCAAAGTCTGTCTTGATCAGGGTCGGCTTCAGTTTTTATGCCGCCCCAAGTGGTGAAGAAAAAAAAAGATAAAGCCGCGATCGGCGGCACTTCGGCGGCAGCTCTACCGCACCGCTTCATTCTTCAGCGGCCGGTCCTTCCCTCCGAGAGGGACCGAGGGACCCACCGCCGAAGACCTGGACGTGCCACCCCTTTCCATTGGCTGCCCCAAGCACCTGCTTCCTGTGCTGTTGCCTGGAGCCAGCCCTGGTCTTGATCATAGTTTGATGGCTAGATTTTATAGATGCTGTGACAGCCAGGGCTTACCTACCTTTGGACAGGTTTATGAATCTACAGAATCTTATTGCAAAGATTCAGTTAAGCCCTCAGATTTCAGCAAGGAATTGTATTCAGCTCTTGGGCCATATGGTGGCATGCATCTTCTGACCCAGCATGGCAGATTACATTTCCAGCATTTCTAGGGATAGCTCAGGGTACTGTGCATACCAAACAAGCACAGTGTCGACAAACAAGTCTCTCTTCCCTGTGGGGTTCTGGACTTGGTCGAAGAACCCCTCCAAACTCTGTGCAAGAATTCCCTTCTTTCAAGCTCCTCTGGCCATTATCACTTCAGACATATCCATCTTGATATGGGGCATGCATCTCTCTGCTCACACCATCTAGAGCAAATGGTCTTCTGATTTTCTCTCTGGCATAGAGACTTCCTGCTCAACAGGAGCGCAACAGGTGATGATAAATAGTAGAAAGCAGTCCACACATCACTTACCTACAGAAGTGGCAGATGTATCACCTCTGGTGTACCCATCAAGAAGTTTCTCTTGTCTGCTCTTCTCTTTCTGCTGTTGCAGACTACCTGCTAGAATTAAAAAGACCTGGTCTTTGGTCAGTGTTCATTTGGCGGCTATAACAACCTGTCATTTACTGATAAAAAGGTTTTTCGGTTTTTGCTCACCCCACTAGGTTGAGATTTCTGAGCCATCTGATGAATCTTTTTCTACAAATTATAGAACCCACTTCAATGTGGGATTTGAATCTTGTCCTTAATTACCTTATAAAACACTCTTTTGATCTACTAGCCACATGTTCATTGATTCACTTAGTGATGAAAATAGCTTTCTTGGCCACCATCTCTTCTGCCTGAAGGGTTAGAGAACTGGGGGTTTTAATGGTGGACCTCCAATTTACAATGTTCTTCTGGGAAATGGCCTCCTTATGACCAAATACTAAATTTTTACCTAATGTGCCTTCTGAGTTTCATGTTAACTAGACCATTCATCTCCCAGTTTTTTTCCCCCAAATGACATCACGCTCAGCAGGAAGCTGCCTTCTGTATCCTGGATATTATACAGGTGTTAGCCTCCTATTTGGACAGAAGTAAACCATTCAGAAAGTCACCAAGGCTGTTTGTGGATCTGTCTGCAATTGAAACAATCTTCACCCAGTGGCTTTCAAGATGGATCTCTGGTTGTATCATTTCATATTATGACTCTGCCACCATTCAACCCCCTTGTAGAGTGTTAGCCCATTCTACAAGGTAGCAGTCTACTTCTGTGGCATTACTTAGGAGTGTTCCAGTAGTTGAAATTTGCAAAGTGGCAACCTGGACTTCAATACATACTTTTTCCAAGCACTATCCCTTTGTGCATGCCTCTAGATCAGAGACTGCCGTGGGCAGTGCAATTAGTATTAGATTCTGTTCCAAATTTCCCTCCTCCCTGTGGGGTTACTGCTTGGGAGTTACCTGAAGTTGAGCACCTATAGGGACACTATTTGAAGAAGGAGAGGCTATCCTATGGGAATTCCACTCTCTTGCTTTCTGTTTTAGAGTTTCCTCTGTGAGACTTTGCAGTAGAGAAGGAACTGAAGGCTGTTTGGCTCCATAGACATATATATCTTTGCTCTGGGGCATGCGGATGTGTGGAGCACATGGGGGCCGAACAGACATTGCTGCAAAAAAATCTGTGATCAAAGGAGCAAGGGACGTATACGCACCTGAAGTGGAGCATCCTTAGGGGGACATGTCTCGAAGAACTCCAGTTATTGCACAAAGCGAGTAACCTATCTTTCTCACGTAAATGCATCACTGGGGCTTCAAGAAAAACACACAATATCACAAGTATTGGCACTTTCCTTCTGAAAATCAGGACACATTAAAAGAGCCCAAGTTGGGCACACAGAATTGCTAGTCACTTCAGCAAACCTTGGCATGTGCGGTAGTTGAGTCTTGCTAACAACAGAGAGGACCTGTTAGTTTTTATACAAATCACTAGACTTAAATTTGGAGTTTGGTTAGATGTTCAGGCTTCCATAGATATAATCAAATTGGAGGGATTAGTTTTAAATGTGTTATGCACAGGGGAAACAGAAAAGCTACTTTTTTTTTTTTTGAATGGATGAAGAAACCAATGAGATGTACACTTGTACACAATTCAAGTAAGCTACATAGTTTGAATGGAGTACCCTTCCTCTGAACTGAGACTTGGAAAGACAGTTCATGCATTTACTGCCTTTTGTATATGCAAAAACTGAATTGATTCAGCATGTGAGGGAAATTATATTAGGAGAAATCTGTGTATACCTATGAAGTTGCTACAAGTTGCCTATGTCAATTAAAGCACTGCATGTAGAAGAGCAGTATAGAAAATGGGAAGATTTGGGAAAGAAATATCTAAATATTAAAAGTGGTGACATTGAAACTTGCACAATTTAAATTTCATCACTCCAAGAAAATACACTAGGCATATGATGACCAAGTTTAAGAAAAAATGTTAAGTGATGAGGTCAATATATTACGACATGGAATTGTTTGTTGGTGCAGATACTCTAGATTTATGCACTGATATTTTTCCAAAACAAAGCAAGAGGATTCAGCTATCCTGTATTCAAGTTGGAGATCAGATGAATTGGAGGCTCTCCTAAATGAACAATAAATTTTATATTGTACTCTATTGTTAAGAGTAATAATTTTACTTTCTGAAAATTAGATCAAATTATTCACAAGACTGGGGGCAACATTCTTTGGTCATTTGTTTGTGGGCAGCTAAGATTCAGAGTTAAGTGTCTGACAAGAAAACATGGTGGTTGTATTTTTCATGTTGTCTTGTTCTGTCAGGTAAAGGAAAATGAGCTACTTTTGCTGCTGTGATTGTCTAGAAGCATTTGTTTATTTTTCTTCTGTTTTAGACTAATGTGCCCCAGCGATTGCTAGTTTTATTCTTGTTCTTAGTCTGTGTGTTGCATTTGGCCTTATGTTTTAGCGTTGTCCTTGTTTTCATACAAATTAAAATGCCACTGCCACTACTAGTCCAAGACTGCGAGATGACATCTCCCTTCTAAAATGTATTTCAAATTTACATAAAAGTTCTAATACCTAAATATTATGGATAATGTCAATCTGGTCATATGGACTAGAGCTAACATAATCCTCCACTAGTGCTGCCGGCTGTTGAGTGATCACTGTAACTGTGTCCACAAATGCATTTTATCCCTTCTCTCTCTTTTTCTCAGTAAAGAATAAGGTTATGGGGACTACAGGAGAATAGCAGCACTAGGGCCACTTGCTCCTCACAAATTAGACTCCTTATTAAGTTGTGAAGTGTGCTTTGCTTTATACACATAGATGCATGGGCATGGGCTATTTTAAATTAAGTTCATTTTGGACAACCCATATTCTACCATTGCCTTGCTGTAGAACAGTGAAAGCAATATTTGAAGCAAGAACAATATATTATGAAAGGCAGGTTACTTGATAGCTAAAAGTTAAATGTGTGTGTGCCCACTGTTATTGACTTAGTGGTTTTAAATGTCATTTTAGAGATGGCCATTAAAACCTTTTCCTTCAAAAATGTGTAAAATGAAATGGAAAATTGTCAGTTTTAATGTTGCTACAACGAGCAAATTCTTTGTCACTAGGCAGCTGTGTGGGATCAAAGCACTGAAATAATGTGAATGGTGGTTGCTATAGCTGTTGAATCTGGCACCCACATGTTCAGTTTCAGCTTCATGTATGTAGATTTTTTTTTTTTTGGGCAAGTTTGCCTCTAAAGACACAGAAATGGCTAACCCATTCATATTTGCCATGTAAAAGATATTTCAGCTATAAAGACTAGGATTGTCTTTCATTGCTGTGAATTCCAGCATAACATTTTCTAGCTTATGCAAAGCCTTACAACAAGAATATTCTCCTTGAAAAGATTAGAGAGAGTTCAGTCACAATGGTGATTTAAGTCCATCTTGAAATACAATATGTCCACAACTAAACTTCTTAAAAATGCTCCATAACTCAGGCGCCCTCAGCCCGAGTCAGGTTTTGCAATATGTTCCAAATGGGTGACAGCCAAATGACAATATTTAATCATAGCTTACAGTAACGCAATATACATGATGGATTCTCCCATTCTCTGTAGTACAATCTAAATTCAGGCCATCCAGTTTTGTCTTGAGTTTTTCTGTCTTGAGCCTCACCTCAAATATTTTTGTTCTTCTGATGCTATCAGCTGTCTCAGATTCTAAGTCTTTTTTGCCAGCCAAAGTAACATAAGGCTTCCCATCCTAAGCAAATCTAAATTCTGTAGGATGGGAAACATATGCTCAGCAGGCATTGTAATAAACCTAGCTTTCGGTATATATTTTTGAGACAAGAGCCTCTATAAAGTCTTTTTACCTCATAGATGATAATATAGCTTATAGAACATGAGATTAAGGCTTCTTCTGATCTGCCAGTTGTGGAGTATTTAAAAAAAATCTCTAAAACTAAAATATTTAGTGAGTACTAGCTGTGCTAAAGAAGGTTGCAAATTTATCTCCTCATTGCATTTTACAAAACAATCTGGTAATAGTAGAGTAATAAGAATGGCCAGGCTGGGTCAGACCAATGGACCATCTAGCTCAGTATCCTGTCTTCTGGCACTGGCCAGTGCCAGATGCTTCAAAAGGGAATGAACAGAATAGGGCAGTCATCAAAAATGAGTTTACTGTGGATTTATACAGAGGCATTATGATATTTTCTGGCTCATTATCTATCACTTGCCTTATGGTTCCTAACATTGTTAGGTTTTTTAACTGTGGCTGCACATTGAGTAGATGTTTTCAGAGAACTATCCACAGTGACTCCAAGTCCTCTTTCTTGAGTGGTAACAGCTAATTTAGAGCCGATCATTTTGTATGTATAGTTGGTATTATGTTTGTTTACTACTTTGCATTTATCAACCTTGAATTTCATCTGCCATTTTGTTAACCAGTCATCCAGTTTTGTGAGATCTCTTTGTAACTCTTTGCAGTCAGATTTGGACTTAACTATCATGCACAATTTTGTATCATCTGCAAACTTTTCAACCTCCCTATTTACCCCTTTTTCAGATGATGGATTTCACATGAACAGCAGAGTAATACATGCAAGGAGTAGATTCTAATGGTCTTGAACACACTTACAAGGGACTTTCCTTATCAGTAAACTTTTTGCACATTTTGATAACTATGCAAAACATTTAGTCTTTCTGACATGACACCAATGGATATTTAGCTTTCTGTGAAATCTGGACAGTTCATTTTAAGTCTTAATTTCTTCATACATTATACTTGCCTCTTGCCATGTGCTTTATGACTACTTGGTATAAGACCTTTAGTATTCTCCTCCTCTAATTCGTGATGGTATTTTTACAAAAAAACAAACAAACACAAGTGTGTTGTTTAATGTTGTCCAAGCACTTTTCCAAACATTTAAAAAGTCTGTGGCTGTATAATCACAACACATTTATATAACCATAATCTAAGTAGACGTTTACTACTCTTCTCCAATCACCCCCAAAGTGTCATATGTAGGCAAGAAGAGGAAAGTATACCTCAGTCTCTTCTTTCCTCTTCTCCTCCCCCTCCCAGCCAATATGACAAAAAGCAGCAGCCCTTTAGAAGTGCATGTTCCAGGAAGGGAACATGCTTTCTGGGTAAAGCTGCTCAGATTTTTTTATAAAACTTTTTTTTTCGGTGGAAAATGCCTTTTCGGTCAAAACTGAAACTTTTCATAGGAAATGGTCAGTTTTGATGAATCCTTTGTCAGGAAGTTTCTCAGCACTAGGATGGAATTTGTGTGTGTGTCGGGGGTGGTGGTGGTGGTGAGATTATATATAAAGTCATCTCAGACTAGCCAATAAACTGATGGTCAGGGCTTTCACCAGGCATGTGGGAGACTCAAGTTCACATCCCTGCTCTGCCTGACTTGGAGACCTGGGACTTGAAGCCAGGCTTCCCACAACCTAGGTGAGTTCCCTAGTCACTGGGACTCAATGAATATTGAATTATTTATAGAAAGTAGAACAGCTCCAACAGGGGAGATAGTGAAAAAGTAACAGAGACTTTATGGCTTGTTGTTTAGGGTGCTCACCTGAGATATAGGAGACCTGGGTTTAAGTCCCTTCTCTGGATCTTTCTCCTGGGTTTTTCCTCACAAAGAAAAAAGGTCTTGATTTCATCCCAAAGCAGAATGGGTACATTTTTAAAACCATTTTGTGGGATGGGAAAACAAGTTCCATCTCTGGGTGGGATTCAGTAGCAGCAGACAGCCTGAGAGCTGTGATAAGAATGATGGATAAGGAACAGGCCAACAGGCTGTTTCAGGTAGGAGCTGCAGTAACAGCAGAATAAATCTTTAACAGAGCCTGGGGGAAAGAGCAGAGACTGGGCCTGACTCCCCCACCTTCCACTGCCTTTTTATGTCCTACCTACAACTCCTGTGGCACTTCCTCATCCATTGGGGGTGGTGAGTGGGTGGGTGGTGTGAGGAAAGCTTGGGCTGCAATTGAAACCTTTGGATTAATTTCTTTTCTCTCCACCTACTTCAGTCCAGTGGGGTAACCTACCAATCTCTGACAGATTGTTGCAATGATTTACATTTTACCTGTTTTCTGAAATATAGACTTGGTTTCAAATGAACATGAACACGATAGCAGCAAAGAGTCCTGTGGCACCTTATAGACTAACAGACGTATTGGAGCATGAGCTTTTGTGGGTGAATACCCACTTCGTCGGATGCATGTATTCACCCACGAAAGCTCATGCTCCAAAACATCTGTTAGTCTATAAGGTGCCACAGGAGTCTTTGCTGCTTTTACAGATCCAGACTAACACAGCTACCCCTCTGATACATGAACACGATAGTTTTTTATACTGATGTTTGAGGAAAAAGTTGGGCAATACCAATCTCCTGCTTTTGTTACACCTGCTTTTCTTGTCTATTTCTTAGGCTTGGATGGGTCTTTGACTAGCAAATAAAACAGATGTTTAAATCCTTTCTCTTGATGGTCTGATTGCCCTTTGTAATTTGTACAGATTAATGGATTTAGTATGATTCTACTCAGAATGTATACATGTGACCAGAACAGCATCCTGCCAACCTTTTGGTTTCCTAGCGCCGTTATGCATTATGTTGCTTGATTTGTTGAATGAAAACTGTTTTAACCACTTCAAGAATGAACAGATACAGGTTGCTGAATGTAGGTGGCCTTCTTTAAAATAAATAAATAAATAAAAAATAATAGAACAGAACTGTGACCAAGTTTTTTGGGGGGAGTGTTTTGAGTTCATCTTAAGACAGGAGTGGAAAATTTAGACAGGGCACCAAAAGTAGTTAAATTTAAAAGTTCTTAAAAACAAAAAAATACCCCAATCCAACCCCAAACCCATTATTGCTTTTTTAAGATATAAATGGTCAAACAATCATGCAGAATTCAAGGAGTCACGTATTCCAGCTACACTTTTTAAAGAGACCATAGAGGTAATATCACACCTAATTGCATTGGCAATCTAACAATTGTTTATAAGATGGAGGGTGAGGATACAAGCATAATGGGAAGCACTTAAGCACTAACTGTTTTTTCCTGCTGGGCCCATCTCTTCTAGTCTTGCAGTGAAGTGAAACATTTTACAGGACTCTTGATTTTCAGAGTGTGTCAGTGAACTGAATTCTTGTAAACTTGATTGCCTGCATACAAGAGTGTAGGAGGATGCTTGTGGTTACAATTTATGTGTATGCTACCTGGTGTCAAAGTGCAAAATTCTGATCTACCAGCCTTGATGTCATTCTGGATACATTTTCATTTAAATTGCAGTTCTAGTACAACAAGTGATTACAAAAACAGTATCATGAAGTTCCAGATTTACTTTTTGACTTCCAGTAGAAATTCGCTGAGTTTACAAGCAGAGATGATTTTTCTAGTTGCCAGTGCTCCAGACTTAACTTTGGATCTGATAGCTGAACTGTACCTCTTTCTGGTTCCTATAGTATAAGAAGGCCAAATTCTGTTCAGTTATGTGTCCAAACATGTTGTGTTTCAGGTGTCTAGTTGGATCTGCTTTAATGACTAACCAAAACAATAGCTAAAATTTAAAAAAAAAATTAGTTTACGACATTGCAAATTCTGTTTGATAGTGAATTTCTCAAGGCAGAGACTGTGGGCGTGTCTACGCTGCCTCACAGTTTGGACTGAGGGGGCATGCATAGCAACGTGCATCAAAGTACTGCTCTATAACTCCCCTCTGTGAATATGAACCTAAAGGTCCTGAGTTTGCACTAATGTAGTCCTCTTCATTCTACTGTAGTGTGAACTAGGGGCCTTTAAGTTGTGCTCACAGTATCGACACGGGATTTACAGCGCAGCACTTTGATGTGTGCAACTTTTCACGACCCCTTAGTCCAAAAGGTGGGACAGTATAGAAGTGCATTTAGCCTACTCTTGTTTGCGCAGTGTCCAGCACAGTGTGACCCCGATATTTATCAGAACCTTTGGGGACTGCTGAAGGCATCACATTAAAATAGCTAGAAATCTCTGTAATTTGGGAAAACTGGAGGCAGTTGTGACCTGTTTTAGATGTTTTAACTGAAGTTATTTTACCACAAGGTGTCACTTCTGAGCTGGATTTACAGAGTAGTTAGTAACAACGTTGTAAAATAAGGAGGGAGAATAAGATTCTTTCATGATGTATTGTGCATAGGCTTACACATGTTCACAGTGGCTGAAACATTTAATCATATTTGACTTTCTCCAATTGTAAAACTAGTGAAATATCACAAGAATTCAGAGGGTGTGTAATATCAAAATACAGAGACACCTATAGGAGAGGCCATCTTTATTAAGCATCCTCCTGTCTTAAGAGTTTATCCCAAATGTGGAACTGGATTATACTCAAGAAGACAACTTTTATTAAACTATTTTTTGTTAGTCTATTTAGTGCGCAGTTGAGAGAGAGTTGTTATAATTAATAAGAGAATGGGGAAAAGCTCCTATGATCTATTTTTTTTGTAGCTAGGAAAAAAAGCAAGTTCTCATTTCTTTTTAAATGGCAGTAATAAACTTTTTTGTTGTATATTAAACAAGCGAGAGAAGCTGCACCTTGAATTCATGTAGTATTAGACATTCATGGTTGTTTGTATGCCATGTGTTGGACAATACTTGTAAAAATATATAGAACATTTTGGAGACATGTTACTTTGGTATATATTTGAATAATTTGAAAAAAGTAAGGAGATCTTATTGGAGCATATCTACATTATATGTAGCAATTTCCAAAAATGCTGTTCATGATACTGTAAGAATAAACAAGTTAATACATTTTATCCAAAGTTAGCCCCAAATATTCTTATAGATTTATCTCTGATGTTAAATTGCTACATGTTGACACCTGACCAAAGTGAGACATACTATACTCTGATTGCATTTAAAGGCTTGCTCCAGGTAAGCATGTACAGTATACTGTTTCAGAGTCCTCATTCTCCTTTGGTAGCCCGGTTCTTTACACTTAATTTTAAATTGGAGGACAGAAAATATTAATATAATTCTACTAGTAGCTCACACGGGTGTCTTAAAATAAGGAAATGTGAGTGTCAAGCTCAGGTTTCTATTAGTCCATCACATCCACAATATATAACTACAGTTCAGAAAGTGAATGCTCTCTGCTCCTGAGCTTGGATCTCTGATAGTGTCCTCTGCTGTGAGCCATTATGTTGGGCTAAGTCTTCTTGCATTCAGCTTGTCTTTGTTGCAGTTGCAGTGGGGATCTGAATAATAAAAAAGAATCCACAGTTACAATTAATAATCTGATCTATACAGTTGGTGGTTCTGTGTCACATACATGCACATGATTCTAGTGTAATCTAAAGAGAGTAAGTAATAGAATCCAAAATAGTCAGTTTACAACATTCAGAGAGTCATAACTGAAAAATATCCTTTTGAGTCAGAGTTTTATGGTATTGCCCTAGAACATATGGGTGGCTTTAGATAGGTAGGCGCCCGGACTTGTGAAGAACTTTCTAGAGATCCATAGCAATTTGACAATGGTTGACATCACTGGTAAAGATCTGGCAAAAATGGAATATTTCCAAACCTACTAAGCTTAAGATTCCCTGGCACTCAGTGTGGATGAAAAACCTGGAAAATGAGAACAGGGTTGGCATCATCTGGAGTCTTGTGAAATGCTATCATATTGCCATTGCTCAGAAATAAAGGTACAGTCCTGTCACAAGAAAGATCAGTATTTCAGTTCTTTAAATACACCTCTACATGAATTCGGCTATAACGCGGTAAAGCAGCGCTGCAGGGGGGTGGGGCTTCGCGCTCTGGCAGATCAAAGCAAGTATGATATAATGCGGTTTCACCTATAACACGGTAAGATTTTTTGGCTCCCGAGGACAGCGTTATATTGGGGTAGAGGTGTATATAAATTATTGCTTACATTTTGCCTCTTTAACCAAGATATTGTATAGAATGTAAACAAAACAAGATTATAAAATATATACCAAATTAAAATTAGAAAATCCAATTCTATTGTCCCTATACACTTGAAATATATTGCTCCCAAGAAGAGATGTACCTTAGGCGTTGTCTTTATTTTAAACAAACATTTATGACAGTGTGTATTTGCTGATCACAATGAATGCACTTCTCTCTTTGATGATTTTTCCATACCATAATGAGGAGTTGATTTGATTCTTTGAAGAAAAATATCAGGTTTTAGACTGTGGCAAGAATTTGTCTACCATTTTAATCTCTTTTTAAAAAAATTGAACCTATCTGGGAAAATTATGATCAAGGTTAATAAAAACCTCGCATAATTTAGGAAATGTTAGCAATATTCTTTCATTTGTGTGTGTGTGTGTGTGTGTAGGTGTAGGTGGTGGTGGAAGTTTAAATCTAAAGTTTTACACAGCATAATGCTTTATAGTAGTAGTTGTTAAGAAGAGATGGATAACTATTTTGGATTCTATTGTATCAATCACTTGAAGGTTCATTTTAAGAAGTAATTTGAGCTCCCTACAAATTAAGAAAATCCTGAAATTCCAGATGCACTGTGAATGGAATCTGGCATATGGTTGTCTTGTTGGCATGGTGCAGATCTTACAATGAAGGGCTAACTAAATAGCAGCTGTTAGATTAAAGCAAATCTTGAAAAGCCTGGGTACTGTTTTTACAACTATGAATATTTGTTAGTGTCTTTTAGCTTTTTTTAGCTTTTGTTGTATTTGGTTTTCTTAACATAAATTGGAATACTCAGTTATCAGGTACTGAACTGAGGATAACTCTAACTGTGACAACATTCTAAGAAAATTAACAAGGAAGTTAACACAATAGCATTGAATACTTGTTTTTTATTGTACAAGGCTTTGTCTTTGTGAAGCTTTCAGATCCATTTCCCACCATTGATAACTCCAGTTCATCTCTGATACTGGTAGCCCCTGTGAAAGTGCTAAATTAGGTAAGGTACAGTGGACACAAACATTCTTATTACTATATTGCAGTGGTCCCCAACCTTTTTTGTCTGGCGGGCGCTGGATGACGAGCCACCGAGGACTGTGACTTGCGGACGAGCATCCACTGAAATGCCGCCGAGAAGCGGCAACGTCAATAGATGTCGCTGACAAGCAGCGTCATCCAGAGGCATTGCTGCCAAAATGTCGCCGAAAATCAGTGGCATTTCGGCGGCGACACCTCTGGATGACGCTGCTTCTCGGCGGCATTTCGAGTACGCGGGCACACATAGATGCCCTGGCGGGCACCATGGCACCTGTGGGCACTGCGTTGGGGACCACTGCTATATTATATAGAACTGCTCTTTACAGGATTAAGTGACCTGGTACCTAATCCCAGTGACTGGCTTGAGCCCTGTCTATTCTAGCATTCCCACTTACTAACTAGCTCCCCTCCCTCTGCACTCATTCAGTTTTGGCAGCTTTCTTGGTGTGGAAGCTTTGTAAGAATAGAAGACTGATGAATTCTGAAGCATGTGTAACAAGGAATGCTGCTATATGGCTGATGGTGATGTGAGAATAAAAAGCTTCAGTGAAGCAACAGGATTGCAAGTGATAAACATAAACTGAATAGACAATTGGACCATCTTAAGCACCCTCCATGAGATCAATCTGGGTGGTGCTTGATTTGCAAGGAGGCCACATCCATTTGGAATTTTTTATGATGATGACTGGCATTGCCAACCCTGAGTATTCAAAAATCATGAGTCAAGCCTCCCAAAATCAGGAGTGCGTCAAAACCACATGAAACTTTTCTAAAATAATAAATTTGGTGTTATTTTTCTATGCCTTCTGGTATTTGAGCCTTTAGGATGCACCTGGGTTATGTTTTCAAGCTTTTCTAATGCTCAGGGTTGTGGAGAAAATTAATTTTTTTTAAAGGAAATCTGAGATCTCACTAGTTAAATCCAGGAGTCAGAGGTTTAAGAAACATATCAAATATTATGTAATAAAATGCATAAGTTGGCAAAATTGTATTACTGTAAGATACTTTGCTTTTTTGAGTTTCTGTTGAAAGGATTTTTCAGTGGTAGCAAGTATGTTTAATGAATCATACAGATATAATATTTGAAATGGATATTTCGGGGCATATGAGAGTTGGATGCTGTTGCCTCTGCTCTCACTCAACTCCTTTGATGTGTGGTTTGGCTACTGTTCTGGCTTTAACTATTGTGTTTAAGAGACCAGCAAGTAAATGAGTATAGAAATATCTAAGCATATTTCCTACAAAAAGACTAGCGGCAAATCTGAGGATTAGTAAATGCTGACCTGGGTTCATCCTACCCTATAATAAAGGGTCTATAGTGCTCACAGCACTTTGCAAACCCTTTGATCTGGGAGAGTTTGTGGTAGCTGGCAGCTTTGTAGCTTCCTGCCGCCTCTTACTCCTATGCAGTACCAGCATAAAACAGATCTACCAGTGAACTTTGGCTAAAGAAGACGTGCTGCTGCAGTGGGGCCCTACCTGGGAGGAACAGGTATGTGGTTGAGAAAGGTATCCCATAACTACCTACAGCAGAGTTTCTTCCTCTGAAGCCTTTGGTAGTGGCCACTGTTGGTGACTGCTGCTCTGATCCATTGGGGTATTTCCTGTGTGAAGGGAAGAAAGGAGTGTATGCTATAGACGTGATGAAAGGGAAACTGGGAGATGAGCAAAACAGGAGGATATTTGCTGAAGGAGAGGGAGCAGGCAATCCCACGTAAGTGGGTTCTTTTGAAAAATTAATCCCCAAGCTCCCAATTTATAGATTGAGTCTCTGAGAGGACTAAATCCAGTGTGATGTATATCTGTTATTTTAAAAAGTGACTTATGAAATTTTTGGAATTCTATGCAACTGTTTTTCCTTGAAAACTGAGAGAATGCTTTCAGTCAGGTAGGTGGTGCTGTCTGAGGTTTTAGCTCTAAAGATGATTTTTGATGTTGCAAGTCTATTGGGAAACTTGGAGCTTAATAGGTACAGAGTAAGTACCTATCTTTAAGAAAAAGGGGGCAGGACAGTTTGGAGAAGTTTTTGAGAAAGAAAAGAGAATATACAAACTTAAAAATTGGTCATTAATTTTGAAATGAGGCCAGGTTTTGATGATGAGGTATTCCTTTTCCCAGAAAAAGTAAATGAATTTAAAGCACGAAGGGCTGAAGCAGAGAGGGTGGAGGAAGAACAAGGGCATTGGACATGTTGGATAATATGCAACTTGAATTATTCCTGCATTTAGAACTACATTGACTGCCAGAATTTGAGACTGGATGAGAGGATGGATTACTCAATAACTGCCCTGTTCTGTTCATTCCCTCTGAAACATCTGTTAGACTATTATTGGAAAACAGGATACTGGGCTAGATGGACCGTAGGTTTGACCCAGTATGGCCATTCTTGTGCTCTTATGTACATTAACTGACTGTCTTATTCATTCCTATCTATAACTCAGCATTGTGATAAATGAGTACTGTATTTTTCTCTATCTTTTTGTGGGAAAGGCAGACCCTTTTGTGATACACTGAATATATGGATTGTTTTTTTTTTTTTTTTTTTCCTGTTTACAGCGGGGGTCGGTAACCTATGGCACGCGTGCCGATTTTTAATGACACGCTGCTGCCTGCTGGGGTCCTGCTGTTCGGTAGCGGGCTGAGCCGGACCCCGGCAGGCAGCAGCGTGCCATTAAAAATGCTGCCTGACCCAGCCCGCTCTTCTCCACCCCCCATCTACGGCTCTCTCTGGTGGGGGCAGGGGGCAGAAGCAAGCTTGGTCCTGCCGGCTGCTGCTGTACGGCAGGCTCTGCCGGCAGCCAAGCTTCCCCCTTCCTTGGCTCTTCCCCCAGCGTGCTGTGTCGTACCTTGCCTCCTCTCCCTCCCTGCCGCCGATGGCCCTTGTGAGGGAAAGGAGAAGAGCAGCCCCAGCGTCCTCACTGCTGAGACCGGTAAGGAGGCGGGGAAGGGAGGCAGGAGTGGGGCCTTGGGGAAGGAGGGTAGGAATAGGGTGTATCCCTCCAGCCCCCTGCCGTGAGCTGCTCACACCCCATGCCCTGTCTTCTGCACCCCCTCACATGCCCCCAGCCCTCTGCCCTGACCCTTGCACCCCAGCTCCCTGCATCCCCCTCACGACCCCATCCCTGACTCCTGCACCCTCCACACATACCCAGACCCCCCACACTCCCTACCCTGACTCCTGCACTCCCCACATCCCCACCTCCCACCCTGAGCACCAAATGGGAGCTCCTGCACCCCCCCCCCACATTCTCACCTGCACCACTCGCACCAAATGGGAGCTGCCCAGGTAAGTGCTCCACACCCAAACCTCCTGCCCCAACCCTGAGCCCCCTCCCTCATTCTAGCTCCTGGCCAGACCCTGTACCCCAACCCCCAGCCCTGTGCTCAGTGCACCCCCACCCTCAGCTCAGTGCAGAGAGAGAGAGAGAGAGAGGGGAAGAGAATGGGCTAGAACCAGGGAGAAGGTAGGTACTCACTCTATGTGGGCAGGGCTGGGACCCCAGGCTGGCAGGGGCTGAGCGGGACTGGCGGCTGGGACCTCAACTGGCAAGGGGCCGGCAGCCAGAACCCCAGACTGGCAGCGGGCTGAGCAGGGCTGGCAGCCGGGAACCTGGCTGGCAGGAGCCAGCGGACGCAACCGCAGACCGGCAGCGGGCTGCGCAGCTCGGCCTGCTGCTGGTCTGGGGTGCCGCCCCGCTCAGCCCGCTGCTGGTCTGGGGTTCTGGCTGCCAGCCCCTTGCCAGCTGGGGTCCCAGCAGACGGCCTCGCTCAGCCCGCTGCCAACCTGGGGTTCTGGCCGCAGGCCTCGCTCAGCCCGCTGCTGGCCTAGGTGAATGGAACCCCAGGCTGGGAGTGGGCTGAGCAGGCCAGCGGCTTAAGATCAGCATTTTAATTTAATTTTAAATGAAGCTTCTTAAACATTTTGAAAACCTTGTTTACTTTACCTACAACAGTAGTTTAGTTATATTATATAGAGACCTATAGAGAGAAACCTCAAAAACGTTAAAATGTATGACCGGCACGCGAAACCTTAAATTAAAGTGAATAAATGAAGACTCGGCACACCACTTCTGAAAGGTTGCCGACCCCTGGTTTACAGTATTTGGAGGATGTTTTTGATCTCTTAATTGAATCTCTTACAATATATCTCGGTGCTTGGGAGTTTACCTTGGATTTTTCAGGCTCTGAAACCCACCCCCGGTGGAAGGTCTACACTGCTTTTTTTTTTTTTTTGTCTTGCAGCCTGAGCCCCGTGAGCCCAAATCAATTGACCCTGGCTCTGAGAGTCATGCTGTGGGCTTTTCTTTGCAGTGTAGACATACCCTTTGGCTCTAGCCAATTCTGCATTAATATTTCATATTCATGAACACTAAATTCACTCACATTATATTAAAAAAAAAGCATTGAAAGTAAAATAAATGTGATGGAAAATCTAAAACTAAGAACTGTATATTGTCAATGCCAACAACAATATATTTTATTAAGCTTTTGGTTGTTTTACTAATTCTGTCACTGTTTCCCAGACTTTCAACAAACTATTTTATCTGTAATAAGAAACTTTTTGCTCATTCTTGCTATAAATAAAAAGACCATAATACTATACATTTATTTTAACTGGGCTGATCATATCATATCTGATTTATTGGCCTATTAATTAGGGAACAAAATTCCCATTCTGTATTTATGCAGTACTGCTTACTTTAAGTGAGATATTTAAGTTATCTATATGCTGTATTAATTGCTTTATATTTTTATCTTAACTATTTGTTCTTGTAAAAAAAGCACACTAATCAAATTCTTCTACTATTCTTTACTTTTAAAGTGTAGCAAAAACACTTAGTGATTAATTGGAAAGTTTGTGTGCTTTTTCTTCTTATGTATTCGTTACACATTTTTGGTTGTGATGTGTGTATGCACATACATTTGTTTTGCAGTATAATCACTCTTCAGAAAATAACAGCTTCACTCTCACTACTAAATAGGTGTCACTGCTAAAAAGTTGGTTAATACTAAACAAACAAAAAAATAAGTTACGGAGCTTCTTGTAAATGGGCTTCTTGTTTTGATGGTATAATGTCTGCTAGCCCCTCTGTAGTTAAGGATCTGTCGTTATTTCCGTTAATTCCTTATTTTTGGATTATTAGCTGCCATGTAATGGAATTCTTTGTAAGGTAGACTACAGTTGTTCTTATCCTTCATATCTTTCCAATAAAAATAAGTTTTAAAATCTACTGCAATAGTTACCTTTATTTATCACATTGTGCTCTGTGGTATCACAGCACTTGTAGAGTATGCAGTGTAGATGATCCTCTACTAGTTAATTCCTGAAATACATAGATAGGAACTGCTGAATGAGGTTTGAGCATTAATTCTTAAATTCCTTTAATTATGTTTTCTTTCAGTTAAAGTAGTAGTATGAATGTGTTACTTGTTTAAGGCACTAAACAGAGTTACCTGGACATGCAGTATCTTGTTCTTCTCTCACGTATTTTTTGTTCATATATTTAAAGAGGGTGCAAATGAAAAATGTTTGCAATGTGTTTCAAAAAAATTGCTCTCGCTCTAAAACTTTGCATATCACATTCAAGCCTAGGATAAATCTTTACAAGAGATTTATGAATGCTGGGAGAAAAGGAGATTTACCAACAGCTGAACTTGTGCAGCTGTAATTAAAACTTCTCAAACAAGATTTGAAACTGACTTTGCTTGCTTGACAAAAGATTTAATATCCATACTTTGTCAATGTATGATACCTTATTCAGTTAACTCTGCATTAAGATTATTTTTTCCATATAAAAGCTATGTTGGACTTAAATCTGTATTTAGAACTCCATAAATAACAAAATTGATGTTGACTTCATATTATATGCCTGAAAATTCCTTCATTATATGTAAATAAGAAACTGACTTCTCATTCAGTATTAATTAACTATAACAGGGGTAGGAAACCTATGGCACATGTGCCGAACGTGGCACACGAGCTGATTTTCAATGGCACTCACACTGCCGGGGTCCTGGCCACCAGTCCGGAGGGCTCTGCATTTTAATTTAATTTTAAATTAAGCTTCTTAAACATTTTAAAAACCTTATTTATTTTACATACAACAATAGTTTAGTTATATATTATAGACTTATAGAAAGAGACCTTCTAAAACGTTAAAATGTATTACCGGCATGTGAAACCTTAAATTAGAGTGAATAAATGAAGACTTGGCACACCACTTCTGAAAGGTTGCCGACCCCTGAACTATAATATCCTAAAATATCTAAATAAAATTCTGTTGCCTGTTAGAGTGTAAAACATAGATTGTATATTGCCTTTTAATACAAATATTTTTTTATAAAAGCAGCCATTTTTGGGTAGTCTTCAAAATCATCATAAGAACAAATTAGCAAATTTTGCTCATTCAGATACAGGAGTTCTTGTTTAAATAGACCTTTGGCCTTTCAGAATTGAGTATGATTCTCTTTCATACATAACATGCTGTTTTATTATGCATGTACGGTATTAATTTTTTTAAGGTATGCTTTCAGTTCAGGATTGCGTTTAGCCTTTGACCTAGCCACTTTCTTACAATAAACAGTTTGTTGATGAGAGCAGCTGCCAAGAAGATTGCTTCCAGACTGTTCTAATGTAGCTGAGGGAGAAAAGTAAGACAAAATACACCTTACAAGACTGGATGGTGCTGTGTTATCTCTTCTGTGCCTTCATTTTAATGACAGTGGCATATTTTCTGTTTAGAAAATTCATAGTGTTCCAGACATCATAAAACCAGTGTACTTCTCCAACTTAAAAAATTAGCCCTTACAAGGACCTTGATTTCTAGTACTTGTATTTTTCTATCTAAACATTAGCAAAGAACCTTTTCAGCTTAGTATGCCATGAATTTGTTAATTTATTTTGCCTCTTAATAATAAATTCTTCATGTTTGGCCTTTTTTCAAATGTTAGGTATTTCTCATTAGTACACTGGAAAGGAAGAGGTAGGATAAGAACCCCTTTCTTGTATACATTAAGGAGCTGCACTTAAAGGAATTGTGAGAAAGGGGTAAAGGGTACTGACCTGAACAAAGCCGGGGAGTGGTGGAAATAAAGGAAAGTGGCAGGACCAGATGCGGGGGTGGGGGTGTCATACTAGCATAACATGTACCCATGGGTGGGGAGTATTTATATCTCATATGCCTTGGTAAAAATTTTCTTTCTACATTGGGCTGGCACCCATGGGATCAGAGTAGGAATTGGTTTTGTTGATCAGCAATGAGCACTGTCCTAGTTGCCTTGTTCCTGTGGAGCAGAGAAGGAATTTTTCCCACTCTGCCAGGTTGGGTGGGGTTTTTGTTTTGTTTTTTTGTTTTGTTTTGGTTTTTTGGCCTTCTCCCCAGCTGGTTGGGGACCTGGTGGAGATAGAGAAAGAGGTTAGCTCAGAAATCTTACATCTTAATAGGTAACAGGTGTGGCAGGTGTCTTGTGCAGGAACTCATTACAGAAAGGGTATGGTTCATGGATAAACAGGAGTTGGAAGATAAACAGGATATTTGGGCAAATATCCCCAAAGGAAATTGGGGAAAGAGGGATTGGGGCTCCTAACATCCGGTACAGTGGTCGACCTTCCTCCACTCCTTAAACCTCATACAATAGGAGAAAGGATGGCAGCATTAAAATCAGTCCAGCAGTTATCTTTTAATGTGTGATTATTTCATTAGCGAGATAGGCCTTTGCCTCACAAACAGGAGCCAGGAGATTTGAGATCTATTCACAGCTTTGGAACAGCCGTACTCTCTCTCACTGGGCAAGTAAAAGGTGGCTGCTCTCACTTTACTTGCCAGTATTTCCTTCCACAGAGAAACAGATAGGAAGAATGACTTTCCCTCCTCCATTCTACATAAATTTCTATGGAGTCGGGAGGTCACAGGTGGCCTAACCTGTCCTCTCTTAGGGTACGTCCATACTTACGGCCGGGTCGACGAGTAGCATTCGATTTCTTGGAGTTCGAACTATCGAGTCTAATCTAGACGCGATAGTTCGAACTCCGAACGCGCTCCCGTCGACTCTGGAACTCCACCACCGCGAATGGCGGTGGCGGAGTCGACGGGGGAGCCGCGGACTTCGATCCCGCGGTGTCTGGACAGGTAAGAAGTTCGAACTAAGGTAGTTCGACTTCAGCTACGCTATTCTCGTAGCTGAAGTCGCGTACCTTAGTTCAACCCCCCACCCTAGTGTAGACAAGGCCTTACTGTTCCTTAGAGTTAAGGGTGCTTGATTCAGATCTTTTTACTGCCGGACTAACTGAAGAGGGCCTCTATTTTTTTCTCCCTTCCTCTGCTAATCAGCAGTCCTGATGCTTCTTGCTGCTTGCCACCTGTTGTCATCATGAAGTTGTTACTGTGTCTGACCCTTGTTCTTTTATAAAGTGAGGGTCAGGGATATAGCAATGCTTTTACCTTTTTACTGCAGTTTGCCCACTTGATAAATGAAAATGATGACTGTGAGGCTAAATTTATATTGTGTATGAAGTATTTTACGATACTTCAATGGAAGGTATTATAGACTTGGATAGTACTTTACTCTAATAACGTGCCAAAGGGATGAGGATGATAGAATTTTGTATAGCTTCTACATCTCCTGAATATTAATAGCAAGATTTTTAGTGCCATTTTGGATTTAAAATTTAAAAAGTATTAAAGCTTGCCTATTCTGGCTCAGTATGAAACATGCTTTTAAAGAACCTGTTTTTAAGGTTGTTTTATGATACACTGTCATCCTGTTTAGGCACAAATGTACCTTCTTTACAGGAAATTAAAACCTATGTGGCATCAGTGGATCAGGGATCTCCTTGGCCAAAGACAGCTGCCAAAACCTTGCCCTCGTGTGCCAGCAGTGGACTTTTCCTGCTGTCGGCCGTCTGTGGTGCCAGTGTTCTGGGCTAGAATTGCCATCGCTTTTTCTTGGCTGGCACCAATCTCCCTTGCTGCCACATTGGATGCTGGTTTGTTTCTGTTGGATTCAGGGGATGATACGGGAGCCCTCGGGGGCTAATTTAACACCTTTAAATTTGTGTGGCTGTTAAGCAAAAGCACTGTGTAATATAGTGGATAAAGTATGTGTGTGTGCATGCACGCTTTTTATATTTTAAAGGTATTGAGCTCAAATCCTGTAGCCTGTAGTTTTTTATTAATTTTTCCTCCCATCAATGCTATTATAGATGAATTCTTACTCCTTTTCTAAAATACAAATATAAAAAGGTGATACCTTAACCAAATACTTCACATGTGGAAATAGCCAAGGTAGGGGGAAAAAAAAAGTTTAGCCATATGAAGGTGTGATGTCTATAAAAACAGCTACACTAGAAATGGGTCATTCATACCCTCCTCTAAACTACTACTACTATTTCCCTGTGCAGTCTTCACTAGCAGTTAAAAATTGTAATAAATATACAGTCTTACACAATTTATGGTAGGCTCAATCAATACTTCTCAAATATAAAGACACATACTTTATTCACTAGGCAACACTATTTTTGCTTAATATCCATGCAAACTTAAATGTGTTAAACTAGCCATTGGAGGGCTCCCATGTCATTCCTGCAAGCCAGAGGAAACCTATTGAATTACAAGAGGAAAAAGAAATTTATATAGGGGCTGTTGAGTTTCAACAAGGTTCTCCTAGTTCACCATTTCCCCCTTTCAGGAGAAAGAAACCAGTCACACACCCTTCATTCTCACCATGCCTTGTAAAAGATCTACCCATTTTAATTTACACATCATCCATGATGCCACTCTTCCTGCCTCAGTAGTCCAGGTATGTCCCACTCTTTGGGAATTGCTGGTGAGATCTTCATAATATGCTGCTGCTTTTTTAAAACATACTTTAGTAAGCAATGAAGTAGTTAAACATTGACATTTACTGTCATCATTGGGAACCTGGAAGTGGTGGGTGAAAGTTCTACAAAAATGCAGCACAGCAAATTACATTTTAAAAAGGGATTTAAAAGAAAGTTGATGAATAGTATTACATTAAATACACTAACACAGCTGTTTTATTCCTTTGACTTGGAGATGGTGTGGATTTGGGGCATAGTGACACAGATGTCCTTTGCCCCAGCCCAGTATACTTAACCTCAGGCTAATAGATGTTGAGTAGATTTTTTTTTTTTTTTTTTTTTGAAGACCAGAGTGTGCCAACTTCCCATGATTTTTTTAAACAAGTGGACACTAAATGGATTGGGGATTTTTATTAGTTCCATTTTGCATTTGTTTGTTTAGATTTACTCCACCTGTTTATTCCTAACTGACTTCTGTTAAATTGTAAGCCACTTTACAAAACGTGGGGTATAAAAGTAGCCTTATTGAGTTGTACCCATTACAGTTGAAACTCTTTTGAACTGAAAAAACTGATTTTGGGTGTAAGAATGCGTTTAAGTAGGGATTAAGGTTGAATTTAGAGAGGTCACATACAAAGTAGACATCTGTATTAGAGCACTAAAGAGGAGATGTGTATCTGGAGATTATAGTTGGCACTTTTTACATGGTGACTTATAAATGTTTTTTTCATTTTGTAATGTTTTTCCTTCAGGGATGAGATTGTTTCGGGGAGGTTTACTTTAAAAACTAAAACTAAGGAAATGGGTAAATCAGTTTTTTCTCATAAAGTTCCATAAGAATAGAAATACCATCATTTCTCAGATGCGGCCACTGTGGCCGCATGCAGCCACCAGGGGCTTTTCTTGTGGCCACAGCTTCTTGGGCAGTGACTGGGGGTGGGGAAGGGAGAAAGCCCTTCAGGGCCACCGGCAGCGGTTGGGCCCTGCCCTCCTCTGGAGCCACAAACGTCATAGAAGCAGGCAGCTAATGAGTTCCTCATCTTCCTGGGTGTGGTGAGGCTCTGGCTTCGGGCTTCAGCCCTGGAGTGGCAGGCAGCATGGGGCTTCAAGCTCCAGCCCTGTATTCTGGCTGCAGATGCTGGCCTTTGGCTTAAAGTGTATGAAAGAGAAATTGAACAGTGTGCAAAAGGTCTAGAGCAGGGGTTCTCAAACTTGGTTCACTGCTTGTTCAGGGTAAGCTCCTGGCGGGCTGTAAGCTGCTTTGTTTACCTGAGTATCCGCAGGTACGGTCACTCGCAGCTCCGAGTGGCTGCGGTTCACCGTTCCCGGCCACTGGGAGCTGCAGGAAGCTGATTCTTGATGGGTGGAGCAATGTCCACGATGATCCTGTTGTATGTGCTTATGTGACAACAGAAGAAGGGATGCACATATAGCAGAATACTTACAAGAAGTAGCAGTAAAAGCTGTAACAAACTGTGGAAAAAAAATCACATGTCTAGCACATTGGTCACAGACAATGCTGCAAATGTATCCAAGATGGGAAGAAATTATTTAAAAGAGAGTGAAGAGAGTCCCAAGCTAATAATATATGGCTACAGTGCTCATTTGATGCACCTCTTAGCCAAAGATTTCAGTGTTCCAGAAATAGAGGCTAATGATGTTGAAATTGCAAAATACTTCTGTAACAACCACTTTGCAGCAGCTGCTCTGAAAAAAGTGGGAGGAACCAAGCTAACTCTCCCACAAGACGTGTGATGGAACTCAGTAGTGGACTGTTTTGAGCACTATATCAAGAACTGGCCTAATCTGATGATAGTTTGTGAAGAAAATCGTGAAAAAACTATGCTGTAAGAAGCTTGGTGCCAGTTATGAAAAATCATTGGTATCATACCTAAAAACTACTCATTTGAAATCCCAGATATGATCAGGAAATGTCTAGGAAGACGCATTTGGTTTATCTCTTTTTATTTCTTTATGGCTTGTGGATTCCTCTGTGCTAATCCCAGGTGCTTTTGTTTTGCTGATAACCTTTAAACTGGACCTCAAGAAAAGTATTCTTGATGCTTAATCCTTGTAAGTGGTTTTTTAAATCTAGCAATAGCCTGAGTTTCCAGATGTATTTTCTTTCTTTTTGTTTTTAAAAAAAATATCTTTTTTTTTTAAGAACAGAATTGGATTTTTGTGTCATAAGAGGTTTGTGCACATGTTGTTTAATTAGCTGGTGGCAACAGCTGATTTCCTTTGTTTTTCTTTCTCAGCTCTTCCTCGGAGGGGTGAAAGGGCTTGAGGGTACCCCACAGGAAGGAATTCCCAAGTGCGCCTTCCTCGGTTCTTAAAGGGGATTTGCACTTGGGTGGTGGCATCCAAGGTCAGACAAAAGCTGTAACCTTGGGAGTTTAATACAAGCCTGGAGTGGCCAGTATTAACTTTTAGAATCCTTGTGTGCCCCCACCTTCTACACTCGAAGTGCCAGAGTGGAGAATCAGTCTTGACAGATGCATCTAGAATGCAATATAAAATTACATCTGTTGGTAAGAAATTAAAGCTAAGTATTAGTAACAGATAATAGGTTACTATATGTAACACATGATAATGGCATATAAAGACTTTATCAGCAGGAGTTTGGGAGTACTACATATTACTTTAAGTGAAGTCTTAAGTGCAACACAAAGATCAGCCCAAAGAAGCACTGCTAAAAACGTTTATGCCACTTCATCATTAGTTGTGTATATGCGAAAGCTAAGCATTTGAGAGAGTTTGAAAAACATTATTGGAACTATTTTCCATCTGTAAGGTCAGGTGCCTTAGTTGTCTTGAAGCTCAGTGGGCAGAGTTTAGAGGAGCTACAAAAATCGAAAAAATGACAAAGTAGCATTTCTCGACCTAAACATGTCGCTATTTAAAGCCTGTTGTCTCAGGCCCTTTTGTGGCTAGAAGCTAGTGCTGAGTCCCATTGGGGAAACACATTTTCCTTACTGCATAGAATAAAGTAAAAAATTTTTTTGCACTACAGGATTTCAAGATCGTGACTTCAATGTATAGAAAAAGCTGTAGCTTACTCAGGAAAGAATGGTCCATCCTGAGATTTGAGCAGATGTAAATTTTGGGGAGGAAATTCCATAGCTGGAGGGTAGAAACAGGTCCACTATTTTTTTTTTAAATAGACAGTGGTGTTTGGAATGTTAGATTAATTCCTTGGGAGAAGAATTAGTGGGAAGTAAGCATGTGTCATAGCCAGACATGTATTAATTGTGCTGCAGTTAAGATTCTGGACTGGAATTCAGGAGAGTCTGAGTTCAGTTTTAGCTCAGAAAGGTGCTGAGAGGATAACTTAATGTTTGAGGCACTGAAATACTGCAGTAGTGGGGGCTGCATAAGTACCTAGAGATTGATATCTATCACCTCTATATGTACCTAGTTACACAGATCTGTGTGCTTTTAAACTTTGCAAGTGCTTTCTGTTTAGAAAAGATCAGAGCAAGAAAAATGAATACATAAGCATTTTTATTAGTAAACAGTGTGTGATTTTGCTCAGTGTTAATTCTTCTGTCTCAGATAGCATGAGAGGAGAGTTTGCTGGAACTGAATAAGTAAGTAGGCTGAATTTAGAATTTGCTCATTTGTATAAATTGGGTTATTATGGTCATTATTTAATGTCTTGGGGAGTCATTTGTCCACAAATTTCAGATCTATAGCTCCTTCTTTCCCTGGTGCACCAGAAATGTTTAATGTATATAGGATTTGAACACTTGGAAAATAGCTTATAAGTTACCATTTTCTTTAATCCTTTCATCAGTAGCTTTAACTTCCTTTCTTGCCTTAGCTTCAGTATGTTGCCTACTGGTGTACCTGTGATATAGCTACTTCCATTTTATCTTCTGTTCCTAGCTTATTAGTAGATATCTAGTCCAGTTTAGATTCATAGGTCATAAAATGAGTGGAGAAAAATACAGCAAAAAAACAGTTTTTGTGTGTGTAGGTGACTGACTTTTTGCTCCTTGTACTTGGCCTAGATTTGGAAAAGTCCCAGCATCATCTTTTCTTTGGCTGTTTAGAAATAGTAGGTGTTTTAAAGAGATGGCAAAACATTAGGGGGGAGGGATAGCTCAGTGGTTTGAGCACTGGCCTGCTAAATCCAGAGTTGTGAGTTCAGTCCTTGAGGGGGCCGCTTAGGGATCTGGGGCAAAAATCAGTACTTGGTCCTGCTAGTGAAGGCAGGGGGCTGGACTCAATGACCTTTCGAGGTCCCTTCCAGTTCTAGGAGATAGGTATCTCTTATTATTATTATTATTATTATTATATTATTAATTTCATATAAACCCCTCTACAATAGCATTAGATAAATCCAAAAAGTTTTACTAATGTGGAGCTGCTGTGTCAGGATATCTCAAGGACCTGTGTGGTCCCAATCACCCATCCCCTTAACTTTGTCTTCAGTATAATTTATTTCACATTTCTAAGGCTCTGTAATAAAAGGAAGAGAGCTGAGCATCTAGGAGCCTGTGGGATAAGTGTGTGCTTATACTTTATACATCTTGTGTCCTGTTTGAAAAAAATTTAATTCACAAATCTATACAAACAGCGTCATTAGCTGTGACAACAGAGCAGAATGGCCAGTGCCTTCTTTACACTGAGAATACTGAGTTCTCTTAATTAGGCAAATGCTTTTATAAGGTCTTTGCTGGCTTCTTTGTTATTCTGTTTTAGCTAGTTCCTTAGGCCTGGTCTACACTACGGGTTTATACCGAATTTAGCAGCGTTAAACCGAATTAACCCTGTACCCGTCCACACAATGAAGCCCTTTATATCAATATAAAGGGCTCTTAATATCGATATCTGTACTCCTCCCTGACGAGGGGAGTAGTGCTCAAATTGGTATTGCCATTTCGGAATAGAGTTAGTGTGGCCGCAATTCGACGGTATTGGCCTCCGGGAGCTATCCCACAGTGCACCATTGTCACAGCTCTGGACAGCAATCTGGAGTCGGATGCACTGGCCACATAGACAGGAAAAGCCCCGCAAACTTTTGAATTTCATTTCCTGTTTGCCCAGCGTGGAGCGCTGATCAGCACGGACTTTACGGGAGATACTGGATCGCTTTATGGGGAGACAAATCTGTTCTATCAGAGCTCCGTTCCAGAAGACGAAATGCCAAAGTATTTGAAAAAATCTCCAGACAGAGGCCACAGCAGGGACTCAACACAGTGCTGCGTGACAAGCATAATGGAAAGCCAGAGAATCAAATGGACGCTCATGGAGGGAGGGATGGGGGACTGAAGACTCCAGCTATCCCACAGTCCCCGCAGTCTCTGAAAAGCATTTGCATTCTTGGCTGAGCTCCCAATGCCTGAAGGGTCAAAAACATTGTTCCGGGTGGTTCAGGGTATATCTCGTCAATTCTCCCCCCCCCCCCCCCCGTGAAAGAAAAGGGAAAAAAAAAAGTTTCTCGCCTTTTTTCAATGTCGCCGTATGTCTACTGCATGCTGCTGGTAGACGCGGTGCTGTGGCACTGAACAGCAGCATTCTCTCCCCTTCCTTTCCTGATGGCAGACGGTACAAAATGGTGGAAAACGGTCCTCATCATCCCATGAGTGCTCCTGGCAGGCCTCGGTGAGGTCGGCTGGGGGTGCCTGGGCAACAATGGGAATGACTCCTGGTCATTCCCGGCATACGGTGCAGAAGGATTGAAAACCGTCCTCATCATAGCAACTGGGGGCTGAACTCCATCAGCCCCCCCTTTCATGTCTAATGAAGATTCTGTACTGCATGGACTATCATAGCAGCGGGAGGTTGCCTCCCCCTCATTTTATCTCACTAAAAAGTCAGTGTTTCTTATTCCTGCATTCTTTATTACTTCATCTCACAAATTGGGGGACACTGCCACGGTAGCCCAGGAGGGTTGGGGGAGGAGGGAAGCAACGTGGGGGGGGTGTTGTTGCAGGGGCACCACCTAGAATGGCATCATTTCTTCAGGATCTCTGGGGCTCTGACCTGGAGCGGCTGTGCTCTCTGGTTCTCTAGTACACTTGCCCCATATTCTAGGCAGGACTGACTCTATTTTTAGACAAAACATAAAGAAGGGAATGACCTGGGGAGTCATTCCCATTTTTGTCCATACGCCCCTGGCCGACCTCAGCGAGGCCAGCCAGGAGCACCCATGACAGCAGCAGACGGTACAAAAGGACTGATAACCGTCATCACCAATTTCCAATTGCAGATGGTGCTATAGCTGGTAACCGTCTCTTTAACCTTGCAAAGGCAAATGAATGCTGCTGTGTAGCACTGCAGTACCACGTCTGTCAGCAGCATCCAGTACACATACGTTGACAGTGACAAAAGGCTAAACGAGCTGCATGGTTGCCATGCTATGGTGTCTGCCAGGGCAATCCAGGGAAAAAGGGCGCGAAATGATTGTCTGCCGTTGCTTTCACGGAGGAAGGATTGAGTGACGACATTTACCCAGAATCACCCGCGACACTGATTTTGCATTGGGATCTCAACCCAGAATTCCAGTGGGCGGGGGAGACTGCGGGAACTATGGGATAGCTACGGGATAGCTACCCACAGTGCAACGCTCTGGAAATCGACACTAGCCTCGGTACATGGATGCACACTGCCGAAACAATGTGCTTAGTGTGGCCGCGTGCACTTGACTTTATACAATCTGTTTTAAAAAAACGGTTTATGTAAAATCGGAATAATCCCGTAGTGTAGACATACCCTTAGTTACCCTGGCCAGTTCAAATAAGGCCCTACCCAGATTGGATTTAGCAAGATTTAGGTCCAAACTTATCAGTAGTCACAGCCTCTTCTGTCAGCCTTCTACTGAGGAATCATTGTTCACCATTATGGAAATGCTTTTTACTAAGTTGTTGCAACATTCCCAGTAAAGTCTATCATAACTCTGAGTCATATGACCTGTAGCATAGAAGCCTAAGTGGTTAGTATGCTAAATCACCCACTCAGTGTGGGAGTATCCATGTGTTTTAGATTGCCTCACCCACTCAGGTATGGAGCCAAAAAATGTCTGTACAGAGTCACCAACAGACTTGTTGTAGGAAAGGGGTTGGACTCGGAGGCCAGGAAGCTGCAAAGATGGTTGGGTTGCAGGTCAAGGAAGTGACAAGCAACCAGCCAGACCAGGGCAGATCAGGCAGATCCTAGGGAGGGGAAGCCTAGAAAATGTAGGCTAGTTTTTTCATACTCATCTAGGAGTGACCCTTTTGATATAAAAAGAACAACAACGAGGAGTCCTTGTGACACCTTAGAGACTAATACATTTATTTGGGAATAAGCTTTCATGGGCTATAACCCACTGCATCAGATGAAAAATACAGTAGGTAGGTATAAATACACAGTATATGAAAAGATGGGAGTTGCCTTACCGAGTGGGGGGTCAGTGCTAATGAGGACAATTCAGTTAGGGTGGATGTGACCCATTTCCAACAGTTGACAAGAAGGGGTGAATATCAGCAGAGGGAAAATTACTTTTTGTAGTGCTAACAAGGCCAATTCAAATATGGTTGATGTGGCCCATTCCCAACAGTTGACAAGAAGGTGTGAGGTTTCAGAGTGGTAGCTGTGTTAGTCTGTATCAGCAAAAACAGTGAGGAGTCCTTGTGACACCTTAGAGACTAACAAATGTATTTGGGCATAAGCTTTTGTGGGCTAGAACCAACTTCATCAGATGCATGGAGTGGAAAATACAGGAGCAGGTATAAATACATGAAAAGATGTGAGTTGGCCTACCAAGTGTGAGGTTAGTCTAATGAGACAATTCAATTAACAGCAGGACACCAAGAGAGGAAAAATAACTTTTGAAGTGGTAATGAGTGGCCCATTTCAGACAGTTGACAAGAAGTTGTAAATAACAGTAGGGGGAAATTAGGTTTAGGTTTTGTAATGACTCAGCCACTCCCAGTCTTTATTCAGGCCTAATCTGATGGTGTTCAGTTTGCAAATTGTGAGTATCAGCAGAAAGAAAATTATTTTTTGTAGTGACCAGGCCTTGTTAGCACTGACCCCCGACACACACACTCGTTAAGGGAACTCCCATCTTTTCATGTGCTGTGTATTTATACCTGCCTCTGTATTTTCCACTCCATGCATCTGATGAAGTGGGTTATAGCCCACGAAAGCTTATGCCCAGATAAATTTGTTAGTCTCTAAGGTGCCACAGGGACTCCTCGTTGTTTTTGCTGATACAGACTAACACCTCTGAAACCTTTTGATATAGACATTCTCAGAATAAAGTTTATGTGCATTAATGTGCAGTTGTGCATATTTCTCTCATTTTCCTCTCTACAGGAAAATCGTATTTCTTTTCTGAAATGGCTTGAAAAAAAAGTAGATGTTGAAGGATTAATAAAATCCAGCAAGATGACCCTTAAATTTGTCTCATCTTACAAGCCAGAGATGGAGATAACACAATCTCTCATACCAGTCGTCACTATGGGAGGCTTCTCATCTGAACACTTCAGCCTGCACACATATCAACACAATCTGGAAACAAAGACGCTTGGGAAGATTGTTCTGTTTGCTGAAGTCACATCAACAACAATGAATCTTCTTGATGGGTAAGGTGCTGGTGTAGACCATCTCAGATAAACATTTTAAATTGTGATTCACCTATAATGAAATACACTAACCATACAATGTTCAGCATGAAATTGAAAACTTTTCTCTTTGACTTAGCTTTTGCTCAATAACCTCTATATACACACAGGCTGTTTCTCCTATTGATTGAGAAGTAAGAAGGAAAGAGACTGTTTATTTATAAACACTTAAGAAATGCTCGATTCTATGGTAATGGAGGCCTTACAAGTATTTAGATGTTTTTGAGAAGGAGAACTTAGTGCACCAATTACTTTCTTGATAATAGGACTTAACCATTATTTCTCCTGTTGCAAAATGTTAATATTTGTAATGTTTTGTGAAGGCATTACATAAGCAGATATAGAAGACTCGGGATTTTTCTAAACCTTGTTGATAAAATAAAAAACAAGTTTTCTTATTTAAAAAGTCATTTATTTCTTTGTAATATTATATAATTTTTTACATTCTGTTTAATACTCTTTTAGGTGATATGAATATTTCACTATCAAATTTCTTTTTTTGTTTCCAAACATTCATTAGAGTTTAAAAATACTTTTGAGCAACACATAAATGACTTTGGTAACACCTATGCAGGATGTCTGTTGAGGGAACCCCCCCACCCAATGTGATGTTGTGGAACAGTTGGCCAGATATGCAATCAGTTAAGTCATCTGAAGGGGGAGGGATAGCTCAGTAGTTTGAGCATTGGCCTGCTAAACCCAGAGTTGTGAGTTCAGTCCTTGAGGGGGCCATTTAGGGAACTGGGGTAAAAGCTGTCTGGGGATTGGTCCTGTTTTAAGCAGGGGGTTGGACTAGATGACCTTCTGAGGTCTCTTCCAACCCTGATGTTCTGTGATCTTAGCTGTGGTCACAGTTCATTAGTTAATCAGCAAGAAGAGCTGTTGCTCTTCAGCTATAGAGCCCAAACTGTAGGTCTTATATAAACTGAATTTAAAGTATATTTTCTTGGTAAGGGAATAGATGGATTTGGTTAAAAAAAACCCCACCATATTTGAACAAGAATGAGTTTGGATTAGAATCATTTTATAGTAGTTTAAATTTTATGCTTAAATAGCTAGTTGACAGTGTTCATTAAATATTAGCAGTCTTTTCTGTGGAATTTAATAGTAATAGATCAAGGGATTTTTTTTAACCCATGAATTTAATACATTTTTCCTGAAATATACTTTAAACTGATTCATAAATAGGATTTACAAAGTTTCTTAATTTATCCAGAAATCCAGAATAAACTAGAAAAAATCAAAAGCAAGTTTTGAAAATTTGAAGACTTTAACACTGTTCAGCTAAATTATTTTAATTAAACTATTAATTGTATTAACTAATTTAATAATTTAATTAAACAATTCCTTATTAAGATGAAGACAAAACCTGTTAATTTTTCTCACTATAGGTGAAAGATATTGCTATTGAATATTTTTTTCCTTTTTTGTTTTTGGCACGCTAATTAAAAGTTAGCTTAAGTCTAAGGAGGAAGAATAACTTTTTATTTTGGCCCCAGTCCTGCAACTGGATCTGTTTGTGGGAGCCCATGCACCTGTGTGCATCTCCATGGATTTCATTGGCAATCCACAGAGACACAGGGGTCCATTCTTCTGGATTTTATGCAGATTTGGTCTTCATTTTTTAGTGTGGGATAGTATCTTTTGTTGTATAACTTTAAAAAACTCACTGCAGGTGAAATAGCTACTCAGATCTGTTAAGATGAAATCAGAATAATCATTGTGTCTGAATAAACTAAAGACATGATACTTCAGTTAATAATTAGAGATCACATCATGGTAGGGGTCTATGGTAGACCACCAAATCAGGAAGAGAAGGTAGATGAGTCATTTGTAGAACAAATAACAGAAATATTCAAAACATAAGACATGATACTAATACAGGACTTGAACTACCCAGACACCTGTAAGATGGGAAAACACACAATTTCCAGTAAGTTCTTGGACTGTGTTGGGCAAAACTTATTTGTTTCAGAAAGTGGAAGAAATAACCTGGGGGACAGCCATTGTAAACTTTATTCTGACCAACAGGGAGGAATTGGTTGTGAATCTGAAGGTGGAAGGCAAGTTGAGTGAATGTGATCATGAAGTGATAGATTTAATGATTCTAAAGAAAGGAAGGAGTGAAAGCAGCAGAACAAGGACAATGGATTTCAAAAAAGCAGGCTTTAACAAATTCAGAAAACTGATGGGTGAGGTCTAATGGGAAGATAATGTAAGGGATAAAGGTATACAGGAGAGCTGGCAATTTCTCATGAAGAAAGTATTGAAGGTGCAACTGCAAGCTATCCTGATATGAAGGAAATATAGGAAGAATAGAAAGAGGCCTTGTGGCTTCATCAGGAGCTCTTTAATGACCTGAAAATGAAAAAGGAATCCCACAGAAAGTGAAAACCATGGAAGAATAGCTAAGAAGTACAAAAGAATTTCACAAGCCTGTAGGGATAAGGCTAAGGTACAAAATGAGTTACACCTAGCAAGACAGTAAGAAAGAGGTTCTTTAAATGCATTAGGAGCAAGAGAAAGACAAAAGAGAGTGTAGGTACTCTACTTAACAGTAAAGGAGAGCTAATAACTGGTGACCTCAAGAAGGCTGAGGTGTTTAATGCCTATTTTGCTTCAGTCTTCACTAAAAAGGTTAGTGGTGACCACATACTCAACACACTTAATATTAACAACATGGGGGGGAGGAATGCAAGCCAAAATAGGGAAAGAACAGGTTAAAAAATATTTAAGTACGTTAGATGTATTCAAGTTGACAGGGCCTGAGGAAATTCATCCTGAGGTACTGAAGGAACTAGCTGAAGCAATCTCTCAACTGTTATCAGTTATCTTTGAGAACTCATGGAGGATAGGTGAGGCCCTTCTCATGGAGAAGGGCAAACATAGTACCTGTCTTTAAACATTGGAACAAAGAGGACCCAGAGAATTATAGCCTAACTTTGATACATAGAAAGATACTGGAGCAAATTATTAAACAATCAGTTTGTAAGGGGATAATAGGGTTATAAGAATAGCCAAAATGAATTTGTAAAGAACAGATCTTGCCAAACCAATCTAATTTCCTTCTTTAACAAGATTACTGGCCTACTGGACAGGGGAGAAGTAATAATCCAGATATGTCTTGATATTAGTAAGGCTTTTGATACAGTCTCACATAACATTTTCATAACTAAACTGGGAAAATGCAGTCCAGATGAAATTACTGTAATTTGGGTGCATAACTTGTCGAAAGACTATACTGAAAGAGTTGTAGTTAATAGTTTGATTTCAACCTGAGAGGGCATGTCTAGTGAGGTCTCAACTCAGTCAGTCCTGGGTCTAGAACTTTTCAGTATTTTCATTAATGACTTAATTAATGAAGTGGAGTATATGCTTATATAATTTGCAGATGACAGCAAGCTGGGAGGGGTTGCAAGTACTTTGAAAGACAGGATTAGCATTCAAAATGACAGTGACAAATAGGAAAATTAGTCTGAATTCATTCAGTAAAGACAAATGCAAAGTATCTTGCCTAGGAAGGAAAAGTCAAATGCACAACTACAAAATAGGGAATAACTGATGATAGTACTGCTGCTGAAAAGGATCTGAGGGATTATAATGGATCACAAATTGAATGAGAGTCACATTGTTATGTGATGCAGTGATAGAAGAAGGCTAATATAATTCTGGGATATATTAAAAAGAGTGTCGTGTGTAAGACACAGGAAGTAATTGTCCTGCTTTACTTGGCACTAGTGAGGCATCAGCTGGAGTGCTGTATCCAATTCTGGGCGCCCCACTTTAGGAAAGATATGGACAAATTGGAAAGAGTCCAGAGGAAAGCAGCAAAAGTGATAAAAGGTTTAGCAAACCTACCCTATGATGAGAGGCTAAAAAAAACTAGGCATGTTTTAGTCTTGGGAAAAGAAGACTGGGGGGGGGACCTGATAAGTCATCAAATATGGTAAATGCTATTGTAATGAGGACAGAGCTGGGCTTAATCTGCATCAAGGGACTTTTAGGTTAGATATTAGGAAAAACTTTCTAACTGTAAGGGTAGTTAAGCTCTGGAATAGGCTTCCAAAGGAAGTTTTTAAGAACACCTGTCAGGTACGGTGTAGGTAGAGTCCTACCTCAGTACAGGGGTCTGGACATGATGACTTTTCGAGGTCCCTTCCAGTCCTATATTTCTGTGATTCTATACATTTGCACTGACATTTGTTTCAGATGATGCAATGATGATAAGAATATCTTCACTTTTGAATGTTAGGTGTTATATTGCTCAAACTACAGTTGGGATTTCATTAGATATCATGTTAAGTAGGATCAGACCTGGTCATTATTTGAGATCTTCAAGAAAAAGATAAAGGTGCTGCAGAAAGTGGTGTTGGCATTCCAATAAATCAAGGGTTCTCAAACTGAGGGTCGGGACCCCTCAGGGGGTCATGAGGTATTACATGGGAGGTTGTGAGCTGTCAGCCTCCACCCTAAACGCCGCTTTGCATCCAGCATTTATAATGGTGTTAAATATATAAAAAAGTGTTTTTAATTTATAAGGGGGGGTCGTACTCAGAGTTTTGCTATGTGAAAGGGGTCACTAGTACAAAAGTTTGAGAACTACTGCAATAAATGTAACTTTTCCTTCTGATTCCAAACTTAGGCCCTGATCCTGCAGACCCCTGGGGCACTTGAGTTAGTTAACCCACATTTGTCTTTGGTCATATCAGCTTAGCACGATGATGGAACTGACCGAAGTCTTTCCACCACTTTGTTTTGTATCAGTGACACGCTGTCTGGAGTGGCTCACAACCATGAGTGCCTGCTTCAGGGCAGATTGTTAAAAACAGGTCAGACACCCCAAACTAGTGCTATGTTCTACAATTAGATTTCACCAATCCAGTAACAAATGTGAACTCCTGGATCACTATAACAGTCGTACCATGGAGTCACAGACAGTCCCCTGAGACCAAGAATCAGCAACCTTTGGCTCGTGGCCCACCAGGGTAAGCCTCCTGGCAGGTCGGGCCGGTTTATCTGTCATGTCTGCAAGTTCGGTCGATCGCGCTCCCAGTGGCTGTGGTTCACCGCTCCAGGCCAAGGGGGTTGGAGGGATGCGGCAGCCAGCACATCTCTCTGCTTGCGCCGCTTCCTGCAGCCCCCTATGGCCTGGGATGGCAAACCGCGGCCAGTGGGAGCTGGGATCGGCCGAACCTGCGGACACAGCAGGTTAAACAAATCGGCCCGGCCTGCCAGGGGGCTTACCCTGGCGGGCTGTGTGCCGAAGGTTGCCGATCCCTGCCTGAGATTCTCAATCTATCTTGCCACCCAGGCAAGCTGGCCTTAATTATAAATGATCATTTACACCGAAAATCACTAATTATTCAGATTGCTTCCACTCCCAAGAGACCAGTCACTCACCCCGGATCAATTGGCACCCTAAATCTTACATTAAAGACAATGCCTGTAGCCAATCCTGTAATGAACTATTTAAAGGTATATTAACAAGGAAAAAGAAAGTGTGTTTATATAACTACATCGCTCAGGGTGTGGGTTTTTCACACCTATGAGTGACGTGGTTATACTGAAATAAGTGTGCAGTCTAGATCTGGCCTTAGTTTAATGTCTCTTGCCCTGTGAGAGTTCAGACAGCAAAGAGATGACAGATTTTTCTTGTGAGCCTGTTTTATCTTTTACCTTTGGCCTTCTAGTCCGTGAGATGAGCTCTCTTGCACATAGCATTTCCAAGGTGTAATAGGGCTGTCACCAATTCTTAGTACTTTGATGTTTCTTAATGGCCCATTTAATCTTGATTGGCCTCCTTAGTAGGTGCAGGGGACAATTCCCATGCCTAGATTCACATGTTCAGAGCAAACCTTTTCAAAGTTATAAAGTAAAACTTACATTTTTCCTTATAGCATGGCATACAGGCATTACAAGTGAGATTAATGCATGCAGCTACTTACAAGCATTTCATAGTCTAAACAATAAATATATTCTTGTAAGACTAATGCCAATTCTGAACAAAACGAACATTCAGGTGACCTGGTTTGATTTCCAGCTATGAGTTTATCAGTTCTTAGCTAACACCTGCAGCCTTGGCCAGAGCTGGCACTTTGGTTTACCAGCATCACAACCAGCTTCATGGATTTGTTCATCTTTAAACCTTTTTGTTCTGTGCCACCGTGTCTATCCTTTGTCTTCCCCTGTTTCTAGTTTCTTTCACTGTGGTATGTATCATCATGTAAGGTATCCTTCCCATGTCCATTATTGACATGTCCATGCAGTTGTCTTTCTTGACTCTTCTGAAACAATGTTATTTCTTACCCTAGTCATTTTCCTATTAATTCATTTTTTCTGTTTTCTGCAGTCTTGAAATTCTCAGTGTTCCCCTCAGTCAGTTCATTTTTGCAGACAGTATCTTACATTTGTTGGCTTTACTCATATTCCCAACTTTCTGAGCCATACAGTAGTATTGGTGGGACACCTTTCTCTCATACATTGGTTGTTGCTTCCAGATCTAACAGTTTTCTGAATGCAGGAATGTCTAGTCCAAATCTTATTTTTTATGTCATTTTCACAATTCCCATTTTTTCCCACTTGTTCTAGTTCTTTATCTCTGAATTTGAACTTTACTTCTTCCTCTTGTTTTCCAGTTGCCGTTGTTTTGTCTTCTTGTTGCCAATATTCAGTCTATTCAGAGAATGTATGGCATCCCCATGAAATTGATCAAGCTAATAGTAAATATGAAGAGAAAATTGATGAGTGCAGTGAGAGTAAACAAGAAGCTGGCAGAATGGTTCAGAAGGACCGTAGGATATACACTATCATAAGATTTGTATAACATGGTCTGTCTTGTTCTCGTATGCAGATGTTAGCACTTGATGTCTAGGTTCTGTAACCAGAAGATGGCCTCTCTATCAAGGGAGGCTACTTGTTGTAGATTGCCTTCCGGATATCAGGTTGGGGACAGTCTTCCACCATGTGAGTTTTTGTCTGCAATGCTGGGAGGAAACCACCACAGCCTCGTCCATGGTTGTGGCAACTCTGGTCAAGCCAGAGAATAGCCTGTTGAGCCTGTGATCAGGTGACCAAGGCAGCAGGTGTACGATGGACTCCAGACTTTACTTAATGACTTAGACTCTTTCCCACCGATGCTTCCAGTCTGTAAGGATATATCTTTCAGCTCCCTAGCAATGCTAATCGTTCGTGCATGGAAACGGGCCAGTAACCCTCTTGTCGAAGAGTGCGTGAGCTGCTGTAACGAAGGAGTCTTGAGCCATCAGGTGAGGCATTGCAGCCCGGACCAAAGGAGAAGAATTCTTCCCTTAAATACAAACAGACCTTTGAGTTGGTACTGGAAGCAGTAATGGAATGGCTGTAGCACTGAGATATGAAACAAGACAAGTCATGTTATTTGTGAGGGCAGTGAATAACCTTAGATTTGCAGGCAATCCTGAAGTCATAGCATTGACCAAGGAGGATTTAAGAGAATAACTGATGAGGGAGATTGGGAAAACAGAAAGTTTGACCCCCATGAGTAGAGCCAATTTAATCAACTACTCATATGCTTAAGTGTTTACAGGACTGGATCTAAGATTTTTCTTAGCAATGATGCTATTTGAAGTGTTGGCTTTCAGATGAGATGTAAAACAGAAGTCCTCATCATTAAATAGCCTTTTGTTGGAGAAGGGTATCCTGGCCAATTCTAGTATGGACAATTAAATTCTGCCTACTGAAAGCCTCCTCCTTAATTAGCTAAAGTATAAGTTTTGAAGAGTGTGGCTGGTATTATTGTGGCTGCATTGTTGTGGTGGGCAATATATTCCTTATACAATTGCAGCTTGCAATTCAGTGAAGCTCTTTGAGGCTTTAAAAGCCAGCCATTCATAAATGAAATGTCTATTCAAGAACTATTCTGGTGTCTTTAATTGAAAACATAATCGAAATAAATCAAGTGTATATTGTACTTAGCACAGATTTCCAGTGAGTCATTATGAAGTCAGTAGAACATATAGTGTATTACTTTCTTTTAGCCATCAGTCCAAAGTTTTAAAAAAAAAAACCAAAAACACTTCCTGGAAGCAGGTTTTATTGGAGGTCCAGGCCAAAGGAGAATCTCAGAAAAAAGTATCTCCTTGCTTGCACTAAAAAAAAAAGTAGCTATTGAAGACCCTGATAACGCTAAGAGTTCCATTAAAAATAGTGTGTGTTTCAGTTCAGGCTTGCATAGACAGACCAGTTTTATAACTGCAGATATTGGTTTTTGACACTTTCAGGAAACATTATTTGATGAAAGCTCTTGATTTTTTTTGTCATTATCTAACACATGCTTTGCACAAATATTGCAACTTTCCTTTATTTCAATAATTATACTTCTTCGTAATACTGTTTGTGGCCTGAGTTCTTTAGCGGTGCAACAAATGCAGAAAAGTGTCTACCCTTAGAATAAATGTTTCCAACTCTATAGAAATGATAGCTCTTAAAATTTGCTAAATCTAAGTCAACTGAAAAGGTGATATAGAAGTCACTCAAAAGGCATTAAACTATGGTGAATTAATAAATATGGCAAATTGTTAATATAATGTAGATTACAAGTATGCCATTTAAGTTTCAGAATGTAAGATGATTTGAGGTTTTCCTTTACCTTTTCCACAAGTTGAACCTTAGTCTTTCTTCCTTCTCACTCCCCCGAACCTACATATCCACCAAAAATTAAGACATAGAAGGAGAAAGTAGGCTGGAACTAATTTAATGGCTGAGTGACCTCACAGTAGAGAAACAGCCGGAGCCTAATAGAGGTCTTTGTCTATATTTCCACCCTGGCTGGTAACGTGCCAGTCAAAAGTCAAGCAAAAGAAACAGGTGGAAACTATTAGACCTGTCATAAAGTTTGAAAAATTGATTCTGGAGTTTAAGTGAATAGATTGAACTTGACAGTGTTGTCCTAGAGATTCTAAGGGAAAATTCTGTAGCTTAATTTGAAATCCCTTGATTATTCATTAGCTCTCCAGATGGCTTGTATTGATGTTTTACATATATTAATATACACACTGTATTATCGTTGGCATAAAATTAAATGTACTATAGTAACCTACAAAGCGTGCATACACCTTTAAGTACCTTAAATTGAAGGGTATTAGACTAATTGTAAAATAAAGATTTGTTTAGATATTTAGACTGATCAGTAATGCTTTTATGATTTTACATTAGATGTTACTGTTACTGAATCCTTTGAAAATATTATTTAAATTCTTACTAATGTGTTCATTATTTATTAAATTAAAATTTATAATGATCATCAGTACTGCAATTAAAGTCCCATTCCAGAGTTTTTGTCTGTCAGTCAAAAAGATCTGTCACCAAGTCACCTGAATAGGTTACCCTTTCCAGTACCAGGCCCCCCTAGCATGTGTGGGATTGTACGATTTAGCATAGGCTCATTAGTTTTAAGGATGCAGCTGGAATAGTGATACAAGTAATGCACTGTAGGGACGTATTTGTTAGGCCCGGGGCACTCAAGAAATTGATAAAGAAATATTTCTAGCACACTTCTATTGACTGGAATAGTTTGTTCAAAAAATGTTAGAATATTAATTAGGCATACATGGTGAACTTATGGTTTTATTCTTTAAAAATTTATAGTTGATATCAGTAATGTTTTATATTGTAGAAGGGTTGGTTTTCATGTGTATAAATACAACATATGATCTATATTAAATGCCTAAAGGGGTGTGTGTGTGTGTGTGTGTATCTATATCACTAATTAAAATGCTATTGTAGGGCATACTCCACCCATATATAATGGGAAGAATGAGCTTAAAACACTCAGTATGATGCAGTAGCTGTGGACAGGACACATGACTTTATTCACACAGCAGGATAGTGAATTTTAGTGTAGGAGCAGAGAGGACTAAATTGTTCTCATATACCTGATAAATAGGGATATTTAATTAAAATGACAGTCAAAATAAACAGTGCTCAATGGTTTAAAAAGCCCTGGGTGGGGGGTGGGGAGGGGTCCTCTGCAATGCTGGGATCTCATTTGAGGTTTTCTTCTAATGCCCTTTTAGGTTTGTATAGCATGAAGTTCACCAAATTGTGACTTCTCTTGTGTTTCTGATTTTGAGAGGTGATGATTAGGATTTGAAATCAGTTTTAAAATTCTGTTGCAGTTATTTTATTTAAAGAGAATCAACAGTGAAAGGTGTATACAATTGTGTTGCTGATACTTCTGGGAAACTGATAGTGAAGGGAAACTGAAAAAGCAGTTCAAAAGAACAGATAATTTTAGGTTGGGAGAGAAATAGTGATCTACAAATACATGGAGACCTCTTTCTGTCTGCCCTCTATCATGCTTAAGCCTTACCTCCTTTAAGTCCTGGCCTAAACCATACTTATTCCCAAAAGCCTGTACTATTGCCTTCCCCACATAGATAACTGAAAACTTGAAAAGAAGGTAAAACAAAATTGTGGAACTAAGATGACCTATGCAAGACTTTGCCATGCAAGTGCACTGTTTTTGTCACATTCTGTCCCTTGTGCTTACCTGTTTAAGGCACAATCTTGCAGAAGCTCTCACTGTGGTTCTATCTACATAGGCAAAAAGTGTCTCTTTCAATAGTTATCTTAACTTGACTAAAAACCTCCTTTAACACTCATGTAGACATAGTTTGCTGTGTTTTAGATCATTAGAGCTATCATGTTGGAGCCTAAACTCAGCTGGGATTTAAAAAGCACCTTTGTCGATGTAGACAAGCCATTCCATAGATAGTTCCACTGATCTCCTACCTTCCCCTCCCTTTCCCCCTATAGATATCTTGCAGGGTCTAGGCCCTTAAACTGTAAACTCCACAACCCAACTTTGTCTTCTACCCTGTCTGTAGAGGGCCTAGCTCTTGGATAGTGATAACTGTCATGAAGGTGACAGTTAAAGTGTGGGGGGTTCTTGTTTAGGGGACAGACAAGGCTGGCTAACTCTGACTGTTTTTTAAATTACATGGGACAGATTCCGTTAGTCAAATTTAAATCTCTTGGATTACCAGTACATACACTGAATTGAATCTACATCATCTGTTCTAGAATTCTAGTTAGTACTAAAATATACCCAAACTCTGTCTCATTCCTGCTTTTAACTGTGGTCTTCCACAGTTACATGCTTCTGCATGATAAAGGACTCAGTCACTTTGCAGTTCCAAGCTCTGCATTTTTTATGCATTGCACAGAGTTATTCATCATTTTCACAGACTATTGTCTTTTCTCCTCCTCCATAAATGTTCAAGGTAGTGAACAGGAAAATGATGTCATGGCTGGCAAGAGGGATAACTTTTACTTTATCTGTGCTGAAAATTTGCATTTTTACTGGATATTGCCCCTAAACCTCCAATTTATTCTTAGTATTCTCTTTAGAGTTCTTAATAAAATGTTCATTGAAGTGCAACTAGAGGAAAATCTGATATATGCAAAATAATAATGGAAAGAGGGAGAAAGGTCCCTGGATAATTGCTGGCCATGATTATATTTTAGAGTTACAGGGCAAGGTCACCACATAAGAAAGAAATGTGTGTAAACAGAATGGACATTGCAGTTGAAATACCATATGCACAAACAGAAACCTTTTCTAGAGGTACATCGTTTTAAAAACCACTGATTACTAAAACCCTAGCAAGTTTTAATATTTTTGAATATACTCTGCAAATAATTTAACTTGCATGTAGGGTATGAATGTATAACTTGATTATTGAGACAAGAATCCAACAGAAGTTGGTCCAATAAAAGACACTACTTCACCCATCTTGTCTCTCCTAGTATCCTGGGACCAACAAGGCTACAACTTTACTGCAAAACCTGATTATTGTAGAACACTATCTTAACATATTTATTGGAGGGGGTGGGAAGCACCTTCTGAAGATTTTTAAACCACCAATTCACATCCAGCCATCTTCTTCATTGTTCGGGTCATTATCATTTTACTTCAGTTTTATAATTTTACATGCAAGGTTTGTATTTTTATTATTTGCAGGTCTTTTCTCTCAGAAAAATGTGTGTTTTCTTCTGTTAAATACTTCCCTTTCCTGGATTCAGGACAGCTGCTTCCATGTTCTCGCTCCTGAAGGATTTTCTAATTTTGCACCCACTTTGGGTGATATGGATTAGATCAGGGAACAGAAGAAGTCTGTTTCCATTTGACAGGTCCTCCTGCTGTTACCAGACAAGCCTCAACAGTAGCCTGTTTGTCCCTTATTGGTTAATATAGTTCTAAAGGTACAGTATCTCCTGATTTTTTTTGCTCATTGGTACTCCAGGGCATCATTTGACATTAGAAAGGGCTTTCCTCCATATTGATAATTAAGAATTGTGCAAAAGTTTTTGTAACAGAGCCAAGAGTCATTTCTTTCCTTGCTGGTAGGAAAGCCAAGAATTCGGAAGTTCTTGGCTCCAGTTTGGTTCTGTGCCATTCCTAGTCGTCTTTCCATGACACCAATGTTTTTAATTACATGCTTGCTGAAAGATTTTGTATATGGATTTGTCATCTCCACAAGCATTTATCCTTGGGTTAATTTTCCCTGTCTCTTTCCACCTGTTAGGAACAAACCCTGAGTGTTTCAAACAATTACGTCCCTATTTAGCTGTCACGTACCTTGTGTGTCTGATTTTTCATGGAATTGGAATCAAACTATGTGCCTCTTCCTTTTCACGTTATGTAAAGTTAGTAGGTTTTCTTCCAGTTAATAAAAGGGGCCCCAGTTTTATGGGTTGCTGAATATTTTGGAGTCAGGTTTGAGGTTCCCAAAGGGGACTGGGTAATGAAAAATAGATATCTATTTTGTTGCGCAGAGCAATTAACCTACATTGACTCCTGCCCTACATTATATTACCCTGCTGCTAGAAGTTCTTATGTAATTTCTTGTTTTAGTATGAATAAGTAGGGATGTTTTGAGAACTCCTCATTCATGAAATTCAACTAGTATGCAGTTAAGGCTGCACAGTTAAAACAAAGTGAGAGAATGCAAAAAGTGTGGTCCCAACAGCAAGGCTAGCTTGGCTGCATTGCACAATCTTATGTTTTATTCCATACGTGATACAACACAAACAGTGCATATTAAGCTTTGTAGTTAGCCTTATAAACCAGAGCAGCCTTGCAAAAGGAAGGAACCTCAACGTAGTTGGAAAGAACCTCAGCTTAGTTGCACTTGCTGACTTTTTGCGATTTATCTATGCAGAACTATGCATAAATATTTTCTGGCTTTAATTTCCTTCCTTTTACAAAATCAGAGGAAAAGAGAAATTGCCTGTATTAACCTAATTAATTTTACACCTCACTGAGATGAATATGGTGGGTAAGGAGGACAGAAAGATGGTGTGAATAGCAAGAAGGAAAGTCCCATTCCAGAGCTGTTGTGTTTTCTCTTGGACACCTGTCCATTATGAATTTGAGTGAGATCACCAACTCATATGAGATTGGTAAAGGGATACACCTTTACACCCCAGGTCCAGGTTGGTAGTGATCTGAAGTCATAATCTAGAGGGTATTAAACTCACTTTGAAATGATTTGATTGTCTAAGTCTAATTCTCAGTGGAGAGGTGTCCACGTAGCAAACACTACAGTAATTGGCATTGCACATTACCCGTTGTTTATAACCTCAGCAGAGCAGGGACGCCCAGAGGATTCAGGGGGCCTGGGGCAAAGCGGGGGAGCTGCGGTGCTTGTACTCACCCGGCGGCGGTCCGGGTCTTCGGCGGCGGGGGGGCCCTTCAGTCGCTCTGCGTCTTCAGCAGCACTGAAGGGCCCCCTGCCGCCGAAATGCCGCCGAAGACCCAGACCGCTGCCAGGTCAGGGCTCACGTGGCATATTGCCCCACTTGCCCCCCCCTGGATGGCCCTGCAGCAGAGGTACAAAGGTTTAACTGAACAGATGTTTCCAGTGCATGCTGCAGCTTCTAATGCAGTTTCATATTCCATATCCTGAGCTGCAATGTCAAACCAACAGAGATATTTTTAGAGCGCAAGTGTGAGTCTGTGGACCCACGTTGAGAGGCTTGCTCCATAAGTGGCAGATGATATATTGTGCTAATTGGGGAATTTTGCCCACTCTATCCATAGCTGAAAAGGCACCACTTGGGTTGGAACTGGTGAAGTTTCACTGGAGATTGTGTGCGGGTTTTCCAAATCTTGCTCTACCTCACAGAGGGAGGATATCTACTCTCCACATGCAGCAGATCTTGATTCCAATGGAGCTGCCTGCTTGCCCCAGGCACACTAGGAATTTGGGAGTTGGGATTGACTGAAGGACAGTGGAACCAATGTATTTTTTTTTTGTTGGGAGCTCCATCAGCCATTAATGTTGCATCAGGAGATGCATATAGAGGCTACTCCAGCTATTGGAGTAGAATAGGATCTGCAGGCTGGTTATGTTTAATGTTCCATGGCAGGGAGTTGAGGGTGGGGGAGGAATCTTTCCCCCAGTCATTGAGGAAGTCATGCTGTGTGCAGAGGCTGGGATTTTAGCCTGTCTTCATTATTGGAAACTGGAGTTAAAATCTTTGCTTTGGACTGAATGAAAGGCAGTTGGTGGCTTCACTTTAATCTTTCTTTTGCATATATCAGAACTGCCTTAAATTCTGTCACAATATTATATGCTTTACATTCTCTGCTAAAGAGAGACTCAGAATTACTGCAGATCAGGAATGAAGTGTGTTGGCAAGATTATGTGGGGAAGGGTGCACAGCACTTGTTCTAGCACTGTAGCTGGCTAAATATATTGATTTGTCTGTTCTTCTGCCAAGAGTCAAAAAGTAAAGATTAATATTTTCAGAATAATTCAATATTTTTAAAGCTTAAGACTTTCAAAGATTGTGACATTTGCCTTAAGCAATAAAAATTAAAAAAAAAATACCCTGAGAAACTGAATAATTGTTTACCTAAATCCCAATGCCCTAATTTATTTTCACTTATACCCCTAGTTAAAATATTTAAAAATCTGTTTGCATTCACAGGAAGGCTTTCGTTTATCACACTTCATACTATTTAGCCTGAAATGCCATGAACTGTAGAATGGTGTGTACAAAATGAGGTTCCCCTACTGCAGTTTTGTGATCCCATGGGTTGCTATAAAATGCTGCACCTCGTGTTTCTTTCAAAAGAATTTACTAGCATTGTTCTTGTTACTTATAACTGTTGGAAATGGATGATCCTCCAGATGTTTTCTTTGGAAACCTAAACTGATTTTTTTAATTGATCATATTATTTTACAATATACATGGCAAATATGTTTAAGGGTCCATTTTAAAAAAAAACAAACCAAAAACAAAAAGCCTCAACCCTATAAATATACATGAAAACAGTGATCACAACTCAATGGACACCTCCCCTCCTATTTGTGGTTGCCTGGACCATCTCCTCTGCCATTCACAATTGCTACTCCTGGGGGAATTCTGCGTGTGCGCACATACACACACACACACACACACACTATTTTAAAATTCTGCATATTTTATTTGTCAAAACACAATATAATCATGCCAGTTTCAATTATTTTGGTAATTTATTTCAAAATATCTATCAGCAAGTATGTTTGTAACAATACAGACAACAAAAAAAATTCAGGAAACATTTTTTGACAAATAGATTCCTTACTAGGTATATTAATACAGAACTCTGAGTAATAATTCATTTAAGGTACAATATAGAAACATATTTCCCGCACCCCTCAAAAGCAGTGCAGAGGCTTGGGGGAATGAGGGGGTAACAGAGGAGCTAAGGGTGAAGGAAGTAATTGCTGGGAAGGAGTGTGAATTTGGAGCATTGTTGGGTGTAGAGTGGGAGAAGTATAGAATAGATTTTTTTTGTGTGTGGGGGGGGAGTAGGGAATGATTGTTAGGGAGCCTCCACCATGCAGACCCTGGCTGACCCCTAGCATCTCTCAGTCAGGCACATCTCCCCTGTCCCCATGTGTCCCTGCACCCCCACTTGCCACCCCTCGTCCCCATGTGTCCCTGCACCCTCCACTCAGCCACCCCCATGTGTTCCTGCATCTCCCTGTCCCTCTCCCCATGTGTCCCTGCACCACATGCTCATATGGCCCTGCAACCACTCACCATTCCTATGTGGCCCTGCACCCCCACTACCATTCATCCCCCATCCCAGTTGGTCCCCTCCTTCTGAACTCCAGTCTGTGACCCCCCCGCCAGCAGCCCACGTGCCCTACGTTGTCTGTCTCCCGACCTGGTCCCAAGGGCAGGGTACTGTGAGGAAGGCAGCTTTTTTCTTTTCTCTATTCACAGCTTGGGCTATTCTCACCCAGGAGCCACTGTTCTTGCACCACAGCACCACCTGTCCAGAAGAATGTATTTTCTGCAGGGAAAAAAATATGTATGGCACATGAATTCTGCGTGCGTCCAGTGGCACAGAATTCCCCCAGGAGTAAATTGCATAACATCGCTGTTGACCAGATAGTTTGCTTACATGGTAAAGTAACTCTAATACATTTTAGTAGTCTTATGTGACAACTTATTGAATATGGAAGCCATGAGGAAGGAAAGAGGAGAAGAGTGACAGGAAAAAAGAAAGTGTAGAGAGATTGACAGAATGCGCCATTGATTAAAAAAGAGAAAGGGATAAAGATATGAAGTAGGGGGAGTGTTTGCTCAAGAGAGCTGTTCCATTTCTCTCTCTCGCTTACATTAAATTTAACTATACATCCAGAGCAGACAGCAGTATGAATCAAATAAAATAGAGTACAGCTCACATGAATGCCTACACACACCACTGCTGGCTGGAGGCCCGTTGTTTATCTGGTAATTACCAATGCTTGAAGTATTCTTCAGTGGACATGGGTATGCAGTGTCATGGTTTCACATTTCCTTCAGTCAAAAAGGCTGGTGACAACTCCTCAGATGAGGTGTGGAGGGAGGGGTTGTTTTTTTGAAATGGGGTGGGGTAGGAAGATGACAGCTTTCTTCCTTTTGTGCAGGCTAAAAAAATACTCATATTGGTCCTACCAACAGTCTTAAAGCTGATTCTAGAGATCACTTGTGTCTGCTCTGCCAGTTTCCCTTCCCCTCTTTTGTGCAGCTGTATGTTGAACTCTATTCAGCAATTTTTCTGATGGAAGGAGAAATACCTAGTGTGACAAAGTTCCTCCTCTGCCTTGGCGGATCCTGTGCTTTTTGGCAGATTTGCTCACCTCAGAGGTTCATGGCAGTCCTCAGTTTGGCCACTTCTGTTAGAGGCTCAAACCTGCTGTTCGCTTAGCTAACCTCCATCACTGGCCAGCATGGGGGAAATGGAGAACAGTCCCCACAGTCTCTGTGTTCCACCTAGTGGGTCAGGGACAGGCCAGATCCCTTTTCAAATTAGACCTTCCCTTCTGGTGTTGCTCACAGGCCAGGTCAACTCCTCCTGTGTTGAATCAGGAGTTGGGGGGATAGGGGGAACCCAGGCCTGGCCACTACAATGGGTTCCAGCCCAGGGCCCTGTGGATAGCAGCTGTCTGTGTCCTGTATCAGCTGTGTGACAGCTAGAACTCTCTGGGCTACTTCCCCATGGCCTCCCCCCAGCACCTTCTTTATCCTCACCACAGGATCTTCCCCCTGAAGCCTGATCACACTTGTACTCCTCAGTCCTCCAGCAGCATACCTTCTCACTCCTTGCTTACCCTCCACTAACTGATGGGAGGTCCTTTTTAAACAGGTGTCCTTATTAGTCTGCTGTCCATAATTGATTCTAGTATGTTCTTAATTGGCTTCAGGTATCTTCATTAGCCTGCCTGTCTTAATTAGTTCTAGCAGGTTCCTCTTGGGTCATCTTTTTAAATGAACATATTTCACTAATTTTACAATTAATTAGTTAATTTAAACACATTTTAACTCTGATAGCTCTAAAAAGAAACAGATTTATTAAAGTAAACAAAGGTATCTTCTGACTTGAAACAGTTACTACAAAACCAGGTAATGTTCTAGAACAGGGGTCTCAAACTCAAATGACCCCGAGGGCCGCATGAGGACTAGTGCATTGGCCCGAGGGCCGCATCACTGACACGCCCCCTTGCTGCCCCTGGCCCCACCCCCAATCCACCCCTTCCATGAGGCCCCGCCCCTGCCCTGTCTCTTCTCCACCTCCTCCCCTAAGCGCGCGGCTCCCCGCTCCTCCCCCCTCCCTCCTGGAAAGTGCTAAGCGCCACCAACAGCTGTTTGGCGGCGGGAAGCGCCTGGAGGTAGGCAGAAAAAAAAATGAAGAGTAATATAGTAGTATAGTATTAAAATATAGTATGCTATTAAAAGTCAATTTATTAACTTTTTTATTAACTTCTTTAACTGTAATGTGAAACGTCAGTGCTAATTTTGACAGTCATTTCATTTTTGGCCACTTAGCTGGCAGCGTTTTGCATCAACCAGAGCATCAATATTAGGTTTGATATCCTGAGACGAAACCAATCTCAGTGTTGCTTGCAAATATTCATCAGTGAGCCTTGACCTTAACACAGATTTGTTAATCTTCATGGAAGAGAAAAACTGTTCACATATATATGTACTTCCAAACATTGCCATTATCCTTGCAGAAGCAGAGAATAACATGGGAAATCTTTCTTGTGAAAGAAACCTGTAGAATTCTGGAATTCCAACATCTGTATACTTCTGCTTCAAAATCGTGTCACACTGAAGCTCCACTAACTCCATCTGCATTTCCTCTGCAACATTGTCAATTTCAACAGCAAATGGTGTGGAAAAAAGTTGAAAATGTGGTTCAAGTGCCTTGAAATCTTTAAACCGCACATCAAACTGTTTGTGTAAGTTAGAAATGATCTCTGCATATTCTTTCAAGGATTTGGGTTCAACTTTTCCTAAGGAATTCAGAGTTGAGAAATGGACCAAATTGCCAGCAGTCAGCTGTTTCCCCCATAAAGTAAGCTTGACTTTGAATGACTTAATACTGTCATACATCTGTGTTATCACCTGTTTTCTACCCTGAAGTTTCAAGTTCAGTGCATTCAGGTGATCAGTTACATCTGTTAGAAAAGCAAGGTTGCAGATAAAAGTGGAATCAGCAAGCTGTGGAACCTCCTTGTTTTTCATTTTCATGAAGGAATCAATCTCCTCTTTAAGTGCAAAAAAATGCTTCAAAACATTTCCACGACTCAGCCATCTAACTTGAGTGTGATACAGAAGTTCCCCATATTCACTGTCCATACTTGCTAGAAAAGAAGTGAACTGTCTGTGATTCAGCCCTCGTGCACGTATAAAATTAACAGTTTTAACAACTACATCCATAACTTCTTTCATTTGTAGACTTTTACTACACAGTGCTTCTTGGTGCAAAATACAATGTATACTGGTGAAGCTAATTCCTGGTATATTGAGGCTGTTCAGTTTGGTCTTCAATAATCCAACCACACCAATGTTTTCAGAGCACATTGATGGCACACCGTCCGTAGCCAAAGATACGAGTTTGTTCCATGGCAGCGCAGCTTTTTCAATGCACTCTTCCAATCCTTGAAATATGTCACGTCCTGTTGTGGTACCCTTCAGTGGCATTAAGTCTAGCAATTCTTCAGTTATATTCAAATTGCAGTCCACACCTCTAATGAACACTGCACACTGTGCGGTATCTGATACATCTGTACTCTCATCAAGAGCAATTGAAAATACTTCAAAGTCTTTTGCCATTTGAATCAATTGTTTTTGCACATTATCAGCTAAATCCGTTATCCTGCAGGCAACTGTATTTGCAGACAAGCTTATGCCTTCAAAAACTTTCTTCCTATCAGGACATAAAATTTCACTGGCCTTCATAAGACATTCTTTTATGAATAAGCCTTCTGTAAAAGGTCGCGATGATTTAGCTATCATTTCGCTTATCACAAAACTTGCTCTTACTGAATCTTCGCTAGACTTGTTAATCCCTGAAAATAAATTTCTTTGCTTGGCAAATGCTGCTTTAAGTTGCTGAACTTTTTCCTCTTGGATTTTTCCGGTGAATGCATCATATTTTTCACGGTGCATCGTGTCATAGTGCCGACGCACGTTATACTCCTTGGGAACAGCAATCGTTTGCTGACAAATAAGGCATTGAATTTTATCTTTCACCTCTGTGAAAAAATATAAATTCTCCCATTTCTCTTGGAAAACTCTCTTTTCTTCCATGAGTGTTCTTTTTTTGACGAAGTCATTTTCAAGCAGTTTTAATAAATATATACACTCAGTAATGCACCTCACTCAAAGGACAAAACACGCACTTAGATTTACTGCCTAAGGCTCTGGGAGGGAGTTTGGGTGGGGGAGGGGGTCTGGAGTACAGGCCCTGGGCTGGAGTTTGGGTGGGGGAGGGGGTCTGGAGTGCAGGCTCTGTGCTCGGTGCAGGCTCCAGGCTGCGGCAGGGGGTGGGGGTGCAGGCTTTGGGACGGAGTTTGGGGATAGGAGGGGGTGCAGGGGTGAGGGCTGTGGGGCTGAGGGGTTTGAGGCATTGGAGAGGCTCGGGGCATTGGAGAGTCTCAGGACTAGGGCAGAAGGGCAGGGGAAGAGCAGCCTGCCCTGGCCCTAGTGCAGGGGGGCGCTAGGACCCTGCGGCAGCAGGTGACGCCGGAAGCCGGCATAGCGGAGGAGTGGAGTCAGCGTGAGCTCCCGGGCAGGCTCCCGGGCGATGAGGGGGCAGCAAGTGGGGGCCGGGAGACACTGGGCGGAGGCGCGTGGGGGCGGCAGGTGGGGCCAGGGGAGAGACCCGGCCCCAAACATTGGGGAGCAGCGCGCGGGGAGCTTAGGCACAGAAAATAACTCGGGGAGGGGGGCGGGGGTGAGGGGAGTTTGGCAGCGACAGGAAGTAACTGGGGGAGCTCCGCAGGCCGCGGGGAAGAGCTCCGAGGGCCGCATGTGGCCCGCGGGCCGCATGTTTGAGACCCCTGTTCTAGAAGGTGGTTTTGACATTTATACTGTAGTTTACCCTTGAATGTTGAAAAACAGCATAGAGTTTATAGTATTTAGACCAGTGATATTTTTAAAATAAGTTGTTGCTTTGCTGGATCAGATAATTAAACATATATATATATATATATATATATATAATGTTGCCATGGAGTTTGGTTTTCCAGCGATAGACAGAACCTGATTCTGTTCATGCTTGTGTAAATCAGGAGTGGCTGCACTTGAAACAAGGTAGGTAGTTAATGCACCAGTGTAAAAGCAAGTGGTAAGTCATTCAGTCAGGCCTACAATCTGTTATTGAAGTGCTTAGTGTTGGCATTGGATATGAATCTATGTCTGATAAGGTACTGTTTTAGTACCAGAAACATCTAATTCAGGGTATGTCTACACAGCAAAGAAAAATCTGTGGCTGGCTTGAGCCAGCTAACTCTGGTTTGGGCTGCGGGACTGTTTCATTGATCTATTGACTTGCGGGTTTAGGCTGGAACACGTGAGCTCTGGGACCCTCCCACCCAAGAGGATCCTAGAGTCCATGCTCTAGCCTGAGCCCAGACATAGCAGTGAAACAGCCCCGCAATCCGAGCCCTGCGAGCCCAAGTCAGCTAGCACAGGCCACCTGTGGGTGTCTAGTAGTTAAATATGGACCTCATCCTAGCCCTAATGATGAAGAAATGACTCCTCTGCCTTGCATCTGTTTTCTTAATTTCCTTAGCTTTTTTTCCCCTTCAGTGTATTAAGTTTGTGCCCTTGATCTCCAAATAACTTTGTCAAAAACATAGAGCTGTGAAATGTAAAGCTTTGTAGAAAAGGCTTGTATTATCTCAATAAGCCATCTGTTAGGCTTCTTCGGTAAAAGAAAAAGAAAATCTAACACATCATCGAACTAGTACTGTATATGGAATGGAAAGAATAGCATTTTACAATAATTTTAGGATTTTAAGAGGGAATTAGATACACCAGTTCTAAAAATATTTTTTTTACTTGAAATATTGCAAATTAGTTCTTCTTTTATGTATATAAAACATAACCCCTTCAAACCTTATATGGAGTACCGTACCAGATGTGAGATAAAAAAAGAAATTGCTGGTGGCCACCTGCTTAATGCGTATTAAAATCTTGTGTGGTAGCTGATGTCATACAGAATGCATGTGATAGGGAATAATTTTTAGTAGACCATATCAGGTTAGTAAGGATCAATGCTAGAGGAATGTTTAGAATTTTCTATCACAATATATCCATCTGTTTTGGAAAATGAGGGATGAAATAATCACTTTAGGCCAAGGGATTTGAAAAAAAACAATTGAATGAGTGGGATTTTTTCTGTGGTAGTAGCAAAGCCTCTCAGAATTTTCAGCTGAATACAGAACTAGCTCCAAAGATAAAGGTCTTGCAAAATCAACAGAACATTTAATTCTCTCTCTTCACCTTTCTTTTTATTTTCATTTTAACCTCTTTCTTTGACCATTCAGCTGCTATTTTCCTTTGGGTTATTCAGTAGCTCTAAGAGTAGTGATTGCTTCTTCTGGAGCATGTTTATTTTTTTATTTGAGCACCGACAGGGAACAAAATATAAGGAGGCACCATCAAACAATATGGTGTGAGTGTGGTATAAGAACATGTATATAATAGAAACTTCTTCTCCAAGGAGCTTGCCATTTTAAAAGGAGCGCAACACACTAAAAATGCTTTCATAACTAGTTTCAGTTTCTAATGCTGCTTGTATGAAGAAACAAGTGTCTTAAACAGAGAATGTCATCTTTGCAGTGTGTCCAACTGGCTAGCATTGACCCTGAGGGTATGGCTACACTGGCGATTTGCAGCGCTGGAAAGCCTCCACCAGCGCTGCAATTAGTAAGTGGCCACACCTGCAAGGCACTTCCAGCGCTGCAACTCCCTGGCTGCAGCGCTGGCCGAACACCCTTCTCGGCATGGGGAATAAGGATTCCAGCGCTGGTGCTGCAGCGCTGGTCATCAAGTGTGGCCACACACCAGCGCTGTGATTGGCCTCCAGGGTATAAGGATGTATCCCAGAATGCCTGTTCAGCCACTCTGCTCATCAGGTCAGACTCTACTTCCCTGGCCTCAGGTGACCCGCCCTTTAAATGCCCCGGGAATTTTAAAAATCCCCTTCCTGTTTGCTCAGCCAGGTATGGAATGCAATCAGTGAATCTTTACAGGTGACCATGCCTCCACGTGGCAAACGAGCCCCAGCATGGAGCAATGGCGAGCTGATGGACCTCATCAGTGTTTGGGGGGAGGAATCTGTGCAGGCACAGCTGCGCTCTAGCCGTAAGAATTATGATACCTTTGCCCAGGTATCGAGAGCCATGATGGAAAGGGGCCATGAGCGTGACGCGGTGCAGTGCAGGGTAAAAGTAAAGGAGCTGCGGAGTGCCTATTGCAAAGCACGCGAGGGAAACCGCAGATCCGGCAGTGCCCCCACGACCTGCCGGTTTTACAAGGAGCTGGATGCGATTTATGGGGGTGACCCCTCTGTAAATCCAAGGACCACGATGGACAGTTCAGAGCCGGTAGAGGAGGGGGAGGGGGAGGCAGACAGTGAGGCTACTGTGGTGGGGGAAGCCAGCCCGGAGGAGGCATGCAGTCAGGAGCTCTTCTCAAGCCAGGAGGAAGCTAGCCAGTCGCAGCCCCTGGAACTTGGTGCAGAAGAATCACAGGAGCAGGTCCCAGGTAAGCAGCTTTTATTGCAATGCAAAGATTTGGGGAGATTCGGGGGGATGGTATGGCTGCATGCCTGCATGCCTAGACATGGAATATCCCATTGATGTGGTCTATCACGTCGCAGTAATCTGCCTCTGTAATCTCTTCAAAAGTTTCTGCAAGAGCATAGGCAATTCGCGTGACCAAGTTTAAAGGGAGAGCCATTGTGGTCCCTGTCCCATTCAGGCTAACGCGTCCGCGCCACTGTTCCAGGACGGGTGGGGGAACCATGCTTGCACAGAGGCACGCTGCATAAGGACCCGGGCGGAATCCGCATTGTTGTAGGAGACCCTCCCTTGCTTCTTTGGTAACCCGCAGAAGGGAGATATCTTCCAGTATTAACTCCTGTGGGAAATGGAGGGAGTGTTTCAGTGCTGGTTTCCCCAACTGCATAGCGCGGCAGGCAGGAACCCCAGGAACCCCAGGGTTAACAAAGCCCCGAAACAGGCAGTCTAGCCATGAAGCAAGAAGCACCCTGCTCGAGCAGACCGCGGAAGGAAACCCCAGGGTTAATTCCTGAGGGAGATGGAGGTGCTGCGTTTAAGAAAGCACCCCCCCTGCTCGAGCAGACCGCGGAAGGAAAGCCCAGGGTTAATTCCTGAGGGAGATGGAGGTGCTGCGTTTAACAAAGCACCCCCCCTGCTCGAGCAGACCGCGGAAGGAAAGCCCAGGGTTAATTCCTGAGGGAGATGGAGGTGCTGCGTTTAAGAAAGCACCCCCCCTGCTCGAGCACACCGCGGAAGGAAACCCCAGGGTTAATTTCCATTACCATTTCTGGGAGGCTGTGAATTCTCGAGTAGTTGCTGAAATGTGTGAGGAATGCTTGTGAGACTTTAAAATAACTTCAGATTATACACAATGGAAGCTCTCTTAAAATGTATCATTTGCTGTTTTTTTACAGTGACCTTGAGTAGTCCTGGGCCAGTCTTATCAGTGACTGAAAGAAAGCTGCAAAACCTGAGGAGGAAACCGAACAAGAGCAAAGAAGAACTGGTGAAGGCAGTTATGAACCAGTGTGCAACAGAGAATAAAAATGCGCAGGAATGGAGAGAAAAGATGCATCACTGGAGGCAAACAGAAAGCAGGAGAAAGGCGTTGACGCTGAAGAAAACCACGAGGCAGCTTATAAACCTCATTGCGCGCCAAACAGACTGTATGCAGTCAATGGTAGCAATGCAGGCAGAGCACTACCGTGCCAAACCCCCACCCTCCCAAACCTCTTTCCCCTATGCACCAATGTCAGCTCCAAGTCCCGTTCCCCAGCATCCAGGTTCTTACCTACACCATCACCAGCTGCCCCCGACACCTGTACGGTCACCTATGAGCCCAGAGAACTACGACCCTTACCCTCTGCACTCAACCCCCATCACCATGCAACAGTACAATCCTGAGGTGCACAGCACTCCTGGCAGTACATATGAGAAACTATGAATGTACAGTTCAACAACCAACCCCCCTGCCCGTGTACTTCATTTTTTTTAAATAAATGATTTCTTTGATTATGAATCAGTTTTTATTATTGCATAAACTGAAAGATAACAAACCCCAATGAAAACACAGGTAACAAACATCAAGGAAAACACAGGCACTGAAAAGCACTGTAACCAGTGCACGTCACTCCTGGTCAAGGCAAAAAAACATTACTGTTGGCTTTCAGCCTCAAATTTCTCCCTCAAGGCATCCCTAATCCTTGTTGCCCTGTGGTGGGCGTCTCTAGTAGCCCTGCTGTCTGGCTGTGCAAATTCAGCCTCCAGGACTTGCACCTCGTTGGTCCATGCCTGGCTGAATGCTTCACCCTTCCCTTCACAAATATTATGGAGGGTACAGCACGTGGATAGAACCGCGGGGATGCTGCTTTCCCCCAAGTCTAGCTTCCCATAGAGACATCTCCAGCGAGCTTTTAAACGGCCAAAAGCACACTCCACAGTCATTCGGCATCGGCTCAGCCTGTAGTTGAAACGGTCCTGGCTCCTGTTCAGCTTCCCTGTATATGGTTTCATGAGCCAAGGCATTAATGGGTAAGCGGGGTCCCCAAGGATCACAATGGGCATTTCAACGTCCCTTACTGTGATCTTTCGGTCTGGGAAAAATGTACCTTCCTGCATCTTCCTGAACAGGCCACTGTTCCAAAAGATGCGTGCATCATGCACTTTTCCAGGCCAGCCTGTGTAAATATCAATGAAACGCCCACGGTGATCCACAAGCGCCTGGAGAACCATAGAGAAATACCCCTTGCGATTAATGTACTCGTAGGCTAGGTGGGGTGGTGCCAGAATAGGAATATGCGTCCCATCTATTGCCCCTCCACAGTTAGGGAAACCCATTTCTGAAAAGCCATCCACAATGTCCTGCACGTTCCCCACAGTCACGGTTCTCCTCAGCAGGATGCGATTAATGGCCCTGCAAACTTGCATCAACACGATTCCAACGGTCGACTTTCCCACCCCAAACTGGTTCCCGACCGACCGGTAGCTGTCTGGAGTTGCCAGCTTCCACATTGCAATAGCCACCCGCTTTTCCACCGTCAGGGCAGCTCTCAATCTTGTGTCCTTGCGCCGCAGGGTGGGGCGAGCTCAGCACACAGTCCCATGAAAGTGGCTTTTCTCATACGAAAGTTCTGCAGCCACTGCTCGTCATCCCAGACTTCCATGACAATGTGATCCCACCACTCACTGCTTGTCTCACGAGCCCAAAAGCGGCGTTCCACGGTGCTGAGCATTTCCGTTACCGCCACAAGCAATTTCATGTCACCCGCTTTAGGAAAATCCATATCATCATCGGAATCCTCACTGTCACTTTGGAGCTGAAGGAGTAGCTCAACTGCCAAACGTGATGTGCTGGCGACAGTCAGCAGCAAATTCCTCAGCAGCTCAGGCTCCATTTCACAGCGTGCTGAACTCACAATGGCAAGAAACGTGGACGGCGAAACTGAGATTGCTGGGAAGTGAAGCGATGCACCACGGGGCGTTGGAACAGGAAGCGGAATGACCCACACACTTCCTTCCCCTTCCCACAATACTGAGCGCCAAAACGGGATGAGGTGCTCTGTGGGATAGCTGCCCACAATGCACCTCTCAGTACAGCGCTGGAAATGCTGCCAATGTGGCCACACTGCAGCGCTGGTAGCTATCAGTGTGGCCACACTGCAGCGCTGGCCCTGCACAGCTGGATGACCAGCGCTGCAAACCGTAAGTGTAGCCATACACTGAGCCTAGGGATTCAAGTTTGTTCTTTGATTCCATCTCCCACAAAACCATGTGCTGTAGCCCTGCCACTGGAGACTGATTATAGAACACTTTGTCATAGATACTCTACTGCATGCTATAAAACTTTTTTCCGTATTGATGAATAGGAAATGAAGTAATCGTTTTGCTTAACAGCCAAAGGAGAAAATGTTTAGTACTATATAAAATGTTGTTCGTGCTAGCAAGCAATTTGCTTTGTACTATAGGTATAAGATTAGATATATGGAATGTAGGAAAATCTTCTATGAAAACTGATGCCATTCCTTAATGGCTGTGAATCCATTGACAAAGACTGAAAATTAATAGCAAATCCACATTTTGAGGAAATGTATGTCTGCCTCGTGACATGGTTGTAAGATGTTTTATTTCTAGTGCTTTTTACATGTAGGGGTCTGTTCATTTGCCCATTAATAGTAAATATATGTATTGTTGCAAGTGTGTAGCTAAGCTTGCTGTTTGGGGTGGATGTGAGCAATAGAGGCTAATGTGACCAACAGAGAATGCATTTATTGACAGCTCCTGCAGAAACTGCAGGACTCTTGACTTTGTGTTTTTAAAGCACTTTGAGATAGAAAATACTGTGATCAGTGTTAGCTGACATGTAAAATATCACTGAAAATGCTAGAGAGAGTCAAAATAGGAAAATACAGTCTGTTTCCAGCTATGCAATAGATCTCAGCCTGGCAAAGAACAATGAATGCTTCTCTGTCAGCCTCATTGCATTTGGGGCTTTCTTCACAATGCTGTCTTATAACTTCTTTTACATTGGTATAGTCATTATCATGGTTCTAACTATATCTTGGAATTAGTATTAATTCCTAACGGGTAAATCATTTAAAAAAAATCTCTATGTAGAGATTAATTACATCTCCCATTTGTTTTCTGTAAAAGTCAAACTGACTTGAAACCTGAAAATTATGAACATAGCTGGTCTGTCACCATGTGTTCACATTCGCTTCTCTGCTGTTTTATATTAACTTGTGTGCCCAAACTCCTTGGGTTAGGGACCGTCTTTTATGCTGTTCTGTAAAACACCTTTTACAAAGGAGTCCTCATCCTTATTCAAGCTACTGGATGATATTGTAATACCAATAAATATTAGTAATATTGCACATGAAAATTGGCACATTTCCACAAGCTTCTCTCTGAAAGAGATATCAGCTGAACTGTGAAGAGTGAATGAAAGAATGGACTCTTAAAACTGTTGTAAGCAAAAGGTTGTGAGACCAAAGGAAACGTTGTAGTAATAAAAACTTTGCCGCACTTGTAAGTTGCACAAACACAGGGAATAGACAGGAGAAAGTAGTCATAAAAGTGTGTTTGATATATCTGGTAGAATTAGGGAACTAATATTGTTACATTTAATAATAGAAATAGGCATGAGCTATTGAATGCTGATAGGTAGGACCATCTTGTGGTGAGAAGAGACTATAGAATACTTTTATGGAAACCAGTTGATACAGAGAACATGGAAGTCTTTAATTTTGATGATTGTGTGCAATCATGTCAGGTTTTGAGAAGAATGAGAAGAAAAGGAAACTTCTGCAATATAAAGGATTTTTCTGTGAAGTCAGTATTGGTCACTGAAACAAGAGTCTTGTCCCTAGCTATATAGCAGTGCTGAGTGGAGCAGCATTCAGTTTATATGAGTGTCTGTTTTGGTCATCGCTACGTTGGTGAGGAAGGGTTGCTGAAGTTCCACACTGTCCCCATTTCTCTTTCACTAGGGGAATATAAAAGATGTGGGGGGAACATTGAATATGCAGTATTTGGGAAGAGATGAGTCTGTTCAATAGCCTCCTGCCCATCTGACATAACATATACAGGTTCCAGCATTTGATGTTTCACTGTGGAGCTAGCATCTAGTCTCTGGTTTATCCTATACTACCGAGGAGTTTCTCGGAGCAGCCTGGGCAGAGACTCCCCCCCGTCCCATCATGTGAGTAAAGAGATGACTGTTGTGTAACCAGTTGAAGCCATTATGCCCAAAGTATTCACTACAGTAAAATCATGCAAAAATAATGTAAATGTATTTGTATTAGGTTCTAGTTTTAATAAATTATGGTATGTGACTATGCAGGTTTGAAGACTGAAAACTGTTTTTTTGGACCAGTTCTGTTGTTCTACTGTTTGAGACCATGAAATATTGGGAACATGAACAAGATATGATAAACTTTCAAACAGAATTCTATGTATTTAAAAAAATTCTTTGTCAATTGAATGATAATTTATAAGTGGCAAATTGTTAAATTAGTTAATTGCCTTCCTCCCTTAGGAGAAATAGCTGAGCAAAATCTGAAGTATTGAGGTGTTTGTTTTAACACTGGAAAACACTTATTACTCCAGATATCCCCCTGCTTGTACATGGCATCTGTTATACCAGATGTGCCACCTAGAAATTAGACATGACTCATAAAATGTGTTAACCCCAGGTTTCTCTAAGGTTTTCCAGAAGTAATTTTTCCTTTTTATCTAACTGTTCCCTATGCCCAAGTTATGGGACTGGCGAATGGTTGAGGCCTATCATTTTACATTCCTTAATATTACAATTTTGTGCAAAATTTTTCCATTTTATTAACGCATACCTTATTCAGTCCATCACTTAAAAAATTAAGCCCTTGGATCAAATGGTGATGAGCACCATGGAAATAAATAAAATTTAACTATGAATGTAGATTCTACATAATCTAAAAACAAGAGCGCTTTTGCACTGTCTGGTAAGTATGCAGCTGTAGGTGTTACCTAGAAAACACTATTCCCAGTAATGTGAAGACAACATTTATGCTTCTGGTAAACACATGAACAAACTTGTGCTAATTTCAGGCTGTTGATGTGTAGGTGGAAAACAGATAAACTTTGATATACGAGAAGACTAAATCTCTTCAGAAAGAGTTTATTTTCCAGGGTTTAAATATATTAAAATTATGAGAATATTACTGGAAGTACAGTACAACTTTGTGTATCTGAAGGTCCCTGACACCTAAAACCAGACAGTGTACAATAATTTGGATAAAGGGAGAGAAGGCTTTTGACAGGCTGTGCTTCAGGCACCAACCCTGGAGTTTAGTGAAGAGACACCAGCCAGCTTTGCAGAAAGGCTTTGCTGAATATATCCTTTAGTGCTGGCTAGGTTGTGAAGCCAGCTGGCAGTCTCAACTAGTATGGCATCTGGTGACGTAAACTAACTGTGGTTAACTGGAGTTCAGTAAACTGGGATTGTACTGTACTTGATAAAGTTAACTGAACCCTGAATTTCACAAATCATTTTGTGAACATCTGTAGAGGTGACAGGCACTTACCTATTTAAAAAGTAAAATTTGGGTGATCATGTTAGCTCCCAGTAACAGACTAAGCACTGCACTTTCATTTAAAAACAAATCCAGAAACTTCAGTTGTTTTCTTTGTCTGTCATATATTGCAATATTTGTAAAGGCCTCTTTTCTCATAGTGTGATATTAAAGTCATTCAGGGAATGAACTGTTAGGCAGAAGTATTTGCCTAGAGTGTGTTTTCAGTTTTATGTGTTCTAGTAAATCTGAGGTACTTCGTGCTGGTTTTAAGGTTTCAAAATACATTAACTATGTATCCTTCTCATGCACTGGCCCATACCGACCTCATTACAAAAAGGGTAGGAATCTGATCCCTCAGTGTGGTTTTCCTAACTAGGCTGCTATTGGTGTGGATGCAGTAATGTGCATAGTTTTCGGCAATGGACTGTATTACGTAGTGTATTTGTTTTTCCTTGTTACATTGTAATGTGCTTTTTGTTTGTATTAATTAAATCTGGAACATTTTGAAACACTGATATTTGTGCTACTAGGTGTATATATAATGTAGGGTGTGCATTATTTATAATTAGTAATTTGAGTTAGATTATTGTTTCAGAAAATCTGTCAGAATTGTAGAATTAGTTGTATGTCCATTGTAATTCTGCCCATATACATTCAAAAACACCAGCTGCATTGCAGAAAATCACCATAAGGTTTGATGCTGCAGATATCATCAAGAAGCTCTTGTGTGTCACCTTTCTCGATACACTCTTTTCCTACTAAGGATCCAGATCATCTAATATCCTGTCAAAATCATGATAGTAAACCACCTCCCCACCTTGTTTTGCCTCTTTTTGCCCTTTTGGGCCATAATTGGAGAATCTGACCTACAGTAGATGAGGAGTAATCTTTACTGGCTACTCATCCCTATCAAGTCAAATTTAAACCTCTTGTAACCACTTTCAAAGCGCTATATAACTCCCTACCTATCCTCCTTTGTTACTGTCGTACAGAGGCCCATCGGTGCCAGCTGGCAAAAAGGGTTCACTACTCTGTCAGCAACTCCTAATAGGCCTGACAGTCTCACTACACCCAATACATTACTAATAATCATATTTATCTTACTCCTGGGGGAATTCTACCAAAAAAAATTAAAAATTCTGTGCATAATACTTTAAAATTCTGCATATTTGTCAGTATAACACAATGTAATCATGTCGGTTTCAATTATTTTGATAATTTATTTCAAAATACCTGTCAACAAGTATATCTAACAATACAGACAACAAAAGATTCAGGAAATGTTTTTTGACAAATAGATTCCTAATAATACAGAACTCAGAGTAATAATTAATTTAAACGACAATACAGAAATGTATTTCCCACACCCCTCAGAAGCAGAGCAAAGGCTTGGGAGAGTCAGTATAACGGAGTTGCTGAGGACGAGGGAAGTAGTTGCTGGGAAGGAGCCTGGGAGTGAAACTGGAGTGGTTATTGGGTGTGGATGGGAGAAGTGTGGAACAGGGTTTTGGGGGTTGTGATTGTTAGGGATTTGGGGAGCTTCCCTAATGCAGATCCTGGCTGACCTCTATCCTCTCCCATTGTCAGGCACATCTGCCCCAGTCCCCATGTGTCCCTGCACCCCCTCCCACTGTCCCCATGTGTGTCTGCACCTCCACTCAGCCACCCCGTGTACCCCCGCTAACACTCCATTGTCCCTGCACCCACACTCAGCCATCTTCCCATCTCTCCAAACTCACCCATCCCCTCGTCCCCATGTGGCCCTGCACCCCCACTCCCATTCAGTTCCTACCCCAGTCTGTGGGGGACATGAATTCTTCACATGCTCAATGGTGCAGAATTCCCCCAGGAGTAATGGATAGGGTCTTGTAAAGCAACGGTTTTCAAACAGTGGGTCAGGATCCTAAAGTGGGTTGCGACCCTGTTTTAGTGGGGCCGCCAGGGCTGGCTTAGACTTGTTGAGGCCCAGGGCCGAAGCTGAAGCCCGAGCCCCACCACCTGAGGCCGAAGCCTGAGGGCTTCAGCACTGGGTGACAGGGCTTAGGTTACAGGCCCCCTGCCCAGGGCTGAAGCCCTTGGGGTTCAGTCTCCCCTCCCCCCGCCGCATGGGGTTGTGAGGCTTGTGCTTTGACTTTGGCCCTCCCATCCTGGGCTGCGGGGCTTGGATGGACTCAGGTTTCAGTCCCCCCTCCTGGGGTTGTGTAATAGTTTTTGTTGTCAGAAAGGGGTCGTGGTGCGATGAAGTTTGAGAATCCCTGTTGTAAAGTATCAAATGAGCACTGGTGTCATGTTGGTCATTAATATTGTAAAATGTATGTACTGATGCTATTTAAAAAGTTGTGTAAATACTGAAGATGTATCCTGAGAGTCTGTATTCAGGTATGTGTCACTGGCAGAGACAGATTTTCTCTCTGCCTGGGAGTGTTTGTCCATGTAGCTAATTGACATATAAATTAAGCATTGTATTGTTTCACAATGGGCCTCCCATCACCGTTTTGAACTGAATGCTAGTAAAGAACAGATCTATGAAGTCAACACATACTAGAGCAGTGGTTCTCAAATGTGGTCCGCCGCTTGTTCAGGGAAAGCCCCTGGCGGGCCAGGCCGGTTTGTTTACCTGCCACGTCCACAGGTGTGGCCGATTATGGCTCCTGCTGGCTGTGATTCGCTGCTCCAGGCCATTGAGGGCTGCGGGAAGCGGCACGGGCCGAGGGACGTACTGCCTGCCGCTTCCCGCTGCCCCCATTGGCCTGGAGTGGCGAACTGCAGCCAGTGGGAGCCGCGATCAGCCAAACCTGTGGCTGCGGCAGGTAGACAAACCAGCCCAGCCCGCCAGGGGCTTTCTCTGAACAAGCGGCGGACTGGCTTTGAGAACCACTGTACTAGAGAATAAACATTAGGAGCACAAAAACAATGACTTTGGGGGACTATAAGGGAAAGGCAAAAGGACACATTACTGAGGGAGCAAAAGGAACAGCACTTTTTGCATCCTTGAACTGTGGACTGGAGATGCTGGGAAATATTGCTTTAGGTGAGAAATTACTTTAGACAAATATTTTAACCTGTTAAAGTTATGGTTAGACTCTTATAAATGTGCTATATTTGTGCTTTATATGTAACCATTCTTTTCCCAATATTGTTACTCACTACTCATTTGAATATTTGAATCTCTGTTCTTTAATAAATTACATTTTATTTATTTATTTTTTACTATAAATAGATTACAACGCTGTGTTATACTGGAATTGATACTCAGTTGAATCAGACAAGCTGGTGTGTGTACTGTTCTCTTGAGTAGTGAACCTGGTAATGACTGAGAGTGTCCAGCAACAGGGGCTGGACACCACAGAGGGGCACTTCTGAGGATTTGGGGACTGGGGTACATCAGATGTTAACCTGGAAGGCAAAGCAGGGGCTCGCAGAGCACTGAGGAGGAAGCTTGAGCGGCTGAAGGGCCGGTAGTGTCAGGGAGCTGACATGTAGCTACCACAAGAAAGACTCCCTCAAATTGGAGGCAAGGAGGTAACAAGGTGACTTTCATTCCTGGACACCCTGAGAAAGCATCAGTTACACTTTGTGTTGTCCACCACTCTACCAGTGTTCTCAATTTAATTCACCTGTTGGACAGCTTCTCAATCAATCACCTCTGTGTCTTCTGTGCAGTCCCTTAAGAATGGTATGACATCTTTGAATTTATATTCGAGGCCCTCTACCCATTTTTTCTGTGGTGAATCTAGTTGACATACATAAAAATTCCCAGCTTGTTGTAACCCTTACTTTAACCTTGGTCTACTTCTCTGTGGCCTTACATTTTGAAATCCAGGCCCTGATTTGCTCAGATAAACATATATTTATGTTTAAGTTCAGTAATTGCATGTGAAAATGAACTAACAAGTAATGTGTAGAAATTGTGATGGTCATAATACTGCTAAGCATAACTTTTTCCCACTGAGTTGGGCTGAATATGATCAGTGACTTTAGAGGATGCCCCAGTGCAGCTTTGGGATTCACACCTTACTCCCATATGAAGTCACATTGACTCCACTGAAACTATGTACAGTATTAACAAGTGGATCTTGATGGAGGATTAGGGCCTAAATTTAACTGCTGTATAAAGGCCATATTCTACCCTCATTCTTTTTATAAACCTCCCATTATTAACAATGAGAGATCTGCTGTGAATTGAGGGGAGTATATAACCCAAACTTTTCTCGATCCTGGCCATGGACCATAAGTGAAAATGTAATTTGAATTTCTCCACTGCAGGAATTTAACAGTTCAGCTTTGTCTTTGTTGAATACCTTTTTTTCACCATTAGTTTCAGAACTTTGTTTCTGAATGAAATAACATCTTTGTTACAGAGTAAGTTTCAGTCAGATTTATTCATTTCATTAAAATATTTGAGACCTGATTTTAAAATGTGCATATATACAGCTGAGCATTAAAATTACATTTGCAATTGAGGCTTAATTTGAGCATGCAATTTCCAAGATGAGGGGGAGGGGGAATAGCTGAAGTGAGAGGCTGAAGGATGGAATATCTTTATTCTGTTGCACTGTGAGCCACAGAGTTCTTATGTGACCAGAGGAAAGTCATTTAAATTTCTGTTTTCATACCTATAAATTGGGGTTTATACTTATAATACAGGAGTATTGTGATGCTTAATTCCTTAACTTGAGTTCTTTATAAACATTGTTAGGTGCAGTAAAAGTGGAAAGGCTTATTGCATAAATCCAGCAGTTGGGCGACCAGTTTAGTTCAAATTATGTCTACAATTCTGGTAATTCCAATGCAAATTAGGTGCATTATTGTACATGCACATTTTGTATTGACATTTACATACACACTATTAAAAATCAAGGCCTTTATATGATCCATAAAATACTTTTGCTGTGGGGTGTGTGTGTGTGTGTGTGTGTGTGTGTGTGTGTGTGTGTGTGTGTGAAATTTACATTTGAAAAGGGTTGGCCATCTATGCAGCTAAGTTAAACAAGGCAACCTTGGTGAACTTGGTAACCTCTCCCTAGTTCCAAGTTCTGCTGCATAAATTTATTGTCCTATTAAACGTAACCATTAAAACAGCTGCCCCTTTTCTCACATGGCCAATTTAATAGGTATTGCATCTTTATATGGCTGAACTGTTCTATTATACACATAGGGTTTGAATACCTTCTAGAAATCAGGTCAGTACCATACAATAGGGGTGAGTCAGTATAATGAACTTACATGATTATTACTTTTTATTGATGGACTGTATTTGTTCCGATTTCTGGAAAAAAGCAATTTTCTGGCTGTAGCCCTATGTAGTGTAAGTTTTAATTGTATGTAGTAGATTCATGATGTAGACAGTTATGTTGTGCTGGAGAGAATGCCTCAATATTCTCTTGATAAAATTCTGCTATTAAATTGATGGGAGTGATTAGGGTGACTTCTTGCATCTGATGGAGTTCAACCCCCTTCTAGATATAAAAGATCTGTCATTTGTCTTTAGTATGGATGAAATTGCACCAAATTATAAGTACTGAAAAGAAACTCAATTATTGCATTTGTCTTATTTCACCCAGAGCCCTATTTCAAATTATAGATGTTGAACACTTTGATATACTATTGATATGCTGTGTTTTACAAGAACAAATTATAAACAATTTAGACAAAGTGCCCCATTTCCAGCCCTTCACCCTGTGTGTCTGCAATTCTGTGTAGCTCTGGTTCACAAGGTTTATCGTAGGCTAAAGAAGGACCATTTTTGTGGGAGCACTTTCTTAAAATACTGGCCACACATCACTGAGAAAGTGCTGAAATAATGTGTGTTGACACTTCATAAGTTATGACCCGTTTTGATTCGACATTTTAACAGTGAGCTGAAAAATAAAAATTCTATGGATTTATTTTTAAAAATCTGAATTATTTAAACATAGGCTTCTTGGCATACCTGTTTTTCTTTGTAGGAGATTTTCTTGTTCCAGTTATAAGATACATCACTTGAATAAAAGTGGCAAAATTATCCCCTGCTTAATCAATGTAAAATGCTAATGATTGTGAAGGCAGTTCTTGCAGGGTTAGAAATGAACTTACCACTTTCCCCCAATACTATTAACAAGGGAACCAGAGTTGATGTCCTGGCACATTTGAACAGAATACCCAAGATGTGACCATACTAAATCATTATGTTCAGGTGGTTGTTGTACTGCACCCATCACCATGGTACTTGAGTGCCAAAGGGGAAAAAATACTCTTTGTGACTGAGCTTCCTAATGGTCCTAAAACTGTACCAGCTTGAAGGGAGATCTGTGAAGGGGAGAGTGCTCCAGAGGATGGTGAAGAATTGGTATTGGGTGGGTTTTTACTCTATAATAGCCAAAGTAATGTGCTGTTATCTCTTATCTAGAACTGCAACATGATGACCCTACATTTAATTAATAATCCAATGGTGGTGCAGGGAGTAGGAAGTTGATTCCTGTTTGTTCCCAGTTTGGATAACTGTCTGGCTGCTCACGTGTGAACGTAAATCCCCTCATCTCCAATCTTGGGATAGGGTTTAACTATAAAGATTTTAGTTTAGCTCAAATAATGCCAACTTGGCAAAAATGTCTCTGCATCCCTTCTGTGCAGTTTTAGCAGTAAACTCAGCTCCTATGGTTTTTTCCCAGAGCTCTTTACTTTGATTTTTGGTCAGCACAATTCCCTGGTCTTCTGCTATTCTGAGAGCTTCTTTTAAAGTGATGACCTTACATAGGCTCAGCTTTACGTAATTTAACTCCCACCTGGGTGCCTCGCTGGTTGGAAATTAACCTTCCAAATACTCTAGGTGTCCCTTGTCCTAGGGACACCTCTGAAACAAAGGGCTACAGAGTCCTTTCCAGGGGGTGCCAGTAGTTGCCATTTTGTCATAATTTCCTCATTCCATGTTCCCAAATAGTGATGACTGCCATAATTAGTAAGAGCTAAAATACTGTGTCTCTGGGAAGTCTAGCCTCAGCCCCACCTGGAGCCATCTCAACACACGAGACCGCTGCATAAAATAGATGTGTATGGTGGGACATATATGTTAGAGAGAATGTAGTTGGTATATGCTGTAAATTGTGGGCTCACCTTGGTAAAATATTAGTGTAGTTTTCTTTATTTTAGCTTTTAAAGACCTGTTGTAATTTTTTTCCAAAAAGATGTCTTAATATCCAAATTTTGTATTTAATACTTTATATTTCAGGGTTGATAATAGGTAATTAAACCCTATAAATATGGATTTGTCACATAAGTAGTCACTGCTGTCTCTTGTTTCCTCCTTGGTAAATCTAGCCTGCCAGGAGGTTAGGCCAGGTTATTTTTTTTATGCTATAGAAATTGTTCCAAAACAAACCCTTTCTGTAGCTGTATTATCCTTCAAAGTGAGAAATATATTTGACTGACATCTGACAAATGTTTCTCTGTAGGAGTATTCGGTGTAATTTGCAGTGATCAGGTAAGTATTTAGTGGTCTCTGTAGAACTTCATCTTTTCTTTCCTCTCCCATCCCTTTCTAGAGCATGTCCTTTCATCAGAAGTATTACCTGCTTCTCTTGCTTTTTTTGTATTTGAAATCCATGCGTTTCTCATGCTATCAGTTTTGTTGTAGGAATTCTGAGGTTTGGTTTTGAACATATGATTTTTTAAAAAAAATGTATGCTTTTGAACAATGTCAGATAAAGATCTGATACAATGAGGGAAGATATGTATCTTTCTAATTACTGCATTGTAAGTCACCACAGACTAATTACAATTACCTCACATTTTGCTATAATCCAGTGGTTTTCAACCTTTTTGTCATTTGCGGACCCCTAAAAATTTTTGGAAGGAGGTGAAGGCCCCTTTGGAAATCTTAAACCCCAGGGGTGTATGGACCACAGGTTGAATGCCACGACTGTAATCCATTCAAGTCTCATAAACTGCACAGGATCATCACTGGTTTGGGGAGACCTCTAAAAATATTTTGATGCTGCTGAAGTGGGTATTGTTGATTGAGTAGGCTGTACTCTTCTGAGCTAGTACTGAACTGATGCCTCATGATCTGGGGTAATCCTCCCACTCCACAAAAAAAAATTTCCTAACCAGTTCAGTAGAACAGTTCCAGCCTTCTGCTCTGTCGTGGATCCAAATAGTTTTAAAAACTGTTAGAATTTTTGGGGAAATGTCTTCTATATAGACAGGCTGCCAGAGTGTTGGTAGAGCAGTCCGTGCAAGTGGAGCCTGCCCTCTTTTAGATGAGATTTAACTGCAGTCATTTTTGTAAGAATAGCAGTGTTAGCCCAACTGCTCTAGCCAAACTCTTATTTAGGTAATCATATTCTACTTAGCTAAATCTCATTTGGTGTTTTTTTTCTCTTCAAAACAAAGTTGTTTTACAGAATATGAATGATAATCTCAAGGCTCCTTAACTGTAACAGTAGTAGTAAGCCACCCACTTCCCTTATAAGAAATAGAGAAATCCAGTTTGCTTAGACTCTTATAAATGCTATATGGAGGTAAAATGATTTGCGGAAAAAAATCGTAAGACATTGAAAATATCCTTGCTCCTAAGTTACAGTCAAGATGGATGGGGTGATACGTTTTTAAAGCAAGTGATAATCGACCAAACTGAGTAAAGACAAGTCTTTATTGATGAATGTTTTCTGGAAGCTCTGTTGTTTGCTTTCAGATTTAGCTGTTGTTTGGACAAGTAGGACTCGTGTTACTTGCCCAGATTTGAGAGAGCACGGCGTCAAGGTTGCAAATCTAAAGAACTTTTATAAATCTTACACTGTTTTCTCTCCAATGTATTGAATATCTTTCTATCAATAATTTTGAACTCTGTATGCAAGCTGAGTAGCAGAAGACACCACCTAGAGGTTGACAGTTCCATCTTTGTAGCACTCCCAACTCAAGAAGCGAGGGACTGAGCTAGAGCCTCCTAATTGGATTTCAAGCAAAACTTGTAAAAGTCACAACATTCAGAGGCTTTCTTCGCCTGCAATATTACACTGAGAACAGTTTCCTGTAGTGAATTACAGTAGACAGGAACAGAATGTATCTTTCATCCCACCATAAAATTTTGCTTTTTCATGATCTTGATAAATAATACTTAACTGATTTTCAAATGTCAACTCTTACTATTATATGCAGTGTAGTTGTAGCTGAGTCAGTCCCAGGATATTAGAGAGACAAGATGGTTGAGGTAATATCTTTTATTGGACCAACTTCTGTTGCTGAAAGAGACGAGCTTTCAAGCTACACAGAGCTCTTCCTCCGGTCTGGGAAAGGTACTCTGAACATTACAGTAAATGCAAGGTGGAACCGATTGTTTAGTGTAAGTAGTTAGCACATATTCTAAGGGACCTTTCAAGGTAGAGTGGCCTGTTAACACCTCTGTAGTCATAGGACAAAAAGAAGTGGTTAGTGGGTTACAGATTGTTGTAATAAACCATAAATCCAGTGTCTCTGTTCAGTCCGTGATTAGCAGAGTAAAAATCATGGGCTGAATAGACACACTGGATTTATGGCTTATTACTACAATCCGTAACTCACTAAGCCCCTCTTTTTGCTCTGTAACTGAAGAGATATTAACAGGCCACTCTATCATGAATGCTTCCTTACAATATATGCCAACTATTTATGCTAAACCAGGGGTAGGCAACCTATGGCACAGGTGCCGAAGGTGGCACGCGAGCTGATTTTCAGTGGCACTCAGACTGCCCAGGTCCTGGCCACCGATCCGGTGGGGCTCTGCATTTTATTTTAATTTTAAATGAAGCTTCTTAAGCATTTTAAAAACCTTATTTACTTTACATACAACAATTGTTTAGTTATATATTATAGACTTATAGAAAGAGACCTTCTAAAAATGTTAAAATGTATTACTGGCACGTGAAACCTTAAATGAGAGTGAATAAATGAAGACTCGGCACAGCACTTCTGAAAGGTTGCCGACCCCTGTGCTCAACAATCTGTTCCACCTTGCATTTAGCTGTGAGGTTCAGGGTCCCTTTCCCAGACCGGAGGAAGAGCTCAGTGGAGCTTGAAAGCTCATCTCTCTCACTAACAGAAGTCAGTCCAATAAAAGATATTACCTCATCCGCCAGGTCTCTCTAACTATTGAATTTACTTTACTTATCAAATCATGGTCTTGCCAGGAATTTTCACTGTTAAATTGTACATACAAACTTCATTGTTTTATTTACTGTACAGGGCAATGTTCCCCTCCATGCTCTTTGAGCAAGTGCCATATCTGTGTTAAAACTTTGAGGATTCCTGCTTTACACCCAGTCTCTCCCACTTACAACCACTACTTTTCCAGATGAAAGACTCCCGTAATGACTCAAAGTATGTTCACTTTTTCTTCCTCCACACTCTTATCAATGGCTGAGTAGAAATTCTGTTAAATTCCTGAATGCAGCCAGTTTGAAGAAAGCAGGATGGGACTTAAACACGGGTATAACCAATCACCAGATCTGTAGAATATTAGCACATTTAGCTTTTCTCTCATGACCAGCCATCAACTTTCACTTAAAAGGTTATTAAGCCAGTTAGGAACAGTGTGCATACCACAGTGCTAGATTTTTTAAACAGTTGTGTTCATCTTTTCTCCAAACAGTGAGCACAGATTCTTTAATAAGGTACATGTTTTGATTTTAAAAACAAAATCAAGCACCTACGTGTATAACCACCCTACTTCTAACCCCTTCCCCCACCTTGTGCTTCATCTTATAGAACCTTAGCAGTGTGCTGTAGGTACAGATGCAGAAGAGGAAGGAAAATGGGTTATTTGGTGAAGCACAGGGCATATGATCAATGTTTGTTGTTGTATGAAATCACAATCAAAATTGACACAAGTTGCTATTAAACTCTATTTCCTGTGTTAAAAAAAAGTCAGTATAAGCTAAAAAGAAATCTGCAGGAGTAGATTTGCACATAGACCTTAATTGGCCCAATTGACCTTCTGTGCTGTATTTACAATTGCCTTAAAATTGTAAGCAGATGTTTAAGAAACTTTCGTTAATAGGTCCCAAACATCTGTTTCACCAGTGATATTGCCCACCAAAGCAGTTGTAATTAGTAGAGCACCCAATGCACACATCTTTTTCTTTCTGGCCTAAATGATCGTATTTCTCCCCTAGGTATTAAAGCAAATTCTTGTTGGCAGTTTTAGTTTAATAAATTCTGCATCATTTCTTTTGTACAGAGCAGCAGTGTGTCAGCCAAGTTGCAGAATAATGTAATAACGTTTCTCTGTGAAGAAGCATAAAAAAATGTGCAATACAGTATCAATGCATCCACTAATACGAGACATAATCCTGGATAGTGAAAAATGCAGCTTGAAACATTTGATAGTGGTTTTTCCATTGCTGCTGCTCTTATATATGTTAGAATGTGTGTTTCAAATCATAGAATCATGGAATCATAGAAGATTAGGGTTGGAAGAGACCTCAGGAGGTCATCTAGTCCAACTCCCTGCTCAAAGCAAGACCAACCCCAACTAAGTCATCCCAGCCAGGGCTTTGTCAAGCCAGGCCTTAAAAACCTCTAAGAATGGAGATTTCACCACTTCCCTAGATAACCCATTCCAGTGCTTCACCACCCTGCTACTGAAATAGTTTTTCCTAATATCCAACCTAGACCTCCCCCACTGCAACTTGAGACCATTGCTCCTTGTTCTGTCATCTGCCACCACTGAGAACAGCCTAGTTCCATCCTCTTTGGAACCCCCCTTTCAGATAGTTGAAGGCTAAATGAAAGGGGAAAAAAATGTTAAACTGTGCTTCAAGTTAGCTTCCTTTTCTGCGAGACATACAAACCTGCTTGCTTGTTCAGTTTATGAAGCAACTCTTTCAAAGAAATTATGACAATCTGTGAGGGTAAAAGTTCAAACTTGTATCATTTGGCAGGCGTCAGAGCCATCACAGCTACCTTTTTAAAATAAATTGTGAGTTGAAAGTTATTTAACTTCTACTTTATAAGTTATATTATGAAATGCACAAATTGGAGGAAAGCTACAAAGCTGCCTATACCAGCTTGCTCTCCAGTTATTTCCATTGGGATTTAATTGGAGATGAGGGTCTCAGAGATTGGCTCCTTTCAAGAAGAACAGGATTTTTATGGAGGTGCTCAGCTGGCTCCTGAGGCAGCTGCTCACTTTCACCAAGTGCAGGATCTTTCTTTAAAAACAAAACAAAATCTAAACTGGGGAAATTCAATCATACACAAACACTATATTGGATATCACTTATAGTCAGTCTACATATAACATATTAGTTAGTTAAACTAACATAACAGTACGTAACCTCTGCTTCTCCCCCTAGTGACACGGACATCACTAATAGCACAGCCACAAACCATACATTACAACTTTAACTCTGCCCTCATGGGAGAGGAAATTTGGGCAAAGGGATGCTGAAAATCTGACTTCCTACAGGACAGAGTTAGGGTTGTAGTGTGGGGCCTGTGGTTATTTGTGGGCATGTGCTGTTAAGGGATGTTTCTAGATGGAAGACCAAAAGGTATGTACTGTAACTTTAACTGGCATGTTATGTACAGACCAACATTAGCTGATACACAGCATTTTTTATGAGTTAGAATTACGGTACATTTTCAGTTTATGTATGTATTATGTAGTGTCTAACAGCTAGTTACCCATCTTGAATTTTAACTGAGAATCTTAAGATAACAAAAGGGTAGTTCTACTCATTCGGCTAAAGAATGGAAATATTTTGGTTGCCAATATTAACAGTCCTCTGTCAAGCTTCCTGATGTTGCAAAGGAGAGAATTTTACACCCTCTCTCAATTCTAAACTGGAATAGTCCCTGCCAATATATTACATTAAGACCAGTATACAAGAGTATCTTCTCTTTTTGTTTATTTTTCGTGCTGTTATTTTTACAAATGGCAGAACAGATGAATCACAGCTGGAAACAGGTATTGATCATAGTCCACCACAAGTTCAGTTTCCAAGTTCTGTGAAAGCTGTGCAGGTGTGTTGTATCACACTTTGAAATATCTCAATATAACTTCTTTCTTCTCCTTCCTTCCCAAATGTAAAACTTAAAAGTAACCTATTTTCTGATTTTTATGTGAATAGCAGTGAAACAGGTTTCCTTCCAAAGATGCCAAAAACACTTCATTTTAATTCTGGAAGGAGAGACATTTGCCCCCCACTTGCATTGACTAATGTGAGCATTTTAAAACATTAATATGAAAAAACAGCTAATATTTGGTGGCAGTTTTGAGATCTTTTGTGTGTGCGTGTGTGTGTGTGTGTGTAATGATGACATTTTTATTGATGCTTTGGGTGTTATGAAACCAATGAAATGCATATGTGTACTACAGTACGTCACTTCTGATGACTGAGATCTCTTGTCAAATTAAAATACCTTTTTAAAATAAACTAATTCGTTCTCAGGGGACTAACAGCACACTCAGTTTGGGTTTTTAAACAAAGACATTTTTGAGTTGTTTGAGCTCAAAGAAAGTGACAACTTGTTCAGGTTTGGCAGGTCTGTTACTCAAAATAGGCCAAATTATATTAAATTAAATTTGGCAAATAATAAAAATTCGCAGACATAGAAAAAGCATGAAGTTTCATCATGAAAACCGAAGAAACTTTTGACAAAGTTGAATTAAGGGTCTTGTTTACGAAACCTTTCTTGATCTTTACCTGTTGCCTGGAGAAGGGAAGATTTTACAAAGGTGCCTAAGGGATATAAGAGCACAGTCAATGGGACTTGTTCTTGTAATCTCATAGGGTCTGTAGATGTTGCTTTGACTGTTGTGGCTCAGGTTGGAGCTCGGGCTCTCAACCCCACCCCCTACCCTTCCTCAAAGGCCTCAGAACCTGAGCCGCAACATCTACCCAGCTATTTGTTAGAATGCTAGCGTGAGCCTGTGAACCCAGGCTGAGAGGCTCACGCCCAGATGCAGTATAGCAGGGGTTCTCAAATTGGGGTTCGGGACCCCTCAGGGGGTCACGAGGTTATTACATGGGGGGTTGCGAGCTGTCAACCTCCACCCCAAATCCCACTTTGCCTCCAGCATTTATAATGGTGTTCAATATATCAAAAAGTGTTTTTTAATTTATAAGGGGAGTCCCACTCAGAGGCTTGTTATGTGAAACGGGTCACCAGTAAAAACAAGTGTGAGAGCCACTGCAGTATAGACATGTCCATAGGCAGTTTTGAAAATCTACCGTAGAGTTGTTTATGTGGCATGGTATCTATTACTTTAAAGGGTATCTGGATTTTGTAACATTTAGAATTAGAATTTCTCTGCAAACTATACTAAATCTCTGTAAAGAAAATCAAATGTTAAGTCCTCATAAATATATGTAAATATTTCATACAATGTCAATAAAATTCCTTTAAAGTGTTTTGTTAAATCTTCTCTATAGATGTATGGAAATGCCATGAATAGGAATATAATTAATATTCTGGAATTCTGATTTTAAAGATTGTTTTAAAATTTATATATATATATATATATGAACACTAGCAACTCTGGTTTTAAAAACTGAGAATGAGTTTCTATACAAAATCACCGCATGTTTCATGTTTTGTGTGTACAGATAGCTGAAACAGCTTTGTTTACTAAATTCCCAAGCTGAGGATGCCTTTAGGCCTGATTAGAGAGACAAGGTAGGTGAGGTAATATCTTTTATTAGGCCAACTTCTGTTGGTGAAAGGCACAACGTTTTGAGCTATACAGAGCTCTTCCTCATGTCTGGAACAATGCTTAATACTCATGTGCAGTTTCATAAATCTGAAGGGACAATGAAAACATACTCATATCAATCATAATGTAAAAGCCAGGATGGCCTCTAAATATTTCACTGTCTAAACTTTGATTAATTTGTCAATATTGAAGATTGTTCTATCATTTCACATTTGTATTAAAAACTGCTGAAGATTATTGGTGTAAAATCTGAAAGCTTTGAAATCATGTAGAAAAAGAAAGTGAATGAAGTAAAATCTCTAATGTTCAGAAATAGAATTTTTGCTCCAGTGCCCTAGGATCCCTAGCGCTGAGCAGCCTCAGGCACTCCAAGTCCCGGCCGCAGCCATCCTACCCGCCCAGCCCCAGCACGCATAGATGGTGAATTATATGGGCCCATGGTGCCTGTGCTCAACCAATATTTAGGAATGTGGGCCTGGCTTCACCAATGTTTGGGCTTGCCATGCTGCAGGGGGCCCTGCACTTCGGGGGGGACACGAGGTCCAGGGCAGCCTGGGTGGTTAGTGGGGGGCCTGACACTGGCAGCAACAAGCAACCTGGCCCCAGCCCACTGGATTGGGGGCGGGGAGGGGGCGGAACAGGTGTGGGCTAGGGCCAGGTTGCTCACTGATGCTGGCACCCCCTCCCCCCCCCCCCGCTAATTCCCCAGTCTGTCCTATGGATGGGATGGCTCTGCTTGGACCTGTTCTGGGCACCACCAAAAATTATACAAACCTGGGACCCATGCCAGCATGCTTCCCAGAAGAGAAGCAGCCAGCATGGGCAAGCAGGAGGACGCCTTCTGGGCAGAGCATGGGCGGGGCCATGTTGGGCTGTTTGGGGAGGCATAGCCTCCCCCCGCCTATGATACACTCCACCTATGCTATCCTTTCTTTATCCAATTTTTGACTACAAGTATTAGACACACAAGCTTTGTGCAGCCACCATTCTCCTGCTTTATTTTTAAATATTGAAATAGTGGCTTTATTTTTAAATATTGAAATAATGATTTAATGTTATCTTTCTTAGAGTGATTGAAAGGTGCAGTATAAAACTAACAAGTGCCAGACCCACTCTAACTTTTCATTTTGTGAGTATTAGTTGTATAGTGATGGCTATATCTTACTGTTGCTGGCATGAGCTCCATTAGACTTGGATGTATAGTCACACCTCTTTATTTGGAGAGTGCTAGGTTTTTTGCCCTTGTATTTATTCCCCTTTTCTTCTTTGTCACTTCAGCATTTGCCCAGCTAAACAGAATAGTGAATATGCTATTGGTGCTGTGAATCCCTGGGGAGACATACTAAAGCCAATAGGAGTGGTGGTGGGGTTGTATCTCTTTATACTGGTTATTCCCTCTACAGCAATTTTTTTAGAGCAATAATATATAAACCTAAAAGTTTACCAAAATATAAACAGCATCAGTATAAATCACTGTTTCCGTATTTCCAATCTTAAGTATGCAAAAATCCTGATCTAGGCTGCAAAAAATCATGAGTGGCTTAAAAACCATGAGGCATTTAAAAATACATTGGGTTCTCCTTATTTGCTTTTTGGTATCTGAGCCTTTAGGTCTTTGTGTTTTCAAACTTTTCTCTGCAATTATGAGGGTTGGAAACTTAGTGGGTTTTTTAAAATGAAAGTTAATTTTCATATGTAAAAACCTATCCATGAACTGTGGTTATAAGAAAAACACCAAATATTGTTAGACTGCTGATAAAATCACAAGAGTTGGCAACACTGCAATTTCCATTGACGCAGCACATCTAGAACAGGGTTTTGGACCAATGTTATTACATTGGTGCACCAGTGTCTTAAAAAACCCAGTGTAGACAAGGCCTTCTGAGGAATGGGAAGTAGGAGGAAACTCATACTTACTCTTTATAATTATTTTGCATGTGATGCTCTTCAAAATGATCATAGGCCCAGGTCTCCTTTATAGCAGTACAGTTCACCATTGGGGTGAAATTTGTTTCAGGGATTTCTGAAGAAACTGAATCAGGTGGTAATAAATAATATACTGAAATCAAAGAATATTCAGTGAACATATTTAGGGTTAAATATCACTATTGTTCTTAAAGTCAGGAAGCAATAAAGTACATTAAATAAGCATCGTACAGGTATTGTTAAAGCTTACTTTTCTCTGTTTCAGGAAACATGCTAACATTTTGTTTCCAATTTATATGTTGTTGCTCTTAAAAAAAAAAAAAATGCTGTAGAGGGAATAACCAGGAATCTTGAGTGTACTAAGTAAAAGCCTGACTGATGTATAGAATTTCATGGTTTCACGTTGGGCTGTATGGAAAACAGTAGCATTCATTATATAGCTTGACAAAATGTTCATAATTGCAGTTGACTTGCAAATTTCTCTAAAATTACACTTCTGTGAGAAAACAACTCCTTCAATGTGTAAAAATTACCATTCATTTCTTTGGTTTTGACCTCTGTTGATCTTACTAATACTTAGTTATTCTCATATGTTCTAGCCTTGCTGGGAGGGAAAAAAGGGACTTTTAAATTTTTTTATTACATTCCTGCCAGAGATTTGGGGAGATTGTTTTTAAGAGTTGTTATAACAGTGCCCATTAGCTAAGTTAAGGATCTATTCCCGCTTCTGTTATAAAACTTTTTCAGGGATTTATTACTCGGCTATTTGAATTCTCTTTGGAATGAAACTTGGCATGGAAGCCCAGATGCTTTTGTGTATGTGCGCGGATGCATGTGCACACGCGTATGTGTTTAAAATTGATCAAATTTGGTTAAGCATTTTTAAACAATATTTAATACAATAATGTTCAATAAACATTGCTTTCTATGTAACTGTTCTTCTTTAAAACATTCCAGTTTTTAATTTATAACATGAAAACAATAGTCTCAAAGTGATTAAAATAAGATCCTCATCTTAAACATAAATAAATAAAAATAATCCCTGACTTTATATACTTGGTCTTCTAATGTTCAGAGTTTGGTTGGGGGAAATATTTTGAGTTACCCAACAACACATGTACGTAGATTACTATAAATGTGGTCAGAAGATTTCTGTAATTGTTTTTGTTTGATTCACCAAGTGAAGTTCATCAATTGCTGTTAAGTCTTATTCTTGAAATTGAGCTTTGCTCTTAGAAGAGCAAGTGTTGCATACAATAAGGGACAGCTTTGGGTGCATGTTTTGCTCCTATCTTTGAAGTTTGGTTCCGAAATTGTGGATTTCAAGTAAGCACTATCTGAACCTCTAATTTTCTTGCACTTTTGTATTCTTGGGGAAACAAATCATCTTGGTTTAAGAAATGCATCCCTATTATCTGCCTCTTTCCTTTCCTTTCTCTCTCCCTAGAGAGCCTTTCTATCCATTACAGTGCTTTGAAGACCTGCTATTCCCCCAACCTTTTCTTTCATACTTGTGATTGCTCATTGGAACTACCATTCTTTTTTCGGCAACACCCATTTTTTAATGTTTTCTGTGTATAGATATCTTCCTACCATATTTTTCACTGCATGCATCCGATGAAGTGGATTTTAGCCCATGAAAACTTAGGCCCAAATAAATTTGTTAGTCTCTAAGGTGCCACAAGTACACCTCGTTCTTCCTTCTGATCTTGTTAACACTTCTCTCAATTGATGGACAGGATGTTGTTGAGGTCATGTCTACACTACACCTATTGAATTCTGGAAAAGGGCCATGAGCCTGCCTTTATCAGAAGGGCCCTCCCCCAATCTAAGGGGAGGAGCCACTAAACCCAGGGTTCAACTGAGCAACTGGGACAACCAATGATATGCTACAAACGTATGTTGATTCAAGTTACATTGGCACACAGCCACCACAGTTAGTACATCGCTGGTGCATGTGCTTACTTGGCTCCTTGCCTTGGTGGTACATGCACTCACAGTAGTGCTTGTATCAATGCAGAATGTGGTGCACCATGAGTAGGTATCCCACAAACCCACATGGCCCTCCTCACTGTCCACCATCTCTGACAGAAGCATGGAGCCTGCACAGCTGTGCACTGTTGTCATGAGCATTGCAGGTGCAGGATCCTGAAATTGCAAGAAGAACCAAATGAGTGGGGAACATGACGATTCCTTGGAGGACAGATTGCTGTGGAATATAATGAGAACTGGTTTTGTTGATGGCATTCACAGAGCAACTGCAGATGGTGGAACATTGCTTTTGGGCCTGAGAAACAAGCACTGACTGGTGGGGTCTCATTGTAATGCAGGTTTGGGATGACAGGCAATTTCTGCACAACTTTAGGATATGCAACGCCACATTCCTGAATTTGTGTACCGAGCTCATCCCAGCACTCTATTACAGGACATCATAATGAGAGCTGCACTGACAGTGGAGAAGTGAGTGGCAGTTGCACTGTGGAAACTTTCAATGCCAGATTGCTACTGGTCAGTCGGGAATCAGTTTGAACTCGAGAAATCCACCATGGGACCATTGTGATGCAAGTGTGCAGGACCATTAATCGCCTCCTGCTACGCAAGATTGTGACTCTTGGCAATGTGTAGGACATAGTGGATGGACGTGCAGCAATGGGGTTCCCAAGCTGTGGTGGAATGATAGATGGCACCAGGCCACCTTGCCACTGAATAGAACAACAGAAAGGGGCTACTTTTCTATGGTTATATAAGCATTGGTAGATCACCAGAACACTTCACTGACATCAGTCTGGGCTGGTCAGGGAAGGTGCATGGCACTCGCATCTTTAAGAACATCGGCCTTTTCAGAAAGCTACAAGCACAGACTTTCTTTCCCAACCAACGGATTAACATTGGGAATGTCGAAATGCCAGTAGGATCCTGGATGACCCAGCTTACCCCTTTCTCCTCTAGCTCATGAAGCCAAACTGCCACCTTGATAATGCCAAGGAATGATTCATCTACTCACCCAGCAGTGTGGCCAGGGAAGTTGAAGTGTTCTCCTACAGGTTTTTGTATATTGCCGTTCCTAATATCTGACTTGTGTCCATTCATCCTTTTACGTAGGGACTGTCCAGTTTGGCCGATGTACATAGCAGAGGGGCATTGCTGGAACATGATGGTGTATATAACATTGGTGGACATGCAGGTGAATGAATGTTGTAGCTGATCTGGTTAGGTCACACAAGTCAGATATTAGGAATGGCAAAATACAAAAACCTGTAGGAGAACACTTCAACCTCTCTAGCCACACAATAGCAGACGTAAAGGTAGCCATCTTACAGCAAAAAAACTTCGGGACCAGACTTTAAAGAGAAACTGCTGAGCTTCAGTTCATTTGCAAATTTGACACCATCAGATCAGGATTAAACAAACTGTGAATGGCTAGCCAACTACAAAAGCAGTTTCTCCTCCCTTGGTGTTCACACCTCAACTGCTAGAAGAGAGCCTTACCCTCCCTGATTGAACTCAGCTTGTTATCTCCAGACTGATTCTTGCCTGCGTATTTATACCTGCCTCTGGATATTTCCATTACATGCATCTGACGAAGTGGGTATTCACCCTTAAGGTGCCACAGGACTCTTTGCTGCTCTAAACAAAAGCAATCTCCAACAGAAAAATCTGCCCTGGTACCAACAGCACTGAGCGCATCAGACCGTGAGGCAAGATGCAGGACGTGTCCGTCACCCCAACCTCACAATACTCCACCTAAAGGCCCAGTTACTGTGTGGCTGATAGGGGTCGAGAAGGACTGTTCTGAGGAAGTGAAAGATATACTACTGAACAGTTGGAGACCAAGCACAAGAAAGACATATATCCATAAATGGAAACGATTCAGCATCTGGTTCCAGGACAAATAGATCTTTCCACAGTTGGCCCCCCTACCGAGAATCCTCGACTGTATACTGAGGCTTAAAAATTTGGGGCTATCCACGAGCTCCATCAGAGTACACTTGGCTGCCATCACCTCCTTTCATGACAAGACGGACAGAGTCACTATATTTGCTCACTCAATGATTAAACACTTCCTTAACGGCATAGAAAACCTTTATCCCACACTAAGAAACCCTACAGCCATGTGGGACCTCAGCCTTGTTCTAGGTGATTTTATGGGAAAACTGTTTGAACCCCTTGCAACTTGCTCTTTGTTGCACTTATCAGTGAAGGTGGCTATCCTCATTGTCATCACGTCCGCAAGATGGGTGGGAGAATTAGGTTCCCTAATGGCACACCCACCTTATACAACATTCTTTAAGGATAAAATAATCCTACAACTACATCCTAAATTCATACCCAAGGTCACCTCCCCTTGTCATTTAAATCAACCTATTTACTTACCTGTATTTTTCCCAAAGCCACATGCTGATGAGAGGGAGGCCTCACTCTACACACTAGATGTTCACAGAGCATTAGCTTTTTACATGGAAAGAACAAAAACATTCAGAAAATCATCTAGACTACTAATTTCCATAACAGAATGCTCGAGGGGCTAAACCAGGGGTGGGCAAACTACAGGCTGCATCTGGCCCCTGAGCTCCATTGGGGAGATGGTTCGGGGGCTTGCCTTGCTTCGGCACTCAAGCCAGGGGCTTGTCCTGCTCCATGCATGCCATGGTTCTGCGCGGCCCCCAGAAGCAGCGACATGGCCCCCCTCCGGCTCCTATGCATAAGGGCAGCCAGGGGGCTCCTCATGCTGCCTCCTCCCCAGGCACTGGCTGTGCAGCTCCCATTGGCTGGGAACTGCAGCCAGTGGGAGCTAGAGTGGTGGCGCCTGCGGATGGAGCAGTGTGCAGAGCCGTGTGGCCAGCACTGCGCCTCCGCATAGGAGCCAGAGGGGAGACATGCCGCTGCTTTTGGGAGCAGCTTAAGGTAAACACCACCCAGAGCTTGCACCCCTGACCTCCTCCCGAGCCCCAACTCCTTGCCCCAGCCCTGATCCCCCTCCTGCCCTCTGAACCCCTTGGTACCAGCCTGGAGCCCCCTCCTGCACCCCAAACCCTTCATCCCCCAACTCCACCCCAGAGCCTCAACCCTAGCCTGAGCCAACTGCCTGCCCCGGAGCCTCCTCCCACACCCTGAACTCCTCATTTGTGGCCCCATCCCAGAGCCCGCGCCCACAGCCGGCCCTCATCCCCTCTCGCACCCCAGCCCCCAATTTCATGAGCATTTATGGCCCACCATACTATTTCTATATTCAGATGTAGCTCTGTGGCCAAAAGTTTGCCACACCCTTGGGCGAAACCATCTCAAAACAGAGACTATCCAAATGGATATCTAGATGTATCTATTTGTGCTATCAAAACCACAATCTGCAACCCCCACCGGGAGGTCGCACACACTCCATGAGAGTGTTAGCAACATCTGTGGCCTATCACTGATATTTGCAAAGCAGCTACCTGGACATTAGCCCATACTTTCACTAAACACTATGCTTTAGAACATCAATCAGCAGCAGATGCTCAGTTTGGACTTATGGTGTTATCTAACATCAGTAGACCAACTCCAAAGCCCCTCTCCTCCACTGAGAGGCACTGCTCAACAATCACCTAAAGTGGAGCACCGACAGGGACACTCCTCGAAGAAGAAGAAGAAGAGACGGTTACTCATCTCATGCAGTAACTGAGGTTCTTTGAGATGGTTGTCCCTCTGGGTACTCCACTACCCTCCCTCCCTCCTTCCCTCTACTTCAGAATTTTCACGCCGATTCTCTGAGGAACTGGGGGACGGTTGGCTGCGCACCGCTATGTAATCACTTGGAGTCACGCGTCCGGCCCAACCAGGCACTGCTACTACAAATCTCCAATTGCCAAGACACACAAAGTGGAGCACCCACAGGGGCAACCATCTCGAAGAACCTCCAGTTACTGCACAAAGTGAGTAACCTTCTCTTCCGCATGCTCTTCTCCTTGGTCTCCCCCGCCCCCCGTCTAACTCTAGAGGGGAATGAAAAGCAGATAGTTATGCTACCTCTCTTGGTGGTACCAGTACTCCTCTCGCATGAGGAGCATTAATGAAAAGTCAAAAGATTTGTTCTGCTACTTTGGGGGTGCCATCCCTGTAATTGAAAAGTTTTCTACACACTTACCCCAAGGTTCCTTCCTCTGCATTGGGCTTGATTGGCTGGACTGAGATGAAATGAAAAGCAGGTCCTGGCTCATTGCACAGCTGGATTGGCCAGTCGCCTGTTCCCCATACTCCTCCTATTCCTTGTCCACATCCTCCTTGCTGTTCGTGGCAGAGATCTGTGGCTCAAGCTCCTCAGAGGTATCCACAGTGGTGTGTGTATGTTGCGGGGGTTGGCAGGGTCTCTCTGCCAGATATGGTATGCAGCTCTTGGTAAAAGTGGCAAATCTGCGGCTCAGCACCAGATTGATCATTGGCTTCCCTGGCCCTTCTGGTATGTCTGCCGCAGTTCCTTGGCTTTCATGCGGCTCTGCTGCTGATCCCTGTCATACTCCTTCTCTTGCATACCCTGAGCAATCTGCTCGTAGATGTCATTGGCCTGGTCTACACTAAGCGTTTAAACCGGTTTTAGGAGCGTAAAACCGATTTAACGCCACACCCGTCCACACTGAGAGGCCCTTTATATCGATATAAAGGGTTCTTTAAATCGATTTCTGTACTCCTCCCTAACGAGAGGAGTAGCGCTAGTATCGGAATTACCATATCGGATTAGGGTTAGTGTGGCCGCAGATCGACGGTATTGGCCCCCGGGTGGTATCCCACAGTGCACCACTGACCGCTCTGGACAGCAATCTGAACTCGGATGCAGTGGCCAGGTAGACAGGAAAAGCCCCGCGAACTTTTGAATATTTCCTGTTTGCCCAGCGTGGAGCTCCGATCAGCACATGTGGCAATGCAGTTAAAAATCAAAATAAAGAAAAAGCTCCAGCATGGACCATGCGGATGTGATTGCTGTAAGGGCAGGCAAATCTGTTCTATCAGCGCTCCGTTACAGAAGACGAAATTCAAAATCATTTTTAAAAAATCTCCAGACAGACGCCATAGCAGGGGCTCAGCGCACTTGCTGCGTGACAAGCGTAACGGAAAGCCAAAGAATCAAATGGACGCTCATGGACTGGAGGACTCAAGCTATCCCACAGTTCCTGCAGTCTCCGAAAAGCATTTGCATTCTTGGCTGAGCTCCAAATGCTTCTAGGGTCAAACACAGTGTCCGCGGTGGGTCAGGGCATAGCTCGGCAATTTACGCACCCCCCCACCCACCCCCAGAAGTGAAAGGGAAAACAATCCTCTCTTGACTCTTTTACATGTCACCCTATCTTTACTGAATGCTGCAGATAGATGCGATGCTGCAGCACTCAACACCAACATCCTTGCTCCCCTCCCCCCCGCCATGGGTGGCTGATGGTACAATATGGCTGATATCCATCGTCATCATCAGCCTATTGGCACATGGGGCAGTGCAAAAGGACTGGTAACCATGCCGACTAGCATCAGTTAGGTCGATCAAGGGCGCCTGCTCCTAATTTTTCCTGGTAGATGGTGCAGTATGGCTGGTAACCGTCTTCATCATAGCAACAGGGGGCTGAGCTCCATCAGCCCCCACCCTTCATGTGTAAAGAAAAGATTCAATTGCCCCTGGACTAGCAGCGGGATGCTGGGCTCCTCCACACTGCTTAATGTCCTGTCTGGACTATCATAGCAGCTGGAGGCTGCCTTCCACTCATTTCTCACTAACAAGTCACTGTGTCTTATTCCTGCATTCTTTATTACTTCATCACACAAGTGGGGGGACAATGCTACGGTAGCCCAGGAAGGCTGGGGGAAGAATGGAATCAACAGGTGGGGTTGTTGCAGGAGCACCCCCTGTGAATAGCATACAGCTCATAATTTCTGCAGGATCTGACACAGAGCAGCTGTGCTCTCTGGTTCTATGATACAGTGGTTCTCTAGTACACTTGCCCATATTCTAGGCAGGACTGATTCTATTTTTAGATACCAAAAAGGAGGGATTGACTCAGGGAGTCATTCCCAATTTTGGCTTTTGCGCCCCTGGCTGAGATCAGCCAGGGGCACTTATGACAGCAGCAAATGGTGCAGTGCAAAAGGACTGGTAACCATGATCATCTTATTACCAATTTATGGTATGGTAGCTGGTACAGTATGGCTGGTAACCATCTCTGCTGTCATGCAAAAGCAAAAGCATGCTGCTGTGTAGCGCTGCTGAATTGCCTCTGTCAGCGACATCTAGTACACATACGGTGACAGTCACAAAAGGCAAAACAGGCTCCATGATTCCAAGGGGTGGGGGAGGCTGCGGGAACTATGGGATAGCTACGGAATAGCTACCCACAGTGCAACGCTCCAGATATCGACGCTAGCCTTGGACCGTGGACGCACACCACCGATTTAATGTCTTTAGTGTGGCCGCGCACACTCGATTTTATACAATCTGTTTTGCTAAACCGGTTTATGTAAATTCGGAATAATCCTGTAGTGTAGACGTACCCATTGTTTCAATGGCTAGTTTGGAGCTGTGCCTGCAGTGCTCCTTCTCCTCACTGGCCAATCTGGGCAGTTGCACTCAACAACGGAGAGCTGCTAGGTGTGCTCACCAAGCCAGGCAATCAGGAAAAGGAATTTTTGAAAATTTGCAGGGCTTTAAAGGGGAAAGGGGCTTCTAGTCTCCATGACTGCTGAGCAGTGGAGTTCATAATGGTTACCAGAGTGGTCAGTGTGGGGCATTGTAGGACAGCTGATGTTAGATAGATAGGGTTGACATAAGTTATTCGGTGTCTACATCAAACTGCATCAATATAAGTACATTGATCATGGGTCTGTGCTGATCAGGGAGGTGGTGTTACTTGCCAGCCCAGTTGGGAGCTTACATTGGTGGGAGACAAATATAAGTGTAGACACATGCACAATTAGATCAATGTAAGCTGCCTTGCATCAACCTAATTTTGTAGCATAGTCTAGGTGAGAGTATAAACAGGTACTCAATTCTCTTTCCTTGGTGCTAAGCATGCTACTTCTGCAGCATTCCGAGAACTGGTTGGCCAGTGACATACTTACACGCGCAATGAGTTGGGTTTCCTGTACTGTAGTGCAGATTGCCACCAGTAGCCAGCAGTAGTTTTTAAGTAGCCAGAGGCCTAACTTTTAAACAGGGACTGTTATGACTCTTATACTCTCATTTAGAGTCATACTGGATTGAGTTGAATCTGTATGCAGTGGTGGTGCAGCTGTGTTGGTCCCAGGATGTTAGAGACAGAAGATGGGTGAGGTAACAACTTTTATTGGACCAACAACCTGAACTTTGAATGTATTCCTTTTTGTCAATTTACGTTAGATCCTTGATGATGTAACTTATGGTGAAAGACCTGGGGCTTTTTTCCGTACTTCAAATACTTTCCCCTGTGTATGGGAACCTTGTGTGTCATGGTAATTATTCTTTTGCTTAAGCAAGGCAGGATTTGACATCATTCAAAGCTTGTCAGCTCCACTGCTGAGTCCTATCAGAGTGGCTATAGAGCTAGGTGGTGTTTATCCCTCTCTTTGACTGGAACAAGGGAATGTCCCGGTTGCTTCAGGAGCAATTGAAGAATTGGAAGGAACTTAATATTTTGACTGTCTTACATTTATTTAAATTAGTATTTATATAGTTTAACTACCTTTAAGTTTTTTCTTTGAGCGGTTTTTTCCAGATTAAATTATATATTTTCAACCCATAAAAAAATGTCCATACACAGGACTAAAACTGAGCATGTGGAAGCCTGCTAACCTTTACGTTACTCATAGCTAGGAATATGGTGTTACCTAAAATGACAAAAACTTGTAATTACTACCAATTAAGTCTCATAATTTCCTTTTTTATTTGTTTCCTACCACATTGCCATCATTCTCACACTTCAAAATTACTGCAAATTATCCATAGCACTTAACTTCTGAGAGTTTAGAATTTCACAACTTACTACTACTATGGCCTGGTCTAAACACAGTTTTGTAACAGTTGGGGATACAGTTCTTTTTTAACTCATAGTTATATTGGCACAAACTCTGTTGTGGACATTGTAACACTGGTATAAATGTATAAGCAGTATAGCTTATTCCCCTTCTGATATTGGGAATAAGCTGTAGTGATACAAGCACATTTATGCTGATATAACTGCATCCATACTAGGAAGGTTATACTACTTTAACTATACTAGTACGATTAAAGGAGAACAACTTTTGTATGTAGACAAGCCCTTAGATACAAAAAGAGATGTTACTACAGGTCATGTGTGCTGCTTCCTTCATTGGCCGGTGAAACAAGCTCACTATGTGGGTACCCATCCTTGTGATCTTTGGGGGAAATTTCTTGTTTTGATGAACTCACCAAATCATGAAGTTGTTGGGTTTCTGAGTAAGAGTATGTTATTGAAGTTCAAAGAAAAGTAGTGATTTTGATACACTTATCTAAATGCTGATCTTATGTTTTAAAGTGTTTTCTTCAGATATAATAACCAAGAATGGATTTTTAATCTTTTATTTCTCATATTTGTAAATTATGCTTATGCTGTACTTTAGTAAACAGGATTTACTCAATTAATCAAATTTACAGATTAGTTTCTTTATTGATCACAACTGTTTCATGCTGAAGATCAATGCTAATGTACTTTAATTTCTAATCCTTTTTTTTTTAAATTAACATTGATGTTTGTTGGTATAATCCCTACTAATATAGAATTTAATTTGTTTGGTGCAGTGAAGTACTTTCTGATATCACTTAATGCATTCATGGACGTAAAAGACCACTAAGTAAGCAATTAATTTGTTTTCTATTTAAAAAAAAGAAAATGGTGCACTTTAGCAAAAGAATTCATGGTGAGTTCAACTTAATGTTTTCAAACAACCATATTTTTGTGTGATGTATTTATTTATATATTTGTTATATATAATGTAGAATGATATTGTGTGTATGGCAATAAAATCATTGAAGTTTGAAATAGGTGGACATTAATCCTGCCTTAACTGAAAAGCTCAATGCCACCTTAATTATGGAGTTGCAGTAGACACCTTTAATAATGTGTCCTCTGTTATAACTTGTCATATAAACCCTAGGAGTTGTCAGTAAGTACAACTAAGAACAAAATAGTAGGTAGGGTATTTTTTTTGTTTATATACCTTCACCCCACCTTGCTGTGTTTAATGATTGGGTAAACTGTGCTATTTTTACATTTTGTAATGTATACAAGAAAAGATACCACATTTCCATTCTTTTAAATGTATTATAGGTGAGCTAGTAGTGAGCCCTATATTTGGTTGTCTAACATTTTTCATTATCAAAGACTCTTGAACTTTTTTTTGCGTGGGGGGAAGTAGGGAGTTGTTTTATTTTTGTTTTTTGAAAAGCTTTAACATTTCCATGCTTTGCAGCAAACCATTGAAATTTGGCAGTAATAAAGCCCTTGGCCTAGACAAGTGCCTTTTCTTTGTCACGGGAAATTCGGGCTTAGCTGGGTTGTAAAAGTGTTAAAAACAATGAATTTACTTCTCTCGTTTCCGTTATTTTGGCATCCTTCCATTTTTTTTTTAAATTTTTTTTTTGAGGAACTGAACATGGACTTTGGAAAATGCCGGGCCCATTCTGCCACCAAAGCTATTGCAGTGGTGTACTAGGAATACTTGGGATTTATTTTTACCTCTTTCCCTTTTTTAAGGATGCTTTTGTGTACATAATTATGTTAAAAGAAAGTTATTTAAGGTTGCATAGTCAAACACTTGAAATCTTATAAAATGCCAAATTTACAGTTACCCATGTATCTTGGTTTATTGCATCCCTCCACCAATTGCATGGGGCTGCAAGTGGTATTAAATACAGTTTAGTATGTAATAGAAACTTCATCCTTAGACTGCCTGTAAATTGTTTTTAATACATTAAATAGAACATCTCTAACTGATTTTTTTAAATTTTGTTTTGCTAAGAGCTGTCCTACTTATTAATTGTGTAAATGTTTGAAATCTATTCAGTTATCCAAACCTGTGGAAAAACTCTGGTAACGTTGGGAACACCTTTGTCCCAGGAGCCCTCTCTGACTGAAGACACAGCATAAATTGGTGGTGCAAAGGCCACTCACTGCTAACTTCTACCTTGCCTTCATTATGAAAAAAGTGCATTCATAACCTGCGGTAGCTAACTTGAGATCAAATCTTAGTGCAGTGGTTCACAACCAGGAATACGCATACCTCTGGATATATAGATATAGATATAGATAGATAGATATACTCATCTAGATATTTGCCTAGTTTTACAACAGGCTACATGAAAAGCACTACTGAAGTCAATACAAACTAAAATTTCATACAGACAATGGATTGTTTATACTGCTCTATATGCTATATCAGTGTTTCTGAACCTGGGACGGGGGGGTCGTGATTTATTTGATAATTATATGGTAAAAATGAGAAAATAAGCAATTTTTCAGTAATAGTGTGCTGTGACACTTGTATTTTTATTTCTATTTTTGTAAGCAGGTAGCTTTTAAGTGAGGTGAAGCTTGGGGTACTTAAGACAAATCAGCCTCCTGAAAGGGGTACAATAGTCTGGAAAGATTGAGAACTAGTGAACACAAAGCAGTTAATAGTTTTGTTCACGTGAATTATCAAGTTGAGTTAAAACCTATTAACACATGTGAAAACTACAGACTGCCTTGTCCACTAGTATTTTACCTTGAGTTGTGAACACATTTTTCATAGTAAAGATAAGGCTTTTGGTAAGTCCCACTCTGAGTATAAGCTTTCTTTGTCAGCAGCACTTCTTTCCCACACTGGGCAGTGTAGGCACTGCTGTCTGCTGTGGAAGATTTTATCTGAGACGGTGTCACACTCTATTGTCTCCTTAGACAGATGCAGCTGCTGTAGAGCTTCCCTTGAGCCTTTAGCACTCTATGGGTCATTACAGAGCACCTCATTTTATCCTGTGCAGCTTGTAACAATCTGATTGTGTGAGGTGGGGAGTGACCTCAGCTCCTATTGAGTCCACTGGGATCTGAGGCTGCTTGGCATCACACTGGAGGCATTTGGCACTTCGCAGGATTTGGTGCTAAACCAGGGAGGGTCTGGTCCTGAGAAATGAAGTGACAAGTTGGTTTAGGTCAGTGGGAGAGTCAAGTGCCTGACACAGGTGTTTGGTGATGGATATTCTTGGGTACAATTTTTTTAAAGTTTAAGTTAGTCAGCTTTGGCTCCTGTTTGTTCTCAAACAATAAAAATAAAATGCAATCAGCAGTACAGGCTTTCATTTTATTTTATGGCTTAAATTATCACATGGAAAAAAAGAGCCTTATGATATCTAGTTTTCTATATACAAAATATTGTAGATTTAGCTATTGTTTGAGGTAGATGAGAACTTTGCATGTGTTGAAGCACTGACCTAAAACTGCTTATTTCTAGTGCTAAACAGCAGACTTTTGCTGAAGTCTCTGCTTGTTGTATTTTAATGGCATACTTGTCAACATGTAGCCTTAGAATGTAGACACCATAGCAACAGTTTTAACATGGTCTCTTTAAAAGCATCGTGTGGAGCACAAATAGGAACATCTCGACTTTTGTAGTCTTTTAATCTACTTAAAGAAATGCTTTTCAGTCCAACAAAAAGCATATTTTTGGATCTTGTTGAACATCTGTCTCAGTCTCAGAACAACTTGGAATAAAGAGAAAAAAGTTACAGCAGGTTCTCAAAAGCCAGCCTAGTAGTTGTAAGGAAAACATAAGTCATTCAGTCAAGAGACAATTATAAACCTTTAAAGCCGGCATGTAAACAGCGTTAGTATTTTAATATTAGATTTGAATTAATAAATTAGAGGACTCCTGAAAATATGGATACTGAAAGTTCACATTGCAGTGTTCTTTAACAAAATGTGTTTTGTTTGAAGTGCAGTCTCACTCCAGTACAGCGAGGTGCTAAAGCACATGCCTAACTTTAAGCACTTGAATAGTGCATTGGTGTCAAGTTCCATGACTTCAGAGTCATGCCTAAATTCTGTTCATTGATGAGAGTGTGGCATAATCACCCCCTAATCAAGGGAGCACATGCAACCAATCTGTTTCTTACTCACTAGTTACTTAGATTTCAAGTTCTTTAGGGCAGGGACCATCTTGCTGTTACATATATGAGCACCATGGGGCCCTGATCTGTAACTGGGGCCCCTAGGCACTACTTCAGTACAAATAATAATTCTTCTGATTTTACCAACAAGTAATTCTAACTAAAGGGGACTAATGACACTTTTAAAATTGTACATGTAGATTATCACTTAGACATTTAAATTGATCTTGGATAAGGAGTTTGAAAATATGTCTGAAATCCTTTTTGGTTTGTGGAATGGACACCTATAGTTGTATTTTACAAATCTGAAGTAATTAATAAATTAATATTCTGCCTCCAGTGAGTTTATCGCCTTTCTCACCTCTATACCAGCACCAACTTCCTTAGAACTACTGGGAAGAAGCTAAGAAACTGGAAGATTGTATACCGCTGATAGCATACAATGAAAGGATACTGTCATAGACTGTCATTCATTGTTGAAAGCCTTTTGAAAAACTTGGAAGGAGAGTACAACAATCTAGGTTCATGATAGGGTGAAGAGCTAAAGGAATTGGAGATAGTTGTGAAGATGAGTCATTATCTACTTGTTAGCAGGAACCTGATGAAGTATTTGAGGGTGAGATTTTCAAAAGTGTGCTTAGCTTTTGCTTAACTCGGCTCCATTTGAAATCAAAGGGAGTTTTACCACTGACTTCAATGGAATCAACAGGCTTTTGAAAATCTCATTTTAGAGTTTTTTGCCACTTCAGACTGGCAAATAAACCTATCTGCAGAGATGATCATAGTAACACACTTGAAGAATATTCCCAGGCTCAGGGAAGAGGCAGTCTGCCCACACACCTTTTGTTCACAGAACATATTTAGCAGTGAGCCAATTTCCTGATCTGGCACAACCTTTACAATTTTATTTTTCACTGGAATCCTAAAGCCCTTCATTTTCAGTTTTTCTTTTCTTTTTTTAAATGTACTGGGAATTTATCAGTGAATATTCCCAAATTTTGAAAAATGGGTGAAAATGGGTAAAAACTGAACAAAGGGCAGTGGGTGAGGGTGGAAGAGGGGTGGGATTTATGATGTAGCCGTTGAAGAAGACTTCTGCTCCCTGTGGCCCTGTCATTACAGTGGTTGGGCGGTCTCTGCTGCCAGTACCCGGCTCCCTGACGATCTCGTTCCCCATTATGCAGAGAAAGCTGACAGGGCCATATTCAAGGGCTGGTGTTTGGAGTGGACCAGAAGGCTGAACCCTGTAAGTACTGGCCTCTCTTCTGGACATAACTTCCTCCTGACCCTTCAGCACAGCCCTGTCCATTTCCCCTATGTGGCCATGCTGAAGGGCCAGGATCAGGAGGGGAGCCGAAGGTTGCACCCCATAAGCACTGGTGCCTCTGCTGGCCATAGTCCCCTGCTGACCTCTGCCCCTCAGCACAGTCCAATCCACTTCCCCTGAGAAAATTCTAGGGTCCTGAAAAAGCCAAAATCCAGGCAAAAATCAGTAAAATCCAAATACCAGCTTTTCAAAACCTGGAAAATTTTTGGTTAATACAGAAAATCAGTCAATACTAAAAACAAAGGACCTTCTTTTAACTGATGAATTTTGCCTTCTTTATGTGCTGCTTTAGTTCTTTTTCTAATAGAAAATATCTAAATATGTTAACGTTTTTAAAACTGAGGACTGAAGGTGTTTGAATTTTTGGTCTCATTACCGGAGTGAACCACCCTTAAAGCATAAGATAATGTTCTTCTTCGAGTGGTTGTTCATGTCCATTCAAAGTAGGTGTGCGCGCGCCGCGTGCATGCCAGCCGGAAGATTTTCCCTAGCAGCGTTTGTAGGGTCGGCCCGGGCGCCCCCTGGAGTGGCGCCACCGCGGCGCCCTATAAAGGGGCCCGCCGACCTTCCACCCCCTCAGTTCCTTCTTACCGCCGGTGACGGCTAGCTGGAACTTCTCTTGCGATAGCAAGTCGGCAGTGTCCTATCCTTACCGCTTAGTGTATAAAGTTGTATTATAGTTAGTTGTTTAGTTCTCTGTATATAGTTCTTAGTAGTTGGGGGGTCTCCCTCCCCCCCCGAGTTTTCGTTGCCCGCTGGGGCATGCCCGGGTCCCCCGGGTTCAGACTTTGCAAGGATTGCGAGAAATTCATGCCCAAGAGTGACCTGCACTCTGCGTGTTTAAGGTGCCTCGGAGAGAGCCACCAAAAGGACCGGTGCTCTATCTGTAGAGACTTCCACCCGCGAACTCTTAAGGACAGGGCTCAAAGACTTAGAGTCCTCCTGATGGAGGCAGCCCTACAGCCACCCTCGGACCCGGAGCCGGCCGAGGCGGTGCCCAGCACGTCTTCTTCGGTGCGGAGTGCCCCGGCACCGGCATCGGGACTTAAGGCCCAGCCCAAGTCATCAAAGACCCGGCACCGGACGGAGTCGGGTCATAGGAAGTCGGCCTCAGTGCGGCACCGCTCGCCTTCGCCGGTGCCCGCCAAGAGGAGGAAGCCGGTGAGGGATAGGTCACCCCACCAGGATCTGAGGCCGACGCCGTCCGCGAAAGTGAGCGGATAGGCTGGGCTATAGCCCTCGGCGGTTCCGTCGACTCCCGCACCACAGAGAGGGTGTTCGAGTCCGGACCAGCCTAATTCCCCGGACCTCAGCGGAGACCTACGCCCCCCTTCGACCCGGGAGGCGTTCGAGGCGGCCTCAGGTCTGATGGGACTCTTGGCGCCGGTCTCTCCGCACCGCAGGGAGTTGCCTATGGTGGTCCGTCCCCCGGTGCAGTCTAGGGGCAAACTGGCCATGCTGTCGCCTCCCTCCCCGCACCGCGCCACGAGGACGGCACCGGACCAGGCGAGAGGCCTGCCGCCGCCTCTACACCGCTCTCCATCGGCACCGGGTGCCGCTCCCCCCAGGTCCTCATACTCAGAGACCTCAGACTCAGACTCCTATCGCTCCAGCCGGTCGCAGAGCAGGAGATCGGGGTCGGAGGCGAGCCACCACCGTTACCCACAGTGGCAGCAACAATGACAGCCGCCATCGCAGTGGCCATTTTGGGCTCCCTGGGCCTAGCACCAGTCGGTAGGCCAGGCGTTCAGCCCACGATCAAGATCGGCATCGGTGTCCTCGACCTCGGTGGCCCCGGCGCAGCTGCCTCCTCCTCCACCAGCACCGTCGCTGGGCAGGGGTGTGCCATTTTCAAGCTCAGCACCCCCTAGCAGGGCAGTGGCACCGGCAGCGGCTTCAGGTCCGGCTCCGCAGGCACCGCATGCTATGCCAAGCCGCTCACTGGCGACCCCGGTACCGGTCGCGGTGCCGCATTTAGACTCAGAATCGGGACCGCAACCACAGTACCATGTGCTGCAGGATCCTGAGGGACTGCATGCACCGCAGGAAGGGCCGCTCCAGGTACTCTCCTCGTCGTCCTCCCCGGACGAAGCGGTCTCGGGCACGGCTGCGGCACCAGCCCTAGAGGACACTCGTATCCTCCAGCAATTGCTCCGCAGAGCGGCGCAGAGCCTTGCAATCCAGGGGGACGAAATCGAGATGGACGCGGACCCTGTAGTGGACATCCTGGCTCCCTCGGGGCCATCCAGGGTGGCCCTCCCGCTGATAAAGTCTATAGCGGATACGTCCTGCACCCTATGGCAAACGCCAGCCTCATTGGCCCCTACTGCCAAGAGGTCCGAGCGGCGCTATTTCGTCACCTCGAAGGGGCACGAACACCTGTACGACCCCCCCCCCCCCGCCGGACTCCCTGGTAGTGGATGCGGCCAACCAGCGGGAGCATCAGGGGTTTCAGGGGTCAACGCCAAAGAGCAGGGATGCGAAAAGACTCGAGCTCTTTGGTAGAAAGGTGTAATCCACAGGGGGCCTTCAACTCCGCATTGCCAACCAACAGACCTGCGGCGGCTGAACAAGTTTGTACGAAAACTCAAGTTCCGCATGGTCTCCCTGTCCTCGATCATTCCCTCCCTAGATCCAGGAGATTGGTATGCCACCCTCACTTAAAGGACGCCTATTTCCACATTGCCATAATTCCCCGACACCATCGGTACCTCAGGTTCGTCGTGGCCGGTGCCCATCTGCAGTTCACGGTGCTCCCGTTTGGCCTGTCGGCCGCTCCCAGCATCTTCACAAAGTGCGTGGCAGTCGTGGCCGCCTTCCTGCGCAGGCGGGGCATCCAGTTATTTCCCTACCTGGACGACTGGCTCATAAAAGGTCGCTCCAAGGAGCAGATAGAGACACAGGTGTCGTTCATCAGGCAGACCTTTCTCGATCTCGGCCTTCTCTTGAATGAAACCAAGTCGACCCTATCTCTGACACAATGAATAGAGTTCATAGGAGCTGTTCTGGACTCCACTCATGCCAAAGCGTATCTGCTGGAATCCAGGTTCTGTGCGATTTCCGAGCGTATCCTGGGTCTGCGCCGCACCCCTGTAACCATGGCGCGACTGTGCCCTCGGCTGTTGGGCCACATGGCGGCATGCACCTATGTGGTGGCCCATGCCAGACTCCGGCTCCGCCCGCTACAGTCCTGGTTAGCGACAGTTTACCGCCCGGCCAGGGACCCCCTGGACTTGGTGGTGTCCATTCCCAGTTTGGTGCTAAGCTCGCTGCGGTGGTGGCTCGACCCGCGGGAAGTATGCATGGGTGTCCCCTTCGATGCCCCGCAGCCGTCCCTCTCCCTGGTGACGGACGCCTCGGATCGAGATTGGGGAGCGCACCTGGGTCACCTCCGGACGCAGGGCTTGTGGACGCAGGTCGCCGGAGGACCTCGAGTTGCATATCAATGTCAGGGAGCTGAGGGCGGTCCACCTGGCTTGTTTGACCTTCCGGTCCCACCTGGCTGGCAGATGTGTTTCGGTCCTCTCGGACAACATGGCGACAGTTTTCTAGATCAACAAACAGGGGGGGTGCACGCTTCTCTCCCCTGTGTAGGGAAGCCCTCGCGCTGTGGGATTTCTGTGTTCTCAATGCCACCCACCTGACGGCGTTCTACCTCCCGGGGGAGCAGAATGGTCTGGCAGACACCCTCAGCCGCTCGTTCCGGGGTCACGAGTGGTCCCTTCGGTGGGATGTGGTGTGCTCAATTTTCCAGCTCTGGGGCTTTCCCCAGTTAGACCTGTTCGCTTCGAGGGAGAACAGGAAGTGCCGACGGTTCTGCTCCCTCCTGGGCCGCTGCTGGGGGTCTCTGTCGGACGCCTTCCTACAGTCCTGGGCGGTCGATCTGCTCTACGCCTTCCCTCTGTTCCCCCTGATGCACAGGGTGCTCTTGAAAATTCTCAGGGACCACGTGAGGGTAATCCTGATAGCCCCGGCGTGGCCGCACCAGCATTGGTACACGTCTCTCCTGCACATGTCAGTTCAGGCGCCCCTGATGTTGCCCCTGCTACCGGACCTGATCACGCAGGGCCGGGGCTCCCTCCGCCATCCAAACCTCGAATCCCTTCACCTCACAGCCTGGATGCTCCATGGCTGAACCCGGTGGAGTTGCAGTGCTCCCAGGTTAGGCAGGTGCTGCTGGGTAGCAGGAAACCATCCACTAGGGCCACCTACCTGGCAAAATGGAAGCTTTTCTCCATATGGTCGGGTCAGCGAGGTCACGACCCGCTGGGGGTCCCAATCCCCATTGTCCTAGACTATTTGCTTCACCTAAGACATCTGGGCCTCTCCCTTTCCTCCATTCGCGTTCACTTGGTGGCTATATCTGCCTTCCATCCCGGGGAAGGGGGTGCCTCAGTGTTTGCGAACCCACTGGTTGGGCGTTTCCTTAAGGGTATGGACAGGCTCTTCCCGCATGTTTGTCCGCTGACCCCTGCCTGGGACCTGAATCTGGTCCTCTCCATCCTCTCAGGGCCTCCCTTTGAGCCTCTGGCTTCGTGCTCCCTGCTATACCTGTCATACAAGACCGCCTTCCTGGTGGCAATCACCTCGGCCAGAAGTGTGTCGGAGCTTCAGGCTTTAACATCTGAGCCCCCGTACACTGTCTTCTACAAGGACAAAGTCCAACTTAGACCTCACCCGGCCTTTCTACCTAAGGTCGTATCCCAGTTCCACATGGGCCAAGATATATTTCTCCCGGTGTTTTATCCGAAACCATGCTCCTCCAGCGAGGAGCGGAGGCTACATTCCCTGGATGTCCGCCAGGCCTTGGCTTTTTACATAGAGCGTATCGAGCCCTTCAGACGCTCGGCACAGCTCTTCATTGCAGTGGCAGAGAGGATGAAGGGTCTCCCGGTCTCCTCTCAGCGAATCTCTTCGTGGATTGCAAATTGCATCCGGGAATGCTACCGTATAGCTAAGACCCCTGTCCCTCTGGTCACGGCCCACTCCACTAGGGCGCAGGCCTCCTCTGCGGCGTTCCTGGCTCAGGTCCCGACTCAAGAGATTTGTAGAGCGGCCACGTGGTCCTCCATCCACACATTCTCGGCTCACTACGCCATCACGCACCAGGCGAGGGATGACGCAGCCTTCGGTCGTGCAGTTCTCCAGTCAGCAGTGATCTCCGACCCCTCCTCCTAAGGTTAGGCTTGTGAGTCACCTACTTTGAATGGACATGAGCAACCACTCGAAGAAGAAAAATGGTTACCCACCTTTTAGTAACTGTTGTTCTTCGAGATGTGTTGTTCATGTCCATTCCAACACCCACCCTCCTACCCCTCTGTCGGAGAGCCGGCAAGAAGGAACTGAGGGGGTGGAGGGTCGCCGGGCCCCTTTATAGGGCGCCGCGGTAGCGCCACTCCAGGGGGCGCCCAGGCCGACCCTATGGACGCTGCTAGGGAAAATCTTCCGGCTGGCGTGCACGCGGTGCACGCACACCTACTTTGAATGGACATGAACAACACATCTCGAAGAACAACAGTTACTAAAAGGTGGGTAACCGTTTTTTTCTTTCCAATACAACCATAGACATTTTTTGACATTGTAATGCTTAGAAATCCCAATGAAACTTGTTTTAAATGAATCTTTGTTATGCTGTGTTGACAGTTTATATAAAGCCCTTAAAATCTTAAACTGTCCATGTAGGCTGAAGTTCCCTTAAAGGGTTTAGTGTAGCTAAGATTTAGCATACAGCAACCTCCTGAAACTTTGTCAACTGCAGTTATAGAATGTGTCCATCCAACTGACAAATCTCTCATCCTAACTATCTCTGTGGTTCCAGACTCTAGACCTTCCTGCATATTTCCTCTAATGTAAAGGAAGTTTCTTTGTGTTCTTGGAATAGTAAAAAGGGAAACTTTTGCACTTGGATGCCAATGAAATTTCCTTTGGCCCCACTGCTCTTAATGAAGCACAGTCTGGAGAAAGTTCCCTGAATCAGCCTAATGTTGTGAATTCAGCCTACTGTCATTCAACACTTTGTGTCCTCCCAAGGTCAATACCTGTGATAGGGACTGCAAAGAACTTGCCCTAGTGGCTGGAAAAGTTTCTTTTAGATTAAAAATAAGGGTCTGATTACTTACCTCTGCTAGCATGGCTGAATTGAACTAGCAAAGTTGAAGGTGAGGGCCTCTTGCTAGTTAGGATCTGAGGCATTTTAGGAATCTTTGTTTTTGTTGCGTTGAGGAGGTTTGACAATCCAGGCCATGTATTTGGAAATGTTGTTCTTGACTTCATTAATATAAATCAGTCCCTACAGGCCAGAGTTGAAGAGCATGAGCAATTAAAGCAGCTTTGGGAGGATCATCGTGGTCTAGTGTCAGTCTGGTCACCTAATGCTGAGTTTATCCTGCCACCAAAATGAACATTGTAGCAATAGAGAGTAATGGTTCTTTTAATGAGGTATTTAGATATTATGATGATGAATGTGGCATAGCTTCGTAAATAGATGGAACCATGAGAGTTTCCCACTCTTTTTTTTTTCCCCTCTATTTCCATCCAGTCTGGCAATTTGGAAGGGGCCTCAAAGTCTTTTAAATTTCCACAGATATTTTTGTAAGACCTGATCTGACACACTCAACATTGGGACAATGTCTTCCACTAGTGATAGCTTTCCTGAAGACCAGGAAATTGCCTTCTTGATGCTTATGGTATCGAAAGCAGTTGAAATTTGGGGTCCTGGCAAGGCACCAAACTTTTCTTATAGTAAATAATGGCAGTTGGTAGCCTGACTGCTCCTCCAAACAGCTTTCCCACAGTTATGGGTGTAAGTAGATGGGCACTCTTTTCTCTGCTTGGAATGGTGGATGATATATGTGGCTAGTTGTTTAGACTGATATCAGAGAGCTCATGGGGATGGAAATTTTAGCTGATCACCACTTTTCAGAGAACTCATTAGCATTGGGTCCACCAGTTACTACCATTGTGGAGACCTTCCCAGTGGACAGGTCAACTATCACAATCTGATAAAGCAGAGTTTTCTGTTCCTTTAATAGATCATCCTGGTAAAGTTGGATGGGTTTGGTACTCTCATTCTGATGAATTGATGCTCAGTAAAGGGATAGTGTGTCACCTGTACACATACCATTTCTGGTTGGCTCTCTGGCCTTTGAGGCCACTTTATCACAAGAAGTCTTCCTTTAACATAGGAAAGAGATAATGTTGGTGGCATTAATTAGTGCTGTAAAATAGGATGTTTGAAAACTACCTTGTTATAACAGTTACAGAAATAGTGAAACTTGGCTCTTCCTCCTAAACTCATTATATTTCTCTGTTCATAACAATATTAACTCTACAACTTTGCAGATGTGCATTATATGATAGCTTCTTTCAGTGAACAGTGGCATTGCACTAGGAAATCTGCACTATTGAAAATATTTACTTCATATATATATTCTTGTATAATTCACATGTGCAAAGGTGTGTGTGTATGTATGTATGTATATATATATATCTCCCCGTCGGCAACCTTTCAGAAGTGGTGTGCCGAGTCTTCATTTAGTCACTCTAATTTAAGGTTTCGCGTGCCAGTAATACATTTTAACATTTTTAGAAGGCACAGTCCTGCAGATGTTCCAGGTCCCGACGGCGCTCCCGCTCCCGTCGCCGCTCGCAGTCCCGGCACCGTTCTCCTCTCCGGTACCGGTCACACTCGCGGCTCCGGTCGGCATCCCGGTCGCCGGCCCGCTATTCTCGGCACCGCTCCAGGCACCGTGACTCCCGTAGCCGCTCCCGACGCCGAGCCTCAAGATTGCGATCGACCTCCCGGCACCGTTCCGGTCGCAGGTCCCGATCTCGTTCCCGGTACCGGTGCCGAGTAGAGCTAGACTAGCTAGAGACATGGACTCTGCTCATACCCTCTCCGCTCCTCCATGGCCATCCAGACACGCTTCAGAGTTGTCCCGCGCGGACAGCTATTATGCGCAGGACCGCGAGTCTGATGTGTCCACCGGGGTCTTCCAAGAGGCACAGGCCCAGGACCTAGGCCCAGACCAGTGGTCCTTCTGGACGCCTTGGGCGTACCACCAGGCCCAAGGGGCACCAGTAGTCCAGTCCCGCTCAGCACCATCAGAGCGCCGGGTGCCAGAGGCGACAATCAGCCGTCCCCCTCCAGCTGGTACAGAGGAAGCTCCAGTCCACCCACCGGACTCTCCAGTCCCACTGGAGCAGGAGGTTGCTCAGGAGCAAGAGGCCACGCAGGACCCTCTCGTCCCAGGTGTCTTCTCTTCTCTTGACGAGGCGGTGGCAGGGTCATCCTCCTCGGGCCCTCCTCCAATCGACCTGAGGGCCCATCAGGACCTCCTCAGGAGGGTAGCACTCAACATGAACCTCCAGGTGGAGGAGGTCCCAGAGGTGGAGGACCCGGTAGTGAGCATTCTGTTGGCAGATGCCCCCACCAGAGTGGCCCTACCGTTCATTCGTACCATTCAAGTCAATGCAGACACTTTATGGCAATCGGTCCGTTAATGAGAGGGAACGCCATGGCCAGCAGGCGGCAGCCCCAAAATCGAAGGAGGCTAGGCTCGGCTGTAAGGTGTACAAGCCCTCCTCAGCCGCTATAATTACAACACATGGGCGGAGGCGGGGAGATTTACGGAGCTACTCCCTCAGGATTCCCACCAGGAGTTCGCAGCCTTCTTGGAGGAAGGAAAAAAGGTGGCCAGAACTTCCCTCCAAGCCTCCCTCGATGCAGCCGACTCAGCAGCCAGGACTCTGGCCTCAGGTGTTGCCATGAGGCGTATCTCCTGGCTTCAGGTTTCCAACCTCCCCCCCGAGCTGCAGTACACCATCCAGGACTTGCCATTCGATGGTAAAGGCCTCTTCTCGGAGAAGACTGACCCCAGGCTGCAAAGCCTTAAAGATAATAGGGTCATAATGTGTTCGCTAGGCATGCACACGCCAGTGACCCAATGTAGACCCTTCCGCCCCAACCTCTCCGTCCGTACTTTGTGCCTAGAAACAGACAGGACTTTGATGGGCGGCGCGGCCGAGGTGGGCGTAGACGCCAATCAGGACCCCAAAGGGGCCAAAATCAAGGTCCCTCGAAACCATCAGCGGGACCAAAATCTAACTTTTGAAGGTACGCCCGAGGACGGCGTACCAATTACAGGCCAGGATCCTTCTCCTCCGTTCTCCAACCGTCTCTCCTACTTCCTTCCGGCGTGGTTCCAGTTAACCTCGGATCTCTGGGTCCTACGCACGGTGAAATATGGATACCACCTCCAATCTGTTTCAACCCCATCCTCCCACCCCATCCCTCTTCAGGGACCCCTCTCACGAGTAATTCCTCTTGCAAGAGGTGCGGTCGCTCCTCGCCATGGGGGCTATAGAGGAGGTGCCAAAGAACGAAAAGGGCAAGGGGTTTTACTCCCGTTATTTCCTAATCCCCAAGTTGAAGGGTGGTCTCAGACCCATCCTAGACCTGTGAGGACTCAACCAGTTTATGGTAAAGTTGAAGTTCCATATGGTATCCCTGGGGACCATTATCCCATCCTTGGATCCTGGAGATTGGTATGCTGCCCTCGATATGAAGGATGTGTATTTTCATATCGCCATTTTTCCTCCGCACAGGAGGTACCTCCGCTTCGTAGCCGACCATCAGCACTTCCAGTTTGCAGTCCTGCCCTTTGGCCTTTCCACAGCCCCAAGGGTATTCACGAAGTGCATGGCCGTGGTCGCCACATATCTCCGCCGACGTCGGATACACGTGTTTCCATATCTGGACGATTGGCTCATCCGTGGAACCTCCGAGACACAAGTCACCCAGCATGTGGGCATCGTCAGGGACCTATTCAGTCGTCTAGGTCTGGTGATCAATATAGAGAAGTCCTCTCTGGTTCCCACACAGAGGTTAGACTTCATAGGAGCGACCCTAGACTCCAATCTCGCCAGGGCCTGCTTACCTCAGCCGCAGTTTCGTGCAATGGCGACAATCATCCGCGGTCTGCAGAATTTCCCAACGACCTCAGTTCACACTTGTCTTGGTCTCTTGGGCCACATGGTGGCATGCACGTTCGTAACCAAGTACGCCAGGCTCCGCCTGCATCCATTACAAACTTGGCTCAACTCAGTATACCGCCCGAGCAGGGACTCAATAGACACAATAGTCACCATTCCCCCGAGCACTCTAGGCTCTTTAGACTGGTGGCTGACTCCCTCCCTGGTGTGTGCAGGGCTACCGTTCCATCTGCCTCAGCCCTCAGTGTCCCTGACGACGGACGCGTCTTCTCTCGGCTGGGGCGCGCACCTCGGAAACCTTCGTACGCAAGGCCTCTGGTCACCTCAGGAGCTGACGCTGCACATAAATGTCCGAGAACTGAGAGCAGTCCGCCTAGCGTGCCAGGCATTCCTGCAACATTTACAAGGCCGTGGTGTCTCAGTGTTTACGGACAACACAACGGCCATGTACTATATAAACAAACAGGGAGGGACTCGATCTTCCCCCCTTTGTCAGGAGACCATCAGACTCTGGGACTTTTGTATAGCCCACTCGATAGACCTGGTAGCGTCCTTTCTCCCGGGGGTTCGGAACACTCTGGCGGATCGACTGAGCATGTCATTCCTCTGCCACGAGTGGTCGATACGCCCGGATGTTATTCATTTGGTTTTCCAGAGGTGGGGATTTCCCCACATAGACCTGTTTGCTTCCCGCGAGAACAGGAAATGCCAGCTGTTCTGCTCCTTCCAAGGCCTCTCACCAGGGTCGATCTCGGACACGTTCCTGATGCCGTGGACGAACCGGCTGCTTTATGCCTTCCCGCCGTTTCCGCTGGTTCACAAGGTCCTGCTAAAACTCCGCAGGGACAGAGCGCACCTAATCTTGATCACTCCAGCGTGGCCCAGGCAGCACTGGTACACCACGCTGCTTGACCTGTCACTAGCCAACCCGATTACCCTGCCACTGCACCCAGACCTCATAACGCAGGACCACGGCAGACTTCGCCACCCAGACCTGCAGGCCCTTCACCTCAAGGCGTGGCTGCTGCATGGCTAAGCCAGTCAGAGTTGCGTTGCTCTGCCTCAGTACAGGAAGTACTCCTGAGTAGCAGAAAGCCTTCCACCCGGTCAACGTATCTGGCCAAGTGGAAGTGTTTCTCCTGCTGGTGCGGGGGACACAGTGTTACCCCCACTGAGGCCTCGATCCCAACCATCTTGGATTACCTCTGGTCTCTCAAACAGGAGGGCCTGGCAGTATCTTCATTGCGGGTGCACTTGGCGGCCATCTCTACCTTCCATCCAGGGGAGAGTGGCCGCTCCGTGTTCTCACACCCTATGGTCTCTAGATTTCTCAAGGGCCTGGAGCGCCTATACCCACAAGTACGACGCCCCGCCCCAACATGGGACCTCAACCTGGTTCTAACCAGACTTATGTCTCCCCCATTTGAGCTGTTGGCAACATGCTCGTTGCTATACCTGTCCTGGAAGACAGCTTTTCTTGTGGCCATTACATTGGCCAGACAAGTTTCCGAGCTGCGTGCTCTAATGGTGCACCAACTATATACTGTGTTCCACAAGGACAAGGTGCAGTTACGACCACACCCGGCATTCCTCCCTAAAGTGGTATCGGCATTCCATGTCAACCAGGATATCTTCCTTCCGGTCTTCTTTCCGAAGCCGCACTCATCACGACGGGAGCAACAATTGCACTCCCTGGACGTCTGTAGAGCGCTCGCATTTTATATCGAGCGGACAAAACCATTTCATAAAACACCCCAGCTCTTCGTCGCAGTGGCAGAACGAATGAAGGGTCTCCCTGTCTCATCCCAGAGGATCTCATCGTGGGTAACGGCGTGTATCCGTACTTGTTATGACGTGGCTCATGTACCCTCGAGCCACCTTACTGCACACTCTACCAGAGCTCAGGCTTCATCTGCCGCCTTCCTGGCTCATGTACCTATCCAGGAGATATGTTGTGCAGCTACCTGGTCTTCGGTCCACACCTTTGCTTCACATTATTCTCTGGTCCAGTAGTCCAGAGATGATGCAGCCTTTGGCTCAGCAGTTTTGCACTCTGCAACATCTCACTCCGACCCCACCGCCTAGGTAAGGCTTGGGAATCACCTAATTGGAATTGATATGAGCAAGCGCTCGAAGAAGAAAAGACGGTTACTCACCTTTGTAACTGTTGTTCTTCAAGATGTGTTGCATATCCATTCCAAACCCGCCCACCTTCCCCACTGTCGGAGTAGCCGGCAAGAAGGAACTGAGCGGTGGATGGGTCGGCAGGGGTATATATCCAGTGCCATAGCGGTGCCACTCCAGGGGGCGCCCAGCCGACCCACCGAGTGTTGCTAGGGTTAAAAATCTTCCGACGAACGTGCACGTGGCGCGCGCACACCTAATTGGAATGGATATGAGCAACACATCTTGAAGAACAACAGTTACAAAGGTGAGTAACCGTCTTGTATTCTGGTATGGAAAATTGAGTAAAAATTTTGCAACCATTCAGAAAACTGAGGCTTGAAAATGATGATATCAGCATTGCCTGCACATAATTTTTAATACTGAATTAAGTTTCCAATTAAAAAATGTAAAAGATAAAGAAAAGGCTATTTTTATTCCAGCTTTAGGGCATGATGAAATCCTTTAGAAGAAAAAAGTGTCAGTCCAAAACTGTGTTGGATGGGTGTGTGTGTGTGTGAACATACATTCTATTCTCAGACAGGAAGATTTTAAAATATGCCTGTCTGAGAATAGCATGATCTGAAACACATTTGTGCTAAAAGGCCAAAGACCTAGAGGATAATTAGAAATGTTTTTTCATGGTGGATTATTCTGAGCAGTATTTTCCAGACATGTCATGTAGTATGGCAGGCAGGCTGGCTTACTTACCTATGGCAGGATAATATTAACAGTTTATAATTTAATGTTTAGGACATGCAAAAACCATTGTCTAAATAGCATCCAGAACTGTTGCCATCTTCCCAACATCAGGTGATCAGTTTGTTTCTTACATTTAAATTACATATAGCTCAACTGTATACAGTTAACTGACCTTTCTGTAGTACAGCATTATTCTGTAGGGGTTGCAGCATTTTGACACACACATTGTGCATATCTTTTAGGTTGTGAGAAACCAAAGCACGTCCCATGAAGCTGCTTGTTTGTGGCATAGCACAGCTTTGGGGCTGGTCTACACGGGGGGCGAGGGGAGAGGGGGTCGATGTAAGATATGCAACTTCAGCTATGAGAATAGCGTAGCTGAAGTCAACGTATCTTATTTCGACTTACCTCCCGTCCTCATGGTGTGGGATCGACGGCCGCGGCTTCCCCATTGACTCCACTTCCGCCTCTCGCCCTGGTGGAGTTCCAGAGTCAATGGGGAGCACGGCGGGGATCGATTTATCATGTCTAGACGAGACGCGATAAATGGATCCCTAATAGATCGATCACTACCCGCCGATCCGGCGGGTAGTGTGGATGTACTCACAGTGTCAAACCAGTCACAAAACAGGCGTGAGACACACCTCTCATTTTACTAACAGGCATGATATAAAATTTTGTTCCTTCCATCCCTCCCCATGCCAACCCTTTTTGAAACATCTAACTTTTGTGTAAGCAATTACTGTTGTTTGTACCTCTACATCATCAGGCAATAAAACAATCACAAGAAATTTTTTGCCATTTTCCGTATCCCAGAAGTGTTAAGTTTCAAAACATGCCTAAAGTTAAGGTATCATTTTCTCACTTTCTTTGTGCTGTGAGATGGGTCTTGTGTTTTGAAATTTGAGTCTGTACTGATCTGAAGAAAATCAGTATATATTTCCTTTAAATTACATGGATAGTGTTGGTTCAAGATTCTCTTACAGATGATATCTCATAAGTTTGTTTTTTAGTTTATTGGCATGAAGTCCTCTAGGGAATGAAACAGAAATTTCTCATTTAGTTAAAAGTACTGAAGAATAATATGAAAATGCATTGTAGCCACACATCTAAAGAGGCTCCAGGAGTTCAAGTTACTCCATGTACGGTTGGCGTTAATTTGAGATCAAACCTTTTCCTCCAGATTCATCTGTTTCATATGATATTTTACAAATTAGCAATGGTTATTTTGACTGTTTCCACCCACTTTGGTGAAATCATACTTTCAGGCCTCTTCTAAACACAAATGCAGATCAGGATTTGCCACTTCCATAAGGCTGGCATGTACTCTCAGTTAAGTGCTTATAAACCTGTATCAGTAACTCAATATAATGAGTATTCATAGTGTAGCTCTGATGAGAATTGAAGAATGTATGATGGCAATCCATCTTTATCCACCTGGCTATCATTTAGCTAGCCTTTACCATACTGCTTACATATATGGCAGTAAGCGCTTTATAAATTAATTAAAAAGAACAGGAGTACTTGTGGTACCGTAGAGACTAATATTTATTTGAGCATTAGCTTTCGTGGGCTACAGCCCACTTCTTCGGATGCTGTAAGGTGCCACAAGTACTCCTGTGCTTTTTGCAGATACAGACTAATACGGCTGCTACTCTGAAACCTATAAATTAATTAACATTTGTGGCTTCACCCATAATAAGAATTTTCTAAAGTTGTATTCTGCTGCTTTACTATCAGGAAGTTGTTACACATGTGCCTTGAAAGATTGGGTATACTCATAGCTGTGAACCGATGGTGTTTCAGCTGAAAAAACAAACTGAAATTCTAGGTGAAATCAGAGCTCAATTTTTACTCCATTATTCTCAGGGACTGTTTTCTCTGTTAAATAGCCATGCCATATGACACAGTGCTGTTAGTGAGGGATTCAAGAATGAGCTAAAGCAGAAGCTTTCCCCACTATCCCAATAGGAGAAGGTAAACTTATATTGTGGAAACTCTGCTTTTGCTTAATCTCTTGTGATTCTAGTGTGTGAAAATTTATTGCCAATATTACAGTAGTTCACTAACCCCTCCAGTTCCCTTTTTGAAAGGCAGGCTAAATTAATTAGCATTCATTAAAAATAAAAAAGTTTGAGCTTTTATTTTCATAGTGAATCTGGTCAGTTTGCGGTATTCAGAAATAATGGAAAATATCAGCATTATGATTTTCTATCCTCTACTAAAGTCTCTTCACGATGGGGTGTGTGTGTGTGTGTGTGTGTGTGTGTATTTGTATGTCATATTGTATTACAGTAAATCAGATCTAACTGAAATGTAATAATATAGAGACGTAATGGGTTGCTGAACCACTTATCTCCTGTTACACTGCAAATCCCTCACTAGTATATCATGCATCTCTCTTTGGTTTCATTAACAGTTGAACACTGGCAAACCATTATATTTAAAAAAAAAAAAGCATTGAGTATAGAATAAATAAATCAAGCATGATTTCAGATAATCATGAAATTCTTCTTGCCATAATCTGTTGGCCTAGAAAATTGGATTCCATTACTCTTCTGAATTGGAGGCATCAAGTAGACAGTCAAACCATAATTCTTGATCATTTGGGCTAGCATAATTTATTTCAGTATTGTGCAACTGTGTACTAATATTAACGTGGTTAGAATATGAAAATGACTCTGAAAAAAATGGCATCATGAACGTCCATGTTTATTGTTTCTCAATGACTCCAAATAAAATATGCTCAGTTTACAAGTAAAATAAAAGCTTTTCTAACTGCCAGCCTAGAAAACTTATTCTGAGATGTGAAAATCAAGCTGTTTTCTTTCTGACTCATAGATCACTACCACTAATAAGAACATAAGAACGGTTATACTGGGTCAGATTAAAGGTCCGTCTAGCCCAGTATCCTGTCTTCCAACAGTGGCCAATGCCAGGTGCCCCAGAGGGAATGAACAGAACAGGTAATCATCAAGTGATCCATCCTCTGTCGCTCATTCCCAGCTTCTGGCAAACTGAGTCTAGGGACACCATCCCTGTCCATCCTGGCTAATAGCCATTGATGCACCTGTCCTCTCTGAACTTACCTAGTTCTTTTTTGAACCATGTTATAGGCTTGGCCTTCACAACATCCTCTGGCAAGGAGTGCCACAGGTTGACTGTGCGTTGTGTGAAAAAATACTTCCTTTTGTTTGTTTTAAATCTGTAGCTTATTAATTTCATATGGTGACCCTTAGTTCTTGTGTTATGAGAAGGAGTAAATAACACATCCTTCTTTACTTTCTCCACACCAGTCATGATTTTATAGACCTCTTTCATATCCCCCTTGAGTTGTCTCTTTCCCAAGCTGAAAAGTCCCAGTCTTACTAATCTCTCATCATATGGCAGCTGTTCCATAACCCTGTTCATTTTTGTTGCCCTTTTCTGAACCTTTTCCAATTCCATTATATCTTTTTTGAGATGGGGCCACCACATCTGCACACAGTATTCAAGATGTGGGTGTACCATGGACTTGTATAGAGGCAATATCATATTTTCTGTCTTATCTATCCCTTTCTTAATGATTCCCAACATTCTGTTTGCCTTTTTGACTGCTACTGCACATTGAGTGGATGTTTTCAGAGAACTATCCACAATGACTCCAAGATCTTTTTCTTGACTGGTAACTGCTAATTTAGACCCCATCGTTTTATATATATTGTTGGGATTATGTTTTCCAATGTGCATTACTTTGCATTTAATCAACATTGAATTTCATCTGCCATTTTATTGCCTAGTCACCCAGTTTTGAGGGATCCTTTTGTAGCTCTTCACAGTCTGCTTGGGACTTAACTATCTTGAATAGTTTTGTATCATCTGCAAATTTTGCCACCTCACTGTTTACCCCTTTTTCCAGATCATTTATGAATATGTTGAATAGGGCTGGGCCCAGTACAGACCCCTGAGGAACAGCACTATTTGCCTCTCTCCATTCTGAAAACTTACCCTTTGTTTCCTACCCTCTGTTTCCTATCTTTTAACCAGTTACCAACCCACGAGAGGGCCTTCCTTCTTATCCCATGATAGCTTACTTTGCTTAAGAGCCTTTGGTGAGGGACCTTATTGAAGGCTTTCTGAAAATCTAAGTACATTATATCCATTGAATCCCCCTTTTCCACATGCTTGTTGACCCCCTCAAAGAATTCTAGTAGATGGTAAGGCATGATTTCCCTTTACAAAAACCATGTTGACTTTTCCCCAACAAATTATGTTTATCTATGTGTCTGACAATTTTGTTCTTTACTGTAGTTTCAGTCAGTTTGCCCGGTACTGAAGTCAGGCTTACTGGCCTATAATTGCCGGGATCATCTCTGAAGCCCTTTTTAAAAATTGGTGTCACATTCACTATCCTCCAGTCATTTGGTACAGAAGCTGATTTAAATGATAGGTTAAAGACTACAGTTACAGTTCTGCAATTTCACATTTGAGTTCCTTCAGAACTCTTGGGTGAATACCATCTGGTCCTGGTGATTTATTACTGTTTAGTTTATCAGTTTGTTCCAAAAGCTCCTCTAATGACACCTCAGTCTGGGACAGTTCCTCAGATTTGTCACCTAAAAAGAATGGCTCAGGTATGGGAATCTCCCTCACATCCTCAACCATGAAGACTGATGCAAAGAATTCATTTAGTTTCTCTGCAATGGCCTTATTGTCCTTGAATGCTCCTTTACCATCGCGATCGTCCAGTGGCCCCACTGGTTGTTTAGCAGGCTTCCTGCTTCTGATGTATTTAAAAAGTAATAGCAAACTTTTTTTTGAGTCTTTAGCTGTTCTTCAAATTCTTTTTTGGCCTTTTTAATTATAGTTTTATGCTTCATTTGCCGGAGTTTATGCTCCTTTCTGTTTTCCTCACTAGGATTTAACTTCCGCTTTTTAAAAGATGCCTTTTTGCCTCTCACTACTTTTTACTTTGTTGTTTAGCCACGGTGGCACTTTTTTGGTTCACTTACTTTGTTTTTTTAATTTGGGGTATACATTTAAGTTGAGCCTCTATTATGGTGTCTTTAAAAAGTTTCCATGGAGCTTACAGGGATTTCACTTTTTGCACTATGCCTTTTAATTTCTGTTTAACTAACCTCATTTTTGTGTAGTCCCCCTTTCTGAAATTAAATGCTACAGTGGTGCGCTGCTGTAGTGTTTTCCCTGCCACAGGGATGTTATATTTAATTATATTATTAATTATATTTAATTATATGGTCACTATTATGAAAGCAGTCCAGCTATATTCACCTCTTGGACCAGAGAAGGAGAGGGGCTAATTAAGCTGATGAACAATGTTGGCACAAGAATAAATTGGTATGAACTAGCCATGAATAAGTTCAGGCTGGAAATTAGAAGAAGGTTTCTAAACATTAGGGAGAGGTGAGGTTCTGGAGCAGCCTCCCAATAGGAGTAATAGGGGGAAACAATCTAACTAGTTTTAAAATGGAGCTTGATAAACTTGTGGCTGGGATTATGTGACAATGTCACTTTTGGTAGTGAACTGGATTTGATGACCAAGGAAGTTCCCTTCTAGGCCTACATTCCTATATTATACGCAGTTTTATGTGGTTGACTAAATGACTTTCTTGTGCCTATGCATCTCACAGAAAATCCTGTTCTCATTGCAGACTAAGTAACTATAGTGGATAATAGTTAAGTCCTTGGAAGTGAGGTGGGAAGGAATGGAAAACTTTCATTACACCATTGGAGTGTCTTCACAACCACCACTCCAACCATAGGACTTGATTAGGTTCTGTGACCCTAGTGCCCCAATTCTGTAGATGGTAATGGGCCACTCCCAGTATCTGCTACATAACAATGCACAGAGAACCCAAACGAAGCATGGCTTTGCAGCATCACAAAGGTATGTTCATTTGCTCTGTGAGCTCTCCTAATCCTTCCCCCCCATCCCAAGGCAGCAGTTGTACACAAGTTCTGTTGCTTTTGGTACCCTTCACATACATGAATGGAGGACAGGATTGTCCCTTCAGAAATACCTTAGCCTATATTTAGACCCTCCTGGTTCCCATCCTTTTTCTATACTCACCAATGCATATTGTCTCATGCATAATTGGTCTCCATTTACACATATTGCCTCTTGTGTTTCAACTTCTTCCACTTTAATCCTCTTTTTACTACTGTATGATGAGGATTCATATCACTAATTATTTGTAGCACTGCTAATACTATTGGCATTGCAGTAGAACTTGTCTGAATGACACTTAGCACATTCTTGTGTTTCCTCGGTGTATAACTTATTGAGGCTCAAACTCTGTGATCAAGATTTAATTTCAAATGTACATTTAAAATGTGAAATTCTCCAATAGTACCTAGATCACTTACCTTTTTTATCTCTTATTTGAATCACAAGGAACAAAACACTGAAAATGTGTTCAGACATGTAGAGTAGCTGTATGAAAAAACTGAATATGTTCTGTACTTCAAATATTTAAAACTGGTTAGGTTATGCTGTTGTGTAATAGATGTGCAATGTTATGGAAACTGTTCTCCATGAAAATATTAATGTTATCTTATTGTGCAAGCTTAGTTTTATGGCAATGATTAATCTATCTGAATTCTTAGCAATGTCTAATAGAAAATATCCAACACATTTGAGACACCACTGCAACCAAAGTCTTTTTATATCAAATATATTGTAACAAAAGTTGATTCTTTAAGACCTTGCACTTTTAATGAGCCATCTTATTGTCGACACTCAGAATCTAATAGTGTGCCTTTTGGTGACGTTGTTGAGAATTTTAATGCATTTTAGTTCTCATTCGGCACGGCCTATGTGCTCCTCACAGGAGGGTCTTTAGAAATAGGATTAACTTCTAGAGGAATGCATTAGCCATGACACAGAAGTAGGCAAAGCTCTAACTACCCTGATAGATTGCTCCACGCTTCAAATCCCTCTAGCTACCCCCTCCCTTTTTTTATTGACAACTTCTCATTGAGCGGCTAGAAGCATTAGTGTATTTAGGAGTTAGAAGTTTTGTATCATCCTAGGCTGATCTCATATTCGCTTTCTGAAATTAATTCGACACTGCTTTACATGTTAATCCGTAAAGGATTGATTTTGGGAAGGTCAGAGCAGTGCAGCCTCAGAAAATGGAAGAAAAGCTCCACTTAAAACAGCTCATTTCAGTTCCCAGAAGTAAGTATAGGTGCCTTTTCATTGTGACACTTAGCCAGCTGTAAGAGACTTGGTCATCTTGCAGAATACATCAAACAGTGTTGTTTGATGTGGTCTGCAAGAAAGTTGAGCTAATTAAGTTTAGCTTCATAAACCAATTGCATTTTGCAAGTGGCACAACTGCTCTTTGAAAGTCTTCTGTATAACAGAATGTGCAGTCTTCTTTTGGCCATAAACATAATTAATAATTGAGTGGTACTTTAATAGCATCAAAGTTTTTAAAGTAGCACTATTTGGTGTTTCCTATTTATTTTTCCTCTATCTTGACGTTCCTTTCAGCATACAGGGAGCTGCATAATTCTAAAAAAAGAAAATGGATATGCACAGAAAAAGGACTTGATTATGGGTCATGTTGATGTTGGGTCATTAAGTATAAAGATTATTCTTTCTTTACCTAGAACTACACAAAAGATCATAAGATATGAATGACATAGTGCTATGGCAAAAGCGAGCTAATAGCGGGTAATAAAAGAAAGCAATATAAATATGGAGAAATTCATTTGTAACTATAATTTGCTATTAGTGTGCGCACACACACTTTTGCAAAATATAAATAACATTTTACCAACCCAGGAACAAAATTAAATGACTGGCTCTTTTCATACGCTTACTAATGATAATGAAAAATATATATTTTACTTTCCCCTTTTAAAAATTACTCATTGCAGATATTTGTTATATATTGTCAATACTTACAGTACTTTTCTCTGACTTAGGACCTTTTTGTAATTGTAAGAATAAAATGCTTTCCACCTATAAAAGTGCTTTTTATTGACTGTACATCTTTCTAATGCTTATAGGGCTTTTCATTTTTACTTGAACTTTTGCTTCTTTAACTTTTATTGAGGCAAATTATATTCAACTACTTTTAAAAAATGCCCATTGGTTCTGATCCATGTTTATGTTCTGAAAGTTCAGACTGACTTAAATTCCTCTTTTGCCAGCCCATGAACATCCGAATTGAGTGTCAGACTGTCAAAAGAGATATATGAAGAGTCTTTTGTGAAGTTCAGAAATGCTGCAGTTTGTTCTGTTTTCTCTCAGTTTTCTAATATGAGAGTGGAATGGGGCTCATCCATTCCTATTGCCTTTTAAAATCAGGTATCCACTTATGTGCAAAAAATCAGTAGATATTAAATTCAACCAGATCCACTGTACAACAGTATATGTGCCAAATTCACCACTGGAGTAAGTGGATGCCACTCTTTTGACTGTAGTGGACTAGTGTCTGCTTATATTTATAGTAGGGCTGTCAACTGATTAAAAAAAAATAATCACGATTAAAAAAATTAATTGCTATTAATTGCACTGTTAAATAATAATTGACTATCATTTGTTTAAATATTTATGGATGTTTTCTACTTTTTCAAATATATTGATTTCAATTGCAACACAATACAAAGTGTACAGTGCTCACTTTTTGTTTATTTTTTATTACAAGTATTTGCACTGTAAAAAAACAAAAGAAATAGCATTTTTCAATTCACCTAATACAAGTACTATAGTGCAGTCTCTTTATCATGAAAGTTGAACTTAAAAATGTAGACTTATGTACAAAGAACTGCATTCAAAAATAAAACAATGTAAAATTGTAGAACCTGCAAGTCCACTCAGTCCTACGTCTTGTTCAGCCAATCGCTCAGACAAACAAGTTTATTTACTTTTGCAGGAGATAATGCTGCCTATTTCTTGTTTACAATGTCACCTGAAAGTGAGAACAGGCGTTCTCATGGCAATGTTGTAGCTGGCGTCGCAGATGCGCTAAAGATTCATATATCCCTTCATGCTTCAACCACCATTCCAGGGGATGTGTGTCCATGCTGAGGCATGGCATGCATGCATCTTAATAATTATGTATTGTATTTGCATAGCACCTAATGTTCAGAAATCTCAAAACAGTGTACTAATATATGATTATTTGATTTCACACTTGAGAAAACTGATGTACAGCGAGACTGAAGACTGAATCCTGGAAAGCACTGAGTTTCCTCAATTTCCCTTGGACTCTCAGCATCAGGCCTTAGCGATAGTCGCCATAGTCACAGAGCTAGTCAGGGATACATTAGGGAATAAAATTCAGATCTCCCAATAAGTCCCTCATTGCTTATAAATATAACTACTGGAATAGTTTTGTTTTGATACTAACTTTCTGAAAAAATTGTTTTCTAAACTTATTTTCATAAGAAATAAACTCTTAAAACTGGAGTTAATTATTTGTTGTTTGATAAAATAGCCAGGGCATGTTTTACTGAGATTGGCACATTAGCACCAAAATTATAGGGGAAGAAAAGTTGAGATTTTACACCTGGACAGGAAACTGTGTGACAGAACAGCATGGCTACCCTTCTGATACAGAACAAGTGAAAGTTGCAGAACTGATTTGTTTGCTGTTTGGCTATACCCTTTGCATTGCTCAGTAGTACATGCAATCTACACAGGAACAGTGTGGTCATGAAATACATGAGTATATATTTAACACTGATGCCTCTAGCAGCAGAAGCACAGGAGTCCATGATTTCCTGTGCGTTAGAATGTAATATCATAGAACTTAGCCTTATGAATGTCTGAGCTGAGACTCTGTCCTTGTTTTGGTGAAGAGAGATGAAGGGGAAAGCAAGAACAGAATGTTCCCTTTTTTTCTATTTCACTTATATTTTTATTAATATTTATATCTAAAACCGGTGCTAAGTATGCATATATATAAAGGGCAATGGTCAACTTAATTTAGGTTCAGTGTTCTTTTTTTAAAAAGTCAGTGGGTTACAAAACCTAGTTTGCATAGAAATCTTCATGAAGGAAGGGAGGAGTGAGGGAGAGAAAAATAAAACAACAAAAAACAACCAGTCCCCTTCAGTATTGCTACCTTGTGGAAGTAGACTCTGAAATTGACCAGGTAGTGTCCTCATCCAATCTTAGAGTAAAAGAGAAAGTAAATAAACCATATATTGGTAAAAAGTAAATTTTGATCCTTACATTTAGTTTGGGAATTCAAGATATCAGTAACATATGTTAGGATTTTTTTTTTCAACTGACTTTCTGTCTGGAACATCACTTTTAGTAGGAAGATGTGAGATGATAATCAGTGAGGATATTGGAAGATGTTATTTAGGGTAGTCTTGAACTTCATATTTTGTTGATCTTTATTTTCTTGATGTAATAAAAGTAGCTTTGTATAATGCCTTATATCATATAAGTAATGGAAGATTATGTATATGTTTTGGCAGCAGATTTCAATATGAAAGTATTCCATTTGAATACAACCTGTAAAAAAGCATATATTGTGCAATTTTGGTCAACACCTGGCATGTTGTTGTGAGATAGGATGTTAACTGAAAACATACATGATCAGAGTTTTATCTTATTACTAAATATAGCATAGGGCAGTATAAGAAGATAATTTGGAATGGGGAGGTTAGCATTTCAGGGTAATTAGTAAAATTTATTTTATATCTCAATAGTGTGTCCTTCAGGTTTCTGAGAGGAAAAACTTGTCCCATTTTTATGCTCTGGGAATTTAGAACCATAGGAACTTCAGCTCTTCAATTTCCCTGTCCTGATGGATGAGAAACATTTTCACATGAAAGAAACAAAACTAAATGATCTCATATGATCTTTGATTTCTGCTTGTCACCTTATGTGTCCCTGCAGTGATTTTATTTTTATAAGATAGGTGAGAAAGTTGTTTATTGCTCGTAGTATTCAATGAAAAAAGATAAGAAATAACTTGAGCAGTGGAAGGCAAATTAGAATGGTTTTAAGTGTCTTTTTTGTTTGAGAGGTTGTGGTAACAACCAGTAGCTATGTAAGGGATTTGAATCTTTTAATTAGTTCCATAGTAGGAACTGTATGGATAGGAAAAAAGCTCCTCTATTTAAAAATAATAGAATGCAAGAAAGCAATTTAAAAAATAAGTATGTATTTAAATTGACTTATTAAAACTTGTGTAAGAAGAATAAAACATATTGACTTCATATCTCAGTACCTAATTTGTTTTATATTAAGGAAAAAATCATGTCTGACAATCCTGCAGACTGATATGTTCTCATTTTATTCACAGAAGAGATTCAGCAGAGCAGATACAGTGCAAACTTTCTCACAGTGTCCTGTCAGTATGCTTTAGCAAGTTCTGGAGGGACAAATTCTGGAGGGTAATTCAATCTTAGCACATCAGTCATAATCCCTGTCTGTACTCCTCTAGAGAGAGAACTCATGGAATATTGTGTTCAGTTGAGCATCCAGGAATGTAAAAGCTGTAAACAAACTGGAGGGAATTCAAAGGATGACAAAGTGATTAGGCTGAAGGAATTGAAACACAAGGAAGATTGTGAGAACTAATTTCTTTATGTGAGGCTTGACTAAGTGATGACCAAGACTAAGGACATACCCTTCAAAATACTTACATTTGGTTATGAATTCAATGTATAAAGATGACTTAGTTAAGAGGAATTGTTAAACTAAATATCAAGAAATACTTTGAGAAAGACCTGTTAGATTGTGCAATAGTCTTCCAAGAGAAGTAGAAGAAGCCCAGTGCCTTAGAACATTCAAAACTAGACTGGACAGGCACTAGGAATAATATGTTGTAGGGACAATTATGCATTAGCAGAAGGATGAGTTCGTTCATATACATTTATTACGTAGTTCTCATAGTGTTAAGATTTTCTGGTAATACATGTATTCATTGTAAAGGGAAATTAACAAGGATTACTGTGCTTTAATCTTGAACCTTAATAAATGGGAGAAAGTTTAAAGTAAAATAACAAGTTAAAGGTAATGTTCTATATCAAGATAATTTACCTTTTGATACATCAGTTCATGTGCAGATATCATAACCTCCCCTGGTTGACGTAAATACATTTTCAACAAATTCCATTGTGAATCTCAGGAAAGGATCAATGCTTAATTCCCTGAAGCTGATTCAAGTCATAACAGCCTATGTTTTTCCAATTCCCAGCTTCTTAAGCATTTTCTCAGCTCCCTTTACAGTTTGTCTGTTTTGAGTCTTCTGGTTCTGCAATTCATCAAGGTCCTGAACTTTGCAGTGAAGAGTCTCCCTAGTTACTGAATCCCGCTGTTCTCCTTAGCCCTCAACCCTGGATGATTTCTACCCTCAGTATTCAAATGAAGGAATATTCAGTTGGTGTTTCTGATTGGCTGTTGAACAGTTTTCTTTCAACTCCTGTTAATTCATGCTGTATTCATTAACCCTCAGATTGTACAAAAATACTCACTTGTTCCTTTATGCCTAAGGTAAAAAACTAAACCCAAGTCCCTTTGGTAAATATAACCAAATAAAACTGTTAAGACGCATATAATAACCATAAACAATCACAAAAGTTATGTTTTCCACAAACTTCTGTGCATCACCACCTGGAGACAGAGAGAGAAAAACAGTAGGACCTTTCGCAGTAAATCTGAGGTTCTTCTTCGAGTGATTGCTCCTATGCATTCCATGTAGGTGTGCGCGCCGTGCGTGCACGGCTCTCCGGAAGATTTTTACCCTAGCAACTCCGGCGGGCCGGCTGGGCGCCCCCTGGAGTGGCGCCGCTATAGCGCAGGATATATACCCCAGCTGGCCCGTCCGCTCCTCAGTTCCTTCTTTCTGCCCGTGACGGCCGGTGGAACAGTGGAGCACAGCTCAGCTGACCTCCACTTCCCTAGCTACTCGTAGTTTTCTCTCGTTCTGTTTATAGTTGTAGTTAACTCTGTTTGTTTGTAGAATAGTATAGTGTATTTATTTTGCAGGGGTCGGGGTTTATCCCCTTCCCCTCACCCGGTGCCGGGTCCGATGCCCGGTCCACAGCGTTTTCTAATGCTCGGCCGGCCACAAGCCGCTGCCGACAAGGGATCTTCTCCTCAGTGCCTCGAGGGATCTTACCTCACAGATAAGTGCCGCATTTGTGAGGCCCTTAATCAGTGAACAAAGGGGAGCGGGGCTTTCGTTTTAAACAGCTCCTGAGGGAGGCAGCTCTTGCTCCTCCGCTCTCGGCGCCGAGCGCTAGTTAGTTTTCACGGCACGCTCCCTCGGCACCGGATCGCCGGTACCGCCAAGGCCTCCTGGCACTACCGTCGCTACCTACGTACCCTTGGCATGGACCCCTCTCCTGGAGGATGAAGAGTTACTCCGGCCAGGCAAGAGCCGTCGAGTCCGGTGCTGGAAAGCTCCCCGGTTCGCACCATGGTTGAGCTCGCCCGGAAGCTGCGTCCGAGCCGCCTGCTCCGCAGCTGAGTGCTATGCTCAGTCGGATCGCCCGGCACCGATGTCTGCCGCGGCACCGACAATATCCGCACCTTTCACTCCGGCCAGGCAAGAGCCGTCGAGTCCGGTGCTGGATAGCTCCCCGGTACGGACCGTGGTCGAGCTCGCTCTGAAGCTGCGTCCGAGCCGCCTGCTCCGCAGCCGAGCGCTATGCTCCGTCGGATCGCCCGGCACCGATGTCTGCCGCGGCACCGACACTATCCGCACCTTTCACTCCGGCCAGGCAAGAGCCGTCGAGTCCGGTGCTGGAAAGCTCCCCGGTACGGACCGTGGTCGAGCTCGCTAGCATGCTGCGTCCGAGACGCCTGCTCCGCAGCCGAGCGCGTTGCTCAGTAGGATCGCCCGGCACCGATGTCTGCCGCAGCACCGACAGTATCCACACCGTTAGCTCCGGCCAGGTAAGAGCCATCGAGTCCGGTGCTGGTAAGCTCCCCGGTACGGACCGTGGTCGAGCTCGCTAGCATGCTGCGTCCGAGCCGCCTGCTCCGCAGCCGAGCGCTATGTTCAGTGGGACCGCCCGGCACCGATATCTGCCGCGGCACCGTCAATGTCCGCACCGTTAACTCCGGCCAGGCAAGAGCCGTCGAGTCCGGTGCCGGAAAGCTCCCCGGTACGTCCGAGCCGCCTGCTCCGCAGCCGAGCGCTCTGCTCCGTCGGATCGCCCAGCACCGATGTCTACCGCGGCACCGACAATGCCCGCACCATTAACTCTGGCCAGGCAAAAGCCATCGAGTCCAGTGCTGGAACGCTCCCCGGTACGGGCCGTGGTCGAGCTCGCTATGAAGCTGCATCCGTGGTGCCAGTTAGGGTCGAGCTCACTATTCCCTCCACGCCGGAGACAGTGTCCACGGCGAGGGGGCTGATTGCAACGACAGCATCTACGCTGCCTCAACCCCCGGCACCGCCAGTAGGGGTTACATAGTCGATGGGCAAGCCTGCCTTGATCAAACCACCCTACCTCGGCACTGCAGAGCGGCACCGTTCAGGGTCGCCGTCCCGCAGATGTTCTCAGTCCCGTCACCGATCTAGGTCTCGGCACCGTTCTCCATGTTGATACCAGTAGTGCTCGCGGCACCGGTCAGCATTCTGATCCCCGGTCCGGGACACTCAGTACCGATCAAGCCCCAGGCACTGGGATGCGCGTAGCCACTCCTGATCATCGAGCCTCGCACCCTCGGTCGACCGCCCGGCACAGCTTCGGTGGCAGGTCCCGTTCTCGGTACCGGTCTGTCTACCGGTACCGATTCCCGGTGCCGCATCGAGCGACATCAGTTACAGACGGAGACTCTACCAAGAGCTTTTCAGCTCCTCCAGGGCCATCCAGCCACGCATCAGTGTCGTCCCGTGCGGACACTTCATATGCGTAGCACTCTGTTTTCCGATGTGCCCTCCAGAGTCTCCCAGGAGACCTATCAGTGGTCATTCTGGATGCCTTGAGTGTACTCCCACGCCAGAGGCGTACCGGGGACCCCATCTCACTCCGTTCCCTCGGAGCTCCGGGTGCCAGAGGTGACAATTAGTCGTCCCCATCCGACCGGTACAGAGCAACCCCCGGTTCGGCACCGGGCTCCCAGATCCCACCGGATCAGCGTTCGTCCAGGAGCTCGAGCCCACACAGGACCCGCTTGTCCCTGGCCTTTCTTCTTCCTCCTCCCCAGATGAGGCGGGGGCAGGAACATACCCCTCCGGCCCTCCTCTAATCGAAATGCGACCAGCCCCTAAATCCAAAGACGCTGGGCATGTGGTCTTACTGGGCCGTAAGATGTACCCGGAGGGGGCCCTGCAACTTCGTGTAGCGAACCAGCAAGCCCTGCTTATCCGCTACTGTGGGTGGCAGTGGACAAATTTACAGAGTCGGTTCTTCGGAACTCCCGTCAAGAGTTCGATGCCCTCCTGCGGCAAAGGACGGAGCTGGAGAGAGCTTCCCTCCAGGCCTTGTTGGACGCAGCTGACTCCGCTGCCATGACTCTGGCCTCGGGTGTTGCCACGCGGCGCGTTTCATGGCTCCAGTTGTCGAGCCTTCCCTCGCGGCTGCGGCACGCTATACAGGTCTTGCCCTTCAATGGCACAGGCCTGTTCTCTGAAACCACTGGCCCTAGGCTGCAGAACCTAAAGGGCAGCAGGGTCTCTTTGCTCTCTCTCTCTCGGCATGCACACGCCGGTGATTCAGCGCCGACGTTTCCGTCCCCAACCTCCGCTCTTTCCCTGCGCCTTGACAGAGTCAGGACTTGGCCAGCGGATATGGCTCACACGGTCGTGGCCATCAATCCGCACCCCAAAGGAGCCGGAATTAGGGTCCTTCTAACAACCAATGGAGCAAAAGCCTACCCATCCTCGCCCCTCCTGGGGACCCCTCTCACGAGCGATTCCTATGGCAAGAGGAGCGGACGCTCCTCTTTATCGGAGCTATACAGGAGGTACCTAAGGGCGAAACCTAATCCCCTAGGCGAAGGGAGGTCTCAGACCTACCCTAGACCTGCGGGAACTCAACAAGTCCCAATGCAGAGTTCCGCATGGTACCCAGGGCGACCGTCATCCCATCCTGGGATCCCGGAGACTGGTACGCCGCCCTCGATATGAAGGGCGCGTATTTTCACGTCGCCATTTCTCTTCCACACAGAAGGTACCCTCGGTTTGGGGCCTACCATCGTTATTCCCAGTATACGGCCCTCCCGGTTGGCCTCTATACAGCCCAGGGGTGTTCATAGTGCATGGCTGTAGTCGCCGCCTTTCTTCGCCACCGTCGCATACACGTTCTCTGTATCTAGACGAGGGGCTCATTCAAAGAACCACCGGGCCCAAAGTACCAGTCATGTGGGCATCGACACGAAGCTATTCCTGTGTCTGGGCCTGATGATCAATAGTAAAATCCACTCTGATTCCCATTCAGGGACGGGAATTCATTGGGGCCGTCCTGGACTCCAGACTCGCCGGAGCCTGCTTACCTCAGCCTTGGTTTCAGGCGAGGGTAACAGTTGTATAAGGTCTATGGACCTTCCCGCCAACTTGGACTCGCACTTGCCTACGTTTCCTGAGTCACGTGGCTGTTTACACGTTTGCAACCAATCATGCCAGGCTTCGCCTCTGTTCACTTCAATCGTGGCTTACCTGGGTGTGCCACCCGGGCAGAGATGCCATACTCGTGGTCGGCTCGTTCCCCCCGAGCAGCCTAGGCTCCCTCCACCGGGAGTCGGCGTCCTCCCCGGTGTATCCGGGGATGCTGTTTCATTCACCCCTCGGGGTCCCTCATGACAGACAGCCCATCTCTCGGCTGGGTGCGCACCTGGCGTAGTTTCGCACTCACGGCCTTCGGTCAGCGCAAGAGCTGGCCTTACACATTAATGTCCGAGAGCTGAGAGCAGTCTGCCTTGTGTAAAGGCGATTCAGCGGGCGGATCGCTTCAGCAGATCCTTCCTGTCTCACAAGTGGTGGTTTCCTCCCGTCTTTATCTATTCCGTTTTCCAAAAGTGGGTCTTTCCCCGCATAGCCCTCCTCGCTCTCGCGAGAACGGAAAGAGAGAGAGAAATTCTCCTCATTCCAAGGCCTCTCCCCAGGCTCGGTCTTGGAGGATTTTCCTGAGGCCGTGGATCAGCCATCTACCGTACGCTTTCCACTGTCCCCGCTGGTTCACAAGGTCCTGCTCAAACTCCGCAGGGACAGAGCGCCCCTGATCGGGATCGCTCCAGTGTAACCTGGGCAGCACTGGCACACCATGTTGCTACACCTGTCGGTAGCAACCCTCTTGGCACAGACCCCATGACATGGAATCACGGCAACCTTCACCACCCGCTCTTGTAATCCCTGCACCTCACAGCAGGACTCCTGCGTGGCTAAACCGATCTGAGCTACGTTGTTCGACCTCGGCTCTACGGGATTCTCCAGGGTGGTATAAAATCATCCATTCGGTTGAAGTGTCTGGCCGAGTGGAAGCGTTTCCCATGCTGCTCCGAAATGCGCAAGGTTTCTCCCGCCGAGATCCCGCTCCATTCCATCTGCTTCCTCAGGGCTTGGAGTGTTTATGCGCGCCCCCCCCCCCAGTGGGGCCCCGCCATAAACCTGGCTCTTCAATCTGGTTCTAACCAGTTTTATGACTGCCCTATTCGAGCCAATGTCTACATGCTCGTTGACATAACTGTCCTGCAAGACAGTTTCCTGTAGTCTTTCCTGCGGCCACACGAGTCTCCGAGCTTCAGACTCTCACAATAGGCCCAAGGTATACTGTGTTACTCAAGGACAAGGGCAGTTATTACCACGTCCGACCTGCCTTCCTAAGGAGGTGTCGGCCTTTTATATCTACCAGGATATCTTCCTTCCGATCTTCTTTCCGAAGCCACTCTCTTTGCAAGGAGAGCAACGGTTGCCCTCCTTCGACATCTGTAGGGCGTCCGCAATCTATACCTAGCGGACACAGCCCTCTCGTAACGCCCCCAGAACCTTCATCGTACCGGCATACCGGACGAAGGGCATACCTGTCTCCTCCTAGAGGATTTCATCTTCAATGACGTTGTGCATCTGTACCTCCTCTGTTTTGGCCCATGTTCCATAGAGCCACATTGCTGCACATTCCGCCAGGGCTCACGCTTCTCAGCTGCCTTCCTGGCTCGCATTCCCTTTCGGGGGATGGGTTGTACACCTATCTGGTCCTCGGTCCACACCTTTGCCTCATTGGTCCCGGAGTCCAGAGCTGTTGCAGACTCTGGCTTAGCGGTTGCGTTCTGCAACATCTAGCTCCGACCCCACCGCCTATGTAAGGCTTGGGAATCACCTACATGGAATGCATAGGAGCAATCACTCGAAGAAGAAAAGACGGTTACTCACCGTAGTAACTGTTGTTCTTTGAGATGTGTTGCTCCTATCCATTCCAGACCCGCCCTCCTTCCCCACTGTCGGAGTTGCCGGCAAGAAGGAACTGAGGAGCGGACGGGCCGGCTGGGGTATATATCCTGCGCTATAGCGGCGCCTCTCCAGGGGGCGCCCAGCCGGCCCGCCGGAGTTGCTAGGGTAAAAATCTTCCGGAGAGCCGTGCACGCGCGGCGCGCACACCTACATGGAATGGATAGGAGCAACACATCTCGAAGAGCAACAGTTACTACGGTGAGTAACCGTCTTTTTCCTCCCATCTCTATTTTCTGTGGCTGGCCTCTGTTGAGACTGCCAAGTAACAGTGCTAATTGTGGGGTGTGTGTCTTTCATAATGCTGCTTTTCTAGTAAACTAAAATGAGGTTACCAACTCCCTTTATATAGGCCACCAAACATGTCTGTGTTTGCTATCAACTTTATCTGATTTTAACTGGTAACCTAGAGGTAAAGGGCTCCCATACCTAATATGCCTGTTCCATTAGCAATGTTCCTTGAAAATATTGTTTTTATACCATATCACATATAAATGTTGAGCTTTGAAATAAGAGAGAGACTTCCTCCAAAGTTTTCTTAGACTCAAAACAGCTTTTAGGAATTGTGTGCTTCTTTCCCCCAGCCTATCACTGTTGAGAGAGTTTAGAATCTTGGCCCATGAGTGAAGAAATAGTCCATTAACAGGCAAGGTTCAAGAACTGTGAGCCATTAGTTGAGTCACAAATAACAAATGCAAGATAAGCAATGAGATACACATATGTAAAGTACACATTTTCTGATGACAATGTGTATGAAAACAACATAATACCAAAGGACTTGGTTTATCCAACAAAATATATAATTTGCCAGTGTACTGTATAGCATGGGGGAGCGGTGGAAGGAGGCTCAACAAGCTATAGCTTGGTCTGATCTATTGCAGATGTTTAAATCAAGTTCTTGCTAGAAGGATTTTGTGAAGGAATCCAAATTTCTACTTCCAAAAGAGATGATTCTCTAATATCTTAGCCCATTCAGGGCCTAGTTCACCATCTATAATGTAACTACTGTGCAAAAAGATTCAGTGTGAGAGTTAATCCTTCAGGAATTCTTTAGCCTTTCTCAATCTGACAGTTTCCCCAGGAAAAAAGTCTCCATAGACGTGTAGAGAGCTAATTCAAAAAATACATACACAGTGACCCAAATTAAACTTTTCCAGTTACTATTAAGAGCCACAGGTTTCGCCTGCAAGCCTTGTTTCCCAGGCTGTCCATCCTGGTAGGAATAGATTTATTATTACTTCTTAAAGGTGTAATTATTATTTATATAGCAATTTAACTATATAAAGTAACGTATGGTAACTGAACTGTGCCAAGTACAATACAGAATGATACTAACATATGGAAGGATATACAGTATAGTCATTATGTCTGGAATGCTATATAGAATAAGAGGCGTTTTAGAATCCTCTAGCCCTGGGGCAGTATTTTCAACATCTGACACTCTAACAAGTTTGTGAAGTTTCCCCGGTACAATTCCAAGCTTCTTATATAGGCTAAATAGAGAACCCTGTTTTAGCCTATAACCTTTACCTTTCATGTAATAGATCTAATTTGTGGAACATACCATCTTTTAGCTCAAATGCAGCTGTTTTCCATTGCAAAAGAATTGGTGGCTATGCAGAGACTTGAGTTATCTTCCTAGAGCAAACACACGTTGCCTCTGAGTATTTAGCTGTCAAGTGTTCTTAGAAAAAGGGCTGATTCAAGGAAATCTGAGGCCCATAGTGACACCTGATAGGAAAAATAATGGAAAAAAGGCCAGGGTTGAATTTTTCCCCACTACAACCAAACTGCTGTACCATGTCAACTGTGAAGATGAATAGTTTGTCCCATGGAGGGGAGGTGATAATAGGGATTTTGTCCAAAGCTGGTGAGAGTGAAGGGAGTTAGTGGATGGAAGTTTCCTGTCAAAAGGGTCAGGGTGTACAGTCCTGCAGTGCAGTTCAGTCAGGGCTATGATCAAAGGAAAAAGACTTACCTCGGAATCTACTATCCAGTCTCCAGTCTAAGCAAGCTTTTTGAGAAATTGAGGTAAAAGTCTTCAATGTCATCTTCTGATGCCAACATCTTGGATCCCTCCCAACTGGGATTTAGATCAGGCTTGTTGCTCTGCTGCATTACCTCCTCCTTCTGTATGTAAATGGAGGAGTACCTCCATCGTTGTCTTGCAGCAGCTGACACTATCAACCACCAAAATCTCTTATTCTTCTTCCAAAAAGTTGTTCAGAAATGGCTCCCAAAGCATTGTTATGGGCATTTATTCTATCTCCAGCCCCTCATGTGGGGCACCACAAGAAAGGCTTAACTCTTTTCTGTAAAACACACATACCACACACAGACATATATCCATTGGTAGAATTAGCAAGAAATATAGGCTTATGTGCCAGCAGTATACAGATGATATTCGCTTCTAACCCTTGGTAAATGTGGATTGCACCATCTCAAAGCATTCTTGTTGCTTAGTAGAGATCAACAGCTGATTGAAAAACAGTTGGCTTAACCTGAACCCAGCTATAATTGAAATGGTGCTGTTAAGAGGAAACCACTTTGTAGATCTCTCCACCTCCATAACAACTCTCACACAATGGCATCTGGCTCCAGATAGCCGACTTTGTCTGTAGACTTGGGGTCCTATGGGTTCCACTTAATTTGGATGTCCAAACAACCATGGTGCAAAAAAAAAAAAATCCACTCCTGTTAAGACGTAGATTTAGCCACAGTGATGCATGCTTCCATAACATCTCACCTTTTAGGAATGACAAGCCTTATCTTGAGAGAGCTCTGGTTGGTTCACAGTTCATCAGCCTGGCTGCTCAGCAACTCAGATAATCAGAACCACATCACTCTAATTCTCCATGGCTTCCTATTGAACAGTTCATGTTCATTGTCCTGATGTCCAAATCCCACTATGGAATTGGTCTTAGCTACAGGAGATACCATTTTTCCCCACAACAGCTGCATCCTATTGGAACAGCAAATCTGTTAACTGGCAGAGTGGTAGGCTCATGGCCACAGGGGACTAAACTTTCACTAAGGCTGGAACAAGACTGTTGAAGTTAAAAGAATTAAAAAATAACAAGCAAACAAAGCCTTCTGGTTTCCGAGTCTTTAGTGTGCACTGAAATCACATTTTCAAGCTTTCCTCCCCAACCATCAGAGCTAAAAATTTAATGTTTTTATGAAAGCTAAGATTCTCACATAATCGCAAGATTCCAGGAGCTGGGGTTTTAAGAAGAATACCAAATATTACAAGGCTTCCAATAAAATAGTGATCATTAGCATAGCCACTCGTGCTGCCATGGCTACACTCTGTTGTTACTGTGCTAGCTTGATAAGAGCTAGTGCAAGTATGTCTCAAGCTGGGAATCGCACCCCCAGCTCAAAGTGTAAGGTTAATGGCCTAGTGGATGGAGGGGGTGGGGAGAGCTGTAGATGTGGTATATCTTGATTTCTAGTAAGAGTTTTCACACAATCCCCATGACATTCTCTTAAGCAAACTAGGCAACTGTGGTCTAGATGAAATTACTATGAGGTCGGTGTACAACTGGTTGAAAGACTGTACTTAAAGAGTAGTTATCAGTGGTTCTGTGTCAAACCTGGGAGGAAGTATTGAGTGGTGTCCCGCAGGGGTCTGTCCTGGGTCCGGTACTATTCAATATTTTCATTAAGAACTTGGGTAATGGAGTAGAGAGTATGCTTATAAAATGTATAGATGACCTCAAGCTGGGAAGGGTTGCAAACACTTTGGAGGACAGGCTTAGAATTCAAAAGGACCCTCCCAATTTGGAGAATTGGTCTGAAATCAGTAAGATGAAATTCAATAAAGACAAATGCAAAGTACTTCACTTAGGAAGGAAAAATCAAAAGCACCACTACAAAAGGTGTTAGTACTGCTGAAATGGATCTGGGGGGGTATAGTGGATCACAAACTGAATATGATGTAGTTGCAAAAGGGGCTACAATTCTGCGGTGTATTAACAGGAGTGTCATGTGTAAGACAGAGGAAGTTGTTGTCCTGCTCTGTTTGGCACTAGTAAGGCCTCAGCTGGAGTACAGTGTCCAATTCTGGGTGCCACATTTTAGGAAATGTGAATAATTTGGAGAGATTCCAGAGGAGAGCAACAAACATAATGAAAGTGTTAGAAAACCTACCCGGGGTAGTCAATAGGTGGACCGCAAGCCAAATTTGGACCACCAGGTGCTTTAGAACAGGGATCGGTAACCCTTGGCATGCGGCCCACCAAGGTAAGCCCCCTGGAGGACTGGACCGATTTGTTTACCTGCCGCATCCACAGGTTCGGCCGATCGCGGCTCCGACTGGCCGCGGTTCGCCGCTCCAGGACTATGGGGGCAGTGGGAAGAAGCGTCCAGCACATCCCTTGGCCTGCGCGGCTTCCCACAGCCCCCATTGGCCTGGAGCAGCGAACCGCGGCCAGTGAGAGCCGCAATCGGTCGCATCTGTGGACGCGGCAGGTAAACAAACCGGGCCGCATGCCAAAGGTTGCCGATCCTTGCTTTAGAATGGACTCCAAAAGCTTTTTATTTACTTACCATTTTTTATTATTTCTCTCTGGGGTCTCGACCTTGACTATACCTTAACCAAGAGATTTGGGCCTTGACAAAAAACAATTGATTACCTCTGACCTACCCTATGAAGAAAGGCTAAAAAAAACCTCAGTATGTTTAGTCTTGAGAAAAGAAGACAGTGGGGGAGAGAAGGGAACCTGATAAGTCTTCCAATATGTTAAGGGCTGTAATAAAGAAAACTGTGGTCAATAGTTCTCCCTGTTCACTGGAGGTAAGACAAAGAAGTAAGTGACTTAATCTGCCCCAACTTTAAGTTAAATAGTAGAAAAAACTTTGAGTAGGTAAGCACTGAAATAGGCTTCAAAGGAGGTTGTGAAATCCCCATCACTAGAGCTTTTTAAGAACAGGTTAGACAAACACCTGTGAGCAATGGTCAGGTCAGTGGTTCTCACTCTTTGAGTTGGGACCCCAAAGTGGGTCACACTCTCTTTTAATGGGGTCACCAGGGCTGGCATTAGACTTGATTGGTCCCGAGGCCAAAGTCTGAGCCCCACCACCCAGGGCCAAAGCCCAAGCACGGGGGCTCAGATTACAGGGACCCACCTGAGACCAAAGTCCTTGGGCTTCAACTTTGGCCTCCCTGCCCGGGGTGGTAGGGCTTGGGCTCCGCCCCCCCCCACCCTCAAGGGGGCAGGCTCAGGCTTTGGTCCCCCTTTCTGGGTTTATGTAATTTTTGTTGTCAGAAGAGGGTTGCAGTGCAATGAAGTTTTGAGAACCCCTGGTCTAGGTATACTTGGCCTTGCCTCAGCACGGTGAACTGTACTAGATGGCCTCTCAAGGTTCCTTCCAGCCCTAATTTTCTATGATTCTGTACTCTAAGTCAGGGATTCTCAACCTTTTTCTTTCTGAGGTCACCTCAACATGCTAGAAAAACTCTGGGGCCCAGCGCGGGTGGAGGGGGACTCGGGGCTCCAGGCCAGGAGTGGGTCCCTGGGGCATAGGCGTAACTTCTATTTTGGGGGTAGGAGGCAAGGGCCAGCAGGGCTCAGGCCAGCTCTGCACAGCGGGAAAGAATTTAAACACAAATTATGTAGTAGCTAAGTGAAGAAATACTATGTGACAGTTTTCTGTCATGCTGACCAAAAGGATGTACAGTTTGACTCTTCTGTATACCCATAGATTTTATTTTGATTCTGTTTGTGGTTGTATACGTGATACCACTAAAACAGGAATAAATAAAGCATGTTTGCCTTATGTAGAGGGGTTGTGAAGGTAATTGCTTGCTATTCTCAATAGAAATTCCTATAGCAAACCCTTTCTTTGTAATTTGTTAAAATATGAATGCATTTATATGGCCTACCCCAGTTTCTCTGACTGCAGCTTTCTCGAAGTGAGCCCTTTATACAGTAGGTAACTAAGCAGGGAGGAAGAAATTTTCCAAAGGGAAAAGCAGATTTATAAAATGTATAAGTCCTATCAAAATAAATTCTTTAATTGTGGAGAAAACAGTCATTCCATACTCTTTCCTACAAATAAAAGGTGTACAACTTCTAAATAAATCAGACTCTTAAGTATCCTTGTGCCAGTTTTGAATTATAGTACCGTGTATTAGGAGATTGTTGTAATATATGGAAGCAGTTAGAACAGGTAATAAATTTATTTTTGACAGCATGGTGCTAAAATTGGCTATATTGATATGTGGATATGACACATCTGAATTTAAGCAGTAATAACCTCCCGAAGTGAAGAATTATGAACTGTAGTAAAAATCCACTCTTAAGTATATTTAGACAATCTTGTCTTAAACAAGTGAAGGCCAGGTTTTAAAATGAGATGGAAGACAAAACAACTGTATTGAATTTAAGCAGAAAATTGACATGCATTATTAGGAGATGATTGCAATACAGTCTTAGTTGGGACCATTGATCAGCCATTCTTATTTTCTTTGCAAATATGCACTTTTTAAAAAGTGAATTTGATTTTCATGAATGATATTACACTGGCTGTTTTAAAATCTCAGATCCTATACAGAACAGGTACAAGCACAGATGGGAATATAAGCTTCCCCTTGTTGCTCTTCCAAAATGTTTCAATCATGTTATGGGGGGACCATCTCGAAGAGGGCCAGGACATCCTAATTTTTGGCTTGTTTGCTTAGATAGCATTAATCACCACACTCGTAGGCAATTTGATTTGGTGCTTAACATGTGATTTTTTTTTTTTTGGTGTAAATTGTTCTCTGTGTGAAGCAACCCTTTCAAAATGAAGCCTCATAAACTTAGGAAAGCTGCATGTTGGTTGGATGAACACATCCTACTTATTTCGAAATTAGGTAGAAAATCAAGTTTGATTAAACACTCAGTTTTCTCTTTCACAAAACCTTTTCCTTTTCGTAGACCAGCTCCAGCTGTAAAACTCTTTTTATATTTATAGTTTGATTATTGAAAATTAGTTGCTGATATTAAGGACTCCATAAACAAAATTATATTTTAGCTTCCCTAATAAAAGCAAATATTTGGTATAGAATTACTATCTCCTGTTATCTTAGTTCTATTCAAACAGCTCCCAGTGCATTATCTACTCCCAGTGTAGAAAATTAAGTCAATGTAAAAGTATACTCTGTTTTTTAAAAAGAGGTCACGAATAGCCTTTCTTCCCTTGGTAGTCACCAGTGTTCTTATTACGCTTCATTTATATAGTTGGAGGACTCAGAAGGACCAGCTGGGCCCCCTGTCTGCACTCATCAAGAGTTAATTTCTGAAAGAGGTGCTGTTGTCATGAACAAGTGCAGAAGGTACTCTGGTGGTCCTGCCAAACAACAAGAGCTCTTAATTAGCAGCAATGTTCAGTCAGGCTGGTTAACCTGCCACAGAGCTGAGGAGGTCATGTTCCTTCCTGCTATGCTGCCCCTGTAAAAAGCACCCAAGAACTGATCCCAAATGTTTTTTGCTGTGAGCATGGTTCCTAAAGAGTGCATGATCTATTAATGAATCTTCATGATTCTGTATACGCACACAGAATTTGAACCAGTATTTTTATATCAGACCTACTGTTAATACCTATTATTAAATTATTATTATTTGTATTCCTGTAGTGCCTGGGAGCCACGATTATGGTGCTATACAAACAGAGCAAAAGACCGCTCCTGCCCTGAGCTTATATAACGTAGTTTTACTAGCTGCATAGGAACAAAGGTGTGTTAAGCACTTTGCAAACATATATATCAATGCACTTTATAGTATGCAAACAAATAGCAAGTGAAGCAAGAGAAATAACCTGAAATAAGTAGTAGGAAAAAAATTAATTTTACATATACCCACAGTATATGCTGCACGAATAACGTGTCTCTTCAAACAAACTAAATGCGCAAGAATCCAAGTAGCTAGTGAGAGGGAAGGGAAAAAGTATTCTTGCAAAACTAGATGGAAAATTTACCAGCTCAGAGAAAACAGACGCTTGCTTGCAATTTACCATGATGATGAATAATAAAAAAAACTAATGATATTTTGCTCATCCATTTAAAAAAAAATTACTCTCCCCATGAAAGTAATATTTTGTAAGGCTAGAGTCAAATTAAATAAATAAAAAGCATAGGATCCAAGAAGAAATGCACTCTGAGCCAGATCCCTCAGATAATTCAGAGCCAAAGCTGTTAGAATTATAAACATTAATACATAAAATTTTAATTCTAATTCTGAATGTTTGTTAGACTAGATGATTCTTAGTCTCCGAGCTAGTGAAGAAAAATGTTGATACCATTAAATGGACACAACTATCAGCAAGGTTGGGTGTGAAATGTGGTCCAGTCAAAATTGTTATTCTGGTGAGGAAAGTCCTCTGGATTCTTGCAACATTAATGTACTGTATAGCGCACACCCACCTGCACTCTGAATGGAAGGTGTTGGACACAAGTTATTCCTTAACTATTGTGTTTAAATTGACCTTTTCAACAGATGACCCTCTTCTACTGAGGAAACTTTTTAGATGTCTCTTTTTATATGGCTGGAGAGTTTTGGCTCTAACTCTTTTGTGCATGTAAAATATTGCAGATCAGACATATTTTCTTTTTCATTTTAGTTTTTAAAAAGTACGAGTTGATCTACAGTTGAATTGACTGAAAAAGTACCGATGTTAGTGAAAATGCACCACCACCAAAAATGATGGGAAATATAAAACTAAAAACAGCCACCAGGCAAAGGATGTTCAATTTCCTGAATACAATGGGAACATTTTGGATCAAGTTTTGCAATGTCCCTTATTCACATTAAATAGTGCCTTATTATTCAAGTACTGCAGTTGAAATCAGTGGGGCTTTTTGTAGAATAAGGTACTAATAAACTTGAATAAGGGTGGCAGAATTTGGCCCTTTATTAACAAGGAAAAAGAATGTATTCCTTTAAAGAGTTCAAATTCTTAATGTAAGTTATATGATTGTACAGAAACCTTGCTAACAAGCTTCTGCATGGGTTTTAATCTTGAGGTCATGAACAAGTCCCAGGATGTCTCAACTACCCCCCCTTTCTTATGGCTATATGGGAGAAGTCCTGGAAACTGTGGGAGGGGTTCCAAAACTTTCTAATGTTAGAACATGGGATAATCATACGGAAAAGGTTTGGGAACCACTGAGCTTCTAGAAACCAGCTTTCCATATGCTTAACTTAATGAAAACCAGATTTATGTTTTTTCTTTTTTTTTAAAAAGTATTTATTTTCTGCATTTCACAGAATTACTTATATTTTGATGACTGAGATAATTATTAAAAAGAAATGATTCATTTAACACAGGAAAAGTGTTTTTTTATTAAACTTGTACTATAAAAGATTTTAATGAAAATTTAACTCTACTGTTGTTTGAAATATCCAGTAAGACAGAAAGTTCATCTGCCAAGTTTATTTGTTCTTTGATTTAACTGTCATGGGAATTTAATATAGAGGGAACCAATGTAGCTGTATGAGTGGAATAAAAATCCACTGAAAAACAAAACTCATTGAATAAGGTTTTTGGAGTTCAAACAGGGTTATGTAATCATGTACTATATATGCACAATTGGATCAGTTCTACCATCCTTACTTGCATTGAGTAGTACCTTATGCAACAAGCAGTCTTATTTTAAATGTGAGTAAGGGTGGCAGAGTCTAGCCCAAAACTAGATAAATCAGGCTTACAACATGTCTGCTTGAACAAGTCTGAAGTTTACTAAAAGAAGAAAAAAGAAATGTCTACATTGTGGCTAAAATATTTCTCTTACAGTAAGGTTAGTAAGATGGTTGTTTACTAGGTCTGTATAAAAATATAAAGTTTCAGTGCTTAATATTGTTGCATTACTACCCCAGATTACCCATAGAGGTCAGTCCCATATAAGTAGCACAGTGGGAATTTATGCAAAGGGAACAAAAGAGACTTTGTTATACTCTTAGAGGTTTTTATACATAGTGAAGTCCTATGACAGCTACCAGTCTTGATGATCTTCCACCTTCTTTAAAAATGTTAAAAGGGCTTTTCAATATTGTTCTAACATGGAATGTTGAAAATATAAATCTGAAGAACTGTATCACATGCTAGTATGTTTTTACTTCAAAATGAAACTGAACTGCAGTGTGGTGGTAGAGTGGCAGAGAGAGAGTGCTTCTCTCTAATACAGGGGAGGCAAACTGCGGCCCGAAAGCCGGATCCATCTGTCAGGGCTTTCAATCCAGCCCATGGGATTGCCAGCCCCGTGATGCAGCGAGGCTAAGGCAGGCTCCCTGCCTGCCGTGACCCCATGCCACTCCTGGAAGTGACCGGCACCACATCCCTGTGGCCCCTGGGGAAGGTGGAGGGGGGCAGAGGGCTCTGTGCACTGCCCTCCCTTGCAGGCACCGCTCCCCCAGCTCCCATTGGCCGGGAATGGGGAACCGCAGCCAATGGGAGCCTGCCTTAGCCCCGCTGCGCGCTGCTGCCACCCCAGAGCTGCTCGAGGCAAGTGGTGCTGGGCCCTGCCCTGAGCCTCCTAACCCCCTGCCTTGAGCCCCCTGCTGCAATTCTCCTGCACCCCAACCTGCTGCCCTGAGCCCCCTCCTGTACCCTGCACCTCTCCTGCACCCCAAGCCCCTATCCTGAACCCCCCTGCACCTCAACCCCTTGCCCTGAGCCCCTTCCTGCACACCACACCCCATACTCCCTCCTGCGCCTCAGCCCTACGTTCATGGCCCTGCATACAATTTCCCCACTCAGGTGTGGCCCTCAGGCCAAAAAGTTTGCCCACCCCTGCTCTAACAGGAGGGAAAGCAAGAATGAAGTCAGTCCTACACAACTTGTTTCTGAGATCTTTGCTCAAGAGAGGCTACTCCTATTCCAGATCTGTGCTGCAGCAGTCTGGTGATATATATTGATCTAACTCGCCTTTTAGTCACTACTGTGACTTTTATGACAGTGCATAGGAAGAGTATCAGAGGGGTAGCCGTGTTAGTCTGGATCTGTAAAAGCAGCAAAGAGTCCTGTGGCACCTTGGCACCTAGTCTATAAGGTGCCACAGGACTCTTTTCTGCATAGGAAGAGAATCTTATATTTGCATGCAGTTGCACATATTGTCTAAAAGCTCTGGTTTTAAAATGCAACTGGGAACTTAAAAATGAGAACTGTGCATTTATTTACATCTGTATTCATGGTATTGCATAGGGTAGGCATATTTTAATAGATAATTATTTGAGGAGTTTAAGAACATAAGAATGGCCACACTGGGTAAGACTAGTGGTCCATCTAGCCCAGTATCCTGTCTTCCGACAGTGACCAGTCCCAGGTGCTTCACAGGGAGTGAATAGAACATGGCAATCATCGAGTAATATATCCCCTGTTGTCTAGGGTCAGCGTCTAACAGTCAGACGTTTAGGGACACCCAGAGCATGGGCTTGCATCCCTGACCATCTTGGTTAATAGCTATTGATGGACCTATCCTCCATGAATTTATCTAATTCTTTTTTAAACTCAGTTATACTTTTGGTCTTCACAACCTCCCCTTAACAGCATAATTTAAAAAATGAGGGGAATTATTTAGGATTTGTGTTTCTAATAGTTCCACTAGTTTTGTAGGTGTTTGTACTCTGAAAAGAGGAAAATAATCTGTATACATCTACAGTGGCTAATGAACAGCTGCCTAGTTGTAAAAGACGGGTGGCTGTTAAAACTGTTCTGTTGACACAACTCCTGTGCATTGTAAAAAGGGACCATACCCTTTTCATAGAGAAAAAATACATTGGAAGTCTTTGCGATTTACTGTGTAAGTGGAAAGATGGTGCACTAATCCTTTTGTACATATATGCTTATCATGGCAACCACATTGTTCTGATGGTTTTGTACAGCTCTGAGAGAATTCAATGTATCTGTTAAAAAGGGATTTTGGAAGAGAATGTTTATCATCTTTCTTAGAAATGTGAATGCTGGGATCTTGGATGAGTTAAGCCAGTCAGCTTGATATTTGCAGGGTGCCATTCATTGTATTCAGTTTTTTGTGGTGGTGGTGGTGGTTTTTTGTTTTGTTTTTTTTTGGCAATCACTATTTTTTTAATAATCTGGTTTTATATATTAAGTAGTTTCTGAAGAACAAGGACAATAACAGCTTAGGTACAGACTAAATAATTCATATCCTGATTATTTTTAAAATTAGTAAATATTTAATAGGCTTCAGCCAAAATATGATACCTGTTTCAGGTTTGTGATAGTTCATCATTTTTTGTGTAAATTTATGTTATTTACTAAGAAGGGGAAGGTTGGAGAAGGAGAAATGCACTCTAGATCTAGGAATTTAACTGAATCTGCCAGGACCCTAATCATATCTGTAATATGGAAAGGCACAATGATCTAGTGTCAAGCATTTTATCCTTCTTCAAAATTATTTTTTTCATCTGTTAGAGTTATTTGGGAACAAAAAATAGCTTTTTTTCCCCCAACTTAAATGTGAAATGCATTCATATTTAAGAAATTAGTTTATAAATGTATCCTTGTAAAAGAACTACTGAAATTATTTTCCAGGACTATTGTTCAGGGGTGAAGATAACGTTTTTATCATGAATGCAGCACAAGGTGATTATTCTGGACGTAACGACAGCTTGAATTGGGTAGTTTCCCATGCCTCTGTAAATCTGTTCATCTAAATCCTACTCTTCACTTAGTTCGCATCTATGTAAATCTTAAGATAACATGTGCATTGTGTTTATTCTCTCTCATAATATCTTCAGTGTGTAAAAGATGCTCAGAAAAAATTGTAATAAACATTCTTTAGCAAAAACTGGATTGCACATGTTTAATTTCTCTGCCCACATGCCAATAAATATACCAAAACTGGCTTCAGTGAAAATAACTTCATACCAAAAAATTAGAACAGCAGCACAATAGTCATTATATTAAGTAGCAGGATAGTATTCTAAATTTTGGTGAGTATAGATTAATTTAAGGAAACAAAAAATTGGAGAGGAGACTAAAGGTTTCAAAGTGTATTTTTTGAATATGAGAGTGATATGTTGAATGTTCAAATGAGATGTAAAGATCCCTTGGTACTTTTAGTAAGAGTTAGGAGTTGAGTTACCTGGCCATGTTTCCAGTTAATTGTTCATCTTGGGTAATTACATGCTGGCTACCTAAATTCCTCTTATGGTTTTAAATTGGATAAATCATTTACCACATTTTGTGCAACAAACTGTTAAGTAGGGATGCTATGTGGTGTTAAACAATTTCTTTGGTTAACCCCAGAGGTGGTCTTATGTAATGGGTCAATGAAGTAATCTTTGTGTGTCCATTCATAGAGCCCTGCAGGGATACAAAATTTGTATCTGCATCCGATCTGCAAAAATGGTCCATGAATATCTGCACCCGTGGATATAAAGCAGATATCTGCCGACTTGCAGTGCTCTATCCATTCAGCTTTGTAAGGTGCTTCTGGATCTTTTAATGTAAAAAGTACTGTTTAATTGTAAGATCACAGTGCTTGTGTGTTTGCAAGCATATAGGCAAGGAAAAAATATTTTTTTTTAAATGACCTAGTACCTTTCATCCAGAGATCCCAACATGCTTGATTACTTCACCTATCAGTGAAATTCATCCATTTCTGAAATGGAGGGTGGCAGTTCTTAACCAAAAATGCAGCCACACGTATACAAAAGTTCAGGACAGAAGAACATGCAGAAAACCATGGCTAAATGAAAATACTTTGGAATTTTAAGTAGACAGAAAGGAATTGTACAGTTTAAGATATTTGGACTGATATTCCTAATTTGAAGTAGTAGGCATTAATTATGATTTAGAATAGATTAGATTACCTTGACACAATGAACCATAATGGTCTAACAGAGCAGTTATATTTTATTATACCAGTGATTCACAGATTATTAAAACTTTGAGACTGAGGATTCTCTGTACGGTACAGAGATAAGTCTATTGAGTACGTTTTTGCAATACCTGTACATGTATCTAACACACTCTGGGGATGGTATATGTATTTTAAAGTGCAGTTGGAACACCTCAAGCAATCTGATACACGCTTAGGGAATGTCTGCACTGCAGTTAGACACCTGCGGCTGGCCAGTGCCAGCTGACTTGGGCTTGCAGGGCTTGGAATACGAGGCTGTTTAATTGCAGTGTGGACGTTGAGGTGGGATCCCACAGGATCTTAAAGCCCGAACATCTACACCACAATTAAACAGCCCCATGAGCCCAAGTCGGCTGGCACAGGCCAGCCATGGGTTTTAAATTGCGGCGTAGATCTACCCATAATCTCATTGAGTCATCACTGAGACTACAAGAACAAAAAAAATATTTTGGAGTCGTATGAGGATCATACCTGATAATTCACCGAGAGGATACTATGTTACAAACAATCTCAATTGCATCATTTTTTAAAGGAAAAAATATAATTGAAGTGCAAAATCTCCATAGTTAACCTTTACATTTTCAGTGCTGAATGAGATTTTAATCATTAAGTTCTAATTAAGATCAGTGGGAGTGACAAGGCATGAACCCTATGCAATTCTTTGAGAATATACTTCTCTGGGTTTGATTTAAGTGCTTGTAAACTTAGAACTTTAGTTAAGACTTTCCCCTCAAGGGTCTGAAAAGAACTCATTTAATAGGATGCGGCAGGACCTAAGGATATTTATAACATAATATCCTCTCAGTGAGTTATCAGGTACTGTATGATCCTCATACAACTCCAAAATAATTTTTTTTCTTCTTGTACTAACAGTGATAACTCAATGAGATTATGGGTATGTCTACACTGCAATTAAAATTTATATACGTATACACACATTGCAGAGTTTTACAGCTTTGGATAGGAAGATTATCACAAGTGACTGATATTTTTAAGCACAGTACCCTTCTAAGTCTATAGAACACTGGTGTATTCTGTCTTTTGAGCACCCTTTTTTCATTAAGTAAATTAGTTTTAGAATATTCAATTAAATGTTTTTTAAAACTTTTTTCTGAATTATTGTGCCATTTATCTAAGCACTGTGTTCTGTTCAGTTAGTTTTAAAGAAGGAAATCATACCAATCTAAGAGCTTTGCGAAATATTGCCAAGGGGTGAGCAAAGTCATATTTTTGCTTAATGTGTATACAGCTATTCTGTTTTGTTTGTATATTGTCATACAACAGGATACATGTTTTTTGCTTGAATTCTAGTGTTGTAATCCATTTTAGATCATTCTGCAGACAATTTTACACATGTACAAATAGAGATAGTATGAGTCATGGGAATAGTGATGAGATGTGGACACTTTGGATTCAAAATGAAATGAATCTGAGGCCCAATCTCACAAATTGTTCCATGTAGGAGGACTGATGGTCACATACAGAGCCCCACTTTTGATGGTTCTCTATAGAGCCTAGGGGGCCCACTCATGCGGAACAAATTTCATGATCATATTCAAAATTAGTAGTAACCAAAAGTCATAAAAACTACTATACCACAAAAGTAGCGGTAAAATGCTATATTGCTATAGCATTATCCATATGATAATCTTAAAGTATTTTACTAACATGAATAAATTAAACCTCACAAGACCTTTGTGAAACATTGTAGATAAATACTGTGTGCCTTTTAACACAGAAATTGTTGCACAGGCTATGACTTTTGCCCAAGTTCACTCTGGTATTTATGGAAGAAATTGCATATGTAGGTAGAAAAGAGGCCATGTCCAAACAGAATAGAGTTTGATTTTATATAATGATTCAAGAATCTTAAGCCTTTGAAGTAACATGAAATACTAGAAATGTAGTGACTGTGCAGACAAATGGCGTAGCTGTTATGGGATTTAACAATAGCTTGCCTACAATCTTGGATATTAGAAATTATTTTATTGAGAAGGAACTCTAGTCAGATCATCAGTATCATCACCTACCTTTTTTTAAAGTAACTTGGGATCTTCAGTGTCAAATATGGTCCTACTGGTGTTAACTGTTTGTTTGCCCTATCCAACTTCCTGTTTCTTTTGCTGTAATATGGAAACTTATTGATTCTATTGTTTTTCTATTCAGCTTACATTAATGCTGATTTGTCATGCCCATCCCACTGTACTATTTTTTTAAAAAGTAGCTGGAGTCTGCACCATAAACATTCGGGTAAATAAAAGCTTCATGGGCTACAGGGATTCTTTGGCAGTAGAAACTTAATCCCAGTTTGTCTGGAAAACAGGCAACCATGTGAACAGCTGCATTTCATGGGGCCCCATGGCAAACTGTCCTACAGATAGTGTTTTCAGTGGTTTGCAAGGCAAATGAAAGCATAAGAAAGAATTTAGTCCAGATATGGTAAGCAGCTACATCAATAACCTTGCCTACCTAGCTGCTTTTCCCCCTTTTATTTTCAGTCCTACCCTTCCATTACATTCACTGTATTAAATACAAGATATAAACATAATCTGCATATTAATTTTTAGCAGCAGAAAAATCAAATAAAAATTAGCCATTCACAAGAATAATGACAAGTAAGGTCTGGAAATTTCTCACCTTTCATTAGGTTACTTTTTATTTAGCACCTCATATTCTGTTTATACAACAGGTTACTTTGTCTACTTATATATTATGTTTTTAAAAAATTATTTAATATTTTAACTTCTAATTAATGTTGCTTAATCTGCTTATCAGGTATTTGATAGTAAAAAGCTGTTTTAATAACTGATTTGTCTGATTGCTACGTTAATAAGTATGCATGCAAATTTTATTTTGACTGTCAAACAACATTGTTCAGTTGTTTGTGACATAGACTGTATGGGCAGGAGGTGGTTCATGTCTGTTGATGTGTCTTACTGTTCAAAATCAGATTTTTATATTTAGTGTGTGTAGATGCACAACTCACAATTAATGTTCTACCTAGAAAGTATCCTATTACTAAAGAGACTTGCTTAATGAACCTGTGGATCAAGCATCTTTAGGACACTTTTGAGATTGATAGCCTCCAAATTTGACTGATTTTTTTCCCCTTCTGCTCAGTACCATAGTTCATACTCTGTTATCCTTCTAAAATTCGATTATTTTTCTTCAAGGAAAAAAACACCCCTAAAACTTCAAGAACACAACAAAAATCAGTGATCGTAACCATACAGTAATAAACGAACATGCGTGTGTGATAGGGAGAAAGTAACTAAACAAACCTATTTTGGCCACTAGCTTTCAAGGAATTGCTGTGTTAGGGAGCAAAAATTGATTTTGGGGGGAAAAAAAAGTTGCATTGGTAATGGGATATGGAACCTTTGACCTAGGTAATTGGTCTGAATACAGCCCAGATTTGTATTGACAAGAAATTGTTACCATCTGAAGGTTATTTGGTATGTGTAAATTAGTTAATAATCTGATCTAGTAGGCATATGTTCTCATCACAAAAACTGCCACCAGATAGGCTCCTTGATTGGCAATCTCAGAATTCAAGGATTATGAAAGGATACACTGAACCACTTTATTCCTGTAAACTTCACCATTTAACAGAGATTGAGCACACTGGTGGAGCAGTGTTTTATCAGAGGACTTATGCTGTTGCTGCCCATGCTGTAATTCTTCTAGAGACAGATAAAGGAATCTGTCTCCATATTGCTGACTGGAAATTTTCTTGAGCACTGAACTCATAAAATTACAGCAGAAATTAAAAAATGAAATATAACATCAGTGTCCTTTTAATTGTTTAGGAGCCTCTTGATTTTATAACCTCTTGTCACATTCTGGGGTACAGTCCGGACCAGTGAGGAGTTGTGTTACTGCCTGGCCTGTAATGCTGAGTGCCTAAAATGGTCTCCTGCTGAAGCCCTCTTGTGTAAACACTTCCAGTTCTGTGTGTTAAGTAGCTCTGACTCAGCAATTCTGATTCCAGCGGCTTGCTTGTTATACAGCTGCCACATTCTGGCCTCCTGCAGCCTTTGTGACACCTGGCAAGATGGCCCCAACACTCCCCAGTCCCAGATTTTCCCAAAGCCTTGTGTTCTGGAATGTCCAGCCTTCTCTTGGACTACTCAAAAAGATATTAAGGTCTGTTTGTTCCCTTAAAGATACAGTACCCAGCAGTTTGCCACATTAACTGGAATTAACTTTTAAATTTAAATTCACTTTAAATCAAGCACAGCGCTTGGGTTGCTTAGATTAAAAGTAAAACAAGTTTATTAGCCAAGGGAGATTTTAAGTGAGTTAAAGTATGAGGGACAGAGTTAGAAATGGTACAAACAAAAGTGAAAAACGATTTCTAGAGACAGAGTTAGCAAAACTACAGTCTGGGCTCAAGGTAAGATTCTCATCACGGTACCTTCTGGCAAGATGGCTGACTAACCCCTCTCCCACAAAGTCCAAAGTGCTCAGTTCTTTGTCGTCTTAGGTGAAAGATAATTTGGAGTTTTCACCCCTTTCTTTTATAGTCCAGTAAACCTTTGAATTAGATTTTTTTTTTTAAGATTACTCCCCAAAGTAAAGTTAATTCAAGCTATGAGAAAGGTGACATAGAGTCTAATGAGGAAGAAAATTCCATGCTGATTTCTTCACTCGCTAAAATGCAAATTGAGCAGTTTCCTTCAATCTCCTTCCCCTGCTGTGATGCTGAGTGGCTGTCTCCTCCCTTTGTTGGCTTTATGGTCCTGATTATCTTTTATGTAAATTGCATTCCCATTGTCTTTTAATGTACCTTGGAAATACCTTTCAGGTGGAAAAACCATATTCCTTTGTCTAGGATTGGGGTAGCTTTAGCCCTGCCTAGCAGACACACTTTGATAAAGTAATTTCCAATGTCTTTATCATTTTGAGTTTGTCCTCTGTTCATATACCATGCAATAATATTAATGATCAGTATGTTATTAGTTTTCTATTGATATCTTACATGGCACCTTCTAGATCCAGATTATGACATTAATGAGTTGGATACCAGGTACCAATGAGCCCCTTGCTCTCTTGCATTGGGATGTTGTTAGGCTCATACCCCTCGCTAAATGAATTTAGATTAGTTTAGTGAAAGTTTCAGCAGCTGAAATAAGTAATTTCTGAAAATAACCTTAGTTATATTATACTTAGGATCTATTTTTATTCTTTTTACTTTCATATTTGTATGCATATATGGTGTAGGGTAGATATGCTGTGGTTACGTGACATAGATAATTACCTGTTATGTACAAGATGTGTGAATGTGCATATAGCTATGCAACCACACTGACATACCCTTGTTTTTGTTTAAATAAGACTATTACAATCAAGCACAATGTGAATATCACTCTACAAACTCTAGCCATTACCCTGCTGGGCATGGCAGGTTTTGTTTTATGAAGAATCTTTAAGTATCTCCATCTTCATTTTTTATTTGTTACAAAACAGAGAATTTTCACATAGTTGCACTTTGAATGAACACGCATAGTTGTCTCAGTTTCAAATTAAGATTTGTTCGTTGTATGTGGCTTTGTGTCATTATGCATGTCAGTTTTCAAGGGTTTGTATAGAAGTAGAGCAAAAAGACACTAACTCTCTAGTGGGAATGTTCTGTACTTTGACAAAGGTCTGTTTGATCATGTCTGCGTTTGATTTCTGAGTGAGTGTCCCAGCTGTGTTGCTTGCTGCATACTAATGAATAATGTGTGAAAGCATTGTCTGAATTGGGTGCATCTTGTCTGTTATAGTGCTCTGATTAAGTCTCTAGTTAAGTTCTGATACATTAATTCCATGGATGTATAACTCTATCCAACATGATATATAGAGCAGTGCACTCTATGTACCTGGAAAACACCATTAAAATTCCAGGAACCTTATATTTCTGTGTGTTCATGCCTTAATGATAGTCAATTTATTCCTTGGTCTTGGAATATATTTAGTTCTTCTATACATTTTAGGTTCTGCTCCACTGACATCATTGGTAGTTTTCCCACTTGCAATGTACATGTTTTGTGTGTGTGAGTTAGTTATGCCTCCCTGTAGTGGCTGGACTGCAAAGACCTACCATTGTTACAGTCTGAACTTTTATTGTTTTATCTACATTTGGCCTAGTCAGCCTAAAAACAGCAAGATCCAGGCCCATTATACAATTATTATTATTATTATTACTGTAGTGCTTAAGAGCTCTGATCTTGGACCAGGATGCCATTGTACTGGGTGTTGTAAAATCCAGAATGAAATGTTGGTCCCTGCCCTAAAAATTGTACTTTTGTGTTTAAAATAAGAGACAGCAGATGGATGCAAACTAACTGTTGGGGTAGTACAGGGAAACAATGAGACAGTATTGGTCACTATGATGGTCAGTGGTCTCAGCACACCAGAGGCCTAACCATTGTTAAGCTTTTATGTAGATATCACAGCAAAGGTGAGTTTGGAGAAGGGTAAAGAGATCATTTTATGGATGTGGACAAACACCTGTCAGGGATGGCCTCAATAATACTTAGTCCTGCCTCACTGCAGGGGACTGGACTAGATGACCTATTGAGATCCCTTCCAGTTCTACAATTCTATGATTCTGTATTTATGGGACACTCCCAAGCATCAGGGGTAGCACAGGAGAAAGTACAATGGTGCTTGTTTGAAAATTTAATAAATGGGCTATGGAGGCTAGCTTCATAGAGAGTACACTTATAAAGTTTGTGGATACCAAGCTGGGAAGGGTTGCAAGTGCTTTGGAGTATAGGATTAAAATTCAAAATGATCTGGACAAACTGGAGAAATGGTCTGAAGTAAATAGGATGAAATTCAATGAGGACAAATGCAAAGCACTCCCCTTAGGAAGGAACAATCAGTTGCACACATACAAAATGGGAAATGACTGCTGAGGAGAGAGTATTATGGAAAGGGATCTGGGCGTCATAGTGGATCACAAGCAAAATAAGTGTCAACAGTGTAACGCTGTTGCAAAAAAAGCAAAAATCATTCTGGAATGTATTAACAGGAGTATTGTAAGCGAGACATGAGAAGTAATTCTTCCGCTCTACTCTGGCTGATTAGGCCTTAACTGGAGTGTTGTGTCCAGTTCTGGGGGCGCCACATTTCAGGAAAGATGTGGAAAAATTGGAGAAAGTCCAGAGAAGAGCAACAAAAATGATTAAAGGTCTAGAAAACATGACCTATGAGGGAAGATTTTAAAAACTGGTTTGTTTAGTCTGGAAAAGAGAAGACAGAGAGGGGACATAAGTTTTCAAATACATAAAGGTTGTTACAAGGAGGAGGGAGAAAATTTGTTCTTAAATTTTGGGGATAGGACAAGAAGCAATGGGTTTAAATTGCAGCAAGAGAGATTTAGGTTGGACATCAGAAAAAACTTCCGAACTGTCAAAGTGGTTAAGCACTGGAATAAATTGTCTACGTAGATTGTAAAATCGACGTCTTTGGGGATTTTTAAGAGCAGGTTAGACAAACACCTGTCAGGGATGATCTAGATAATATTTAGTCTTGCCATGAGTGCAGGGGACTGGACTAGATGACCCCTCGAGGACCATTCCAGCCCTATGATTCTGTGATGCATGGGCTGAGTGGAGGTGGGAGTCAGCATCTTCAATAGCGAACGAACGATGATAGGTAGGGTGAGGATAGGCTGAGAAGGGCCTTGAAAGTGAAAGACAAGCATCTTCTGTTCATTGCAGTAGCCTTCTCCAAAACCACCCCCAGCTTCTTTGGCTTTGGGAGAAACAAACACCCAACTGGTATCTATCCCAGTCAAAAGAGGAGTCTGATACTCTATTGCCAAGTGACCCCTAGAAGTTGCCATCTGTAAACATGATGTCCTGTGAAATCCAAACTGCAAACTTCAAACCAAAACAAACTGTAAATTCATTAATATTCTCCACCAATAATCACACAGGGGGGAGGAGAGAGTGGGCTTTGTGGCGGAGAACAGAGCAGGAAGGGGTGCTCTTCTGCTTTGCTTGCTAATATCATCTACACTGTGCCCCAGCTGGCCAACTCAAGAGACCTATTACAGGTACCAGGAGTATCGGATGTGAGCGCTCCTCGTACTCTTATTGCCCCTTTGGGTGAATGTTGCAACAAGCCAAACCAAGGGCATCGACTGCTCTTCAGACCCTGCCCTTCAATCCCATATTGCGTTCTTCCAAACAACAAGGTCAAACACCACTTAAAGGGATTTTTCAATTTGAAAATTGCTTTTATTTCAAAATTATATATCTGAAACAAAATTATCTGAAAATTATCTGCAACAAAATAGCCAAAAAATATTCTTTTTTCAGTTTACTTTGTGCATTTGGCAGCACTTTGTATAGCCAGTTTCACGTCCTCTATATAGGAGAAGGCCTGCGACTATTACCTAGAGCAGTGGTGGGATTCCATGGTATGAGGGCAGATGTGCTTAGAGCCCTGAATTGTCATCTTCTGCTGCTGTCCCTGTCCCTTTACATAGTTAAGGGAACATACTCCCTTCTTGCTTTTGGAGAACCCAACTGAAAAGGCTACACTGAAGCCTCTGGATTTACTTGTACCAGATTTGGCAAAGAGAACCGACTGTGCTAGGATTTAAATATTAGCTAAGTTTTGTGTTGAGTCTGATATCATTTTACATCATGGTGCTCTTTCTGAAGTCCACAATGGATGCTCTGGATAGTGGAATATAACTTTCTTATTTTGAAGCACCATCTTAATTGACCATGAATTTAACTCTTGGAGTCTGCCTTCAAGATGGCACAATCTAATATTGGGAGTGTTACATATCTTTTATACATTTTTGGAAAAAATGAACATTTTTTTATTTTTGCATTTTTGGGCATTGACTCTTGCAAGAGGGAAGTGCTATATGCTTTAGTCCTGAAGTTAGAAATTTTGTTTTTCTGTTGGCATTATTGATTAGCAGCTAACGTGAGACTGTTACTTATAGAGGACATTATTTCCTAGTTATTAGGGAGGGACATGGATGTAGAATCCTATGTGTTTGGCTGTTTGTTTTCATTTCTTCTTTAAAAAGAAAAGATCATTGTATCAAAAAATAAAGTATTTTTTCTAGATGTGCGTTTTTTAGTTTTCTTATTCAGATGTGAGCTGAGTGAAAATTTCTGTCCGTGGGAAATTCTGATATTTTAACAGTAGTTTGCCTCCCAATTCAAGAAAAAAACTGAAATATCAACATTTTTTGCAGAATAAAAACTTCTGAAAAAAAATCTGTTTAGAAATGGGAAAACAGCATTTCAGTATTCCTGCATTAAAATAGTTCATTTTGATTTGCTGAACCAAATCAAAATGTTTTGTTTCAAGTGAGCTCAATGTAAAACTTCATGTGCCTGTGATGCCATGGTGCCTGATGAGAATTTTAATTCAGGTGTTCCTTGCCCCCACTCTCCCCTGGGGCAGGGTTCCATGACTAGACTAGAGCTCCCCTGTTGCACCTGCAGTCATATGATTCCCATGATGTGTCACATAGCTTGGTCAGAGGAGAGACAGCATGGAATCATAGGAGATGTAGAGTTGTGAAGAAGCACAGCCAGTAGGGGAGAATTTAAGCTTGCAGCACCAGAACTACAACTTCCATGAGGAATTGAGACACCGTAGGCAAACGCAGTTTAATGTTGAACTAACTTGACACTAACGGTTTTGGTTCAATTCAACAAATCAAATGTTTTGAGCAGGTTGAACCAACCCAAAATAAAATACTTAGTTTAGATTTTCCTGATGGAAAATCAAAAGTTTTTTTACAAAACAACTGCATTTTCTGTTTTAAAAAAATCATTTCCATGGAAAATTCCCAACCAACTGTAGTATTTTAGAACAATAATATCCACAGTGGACAAACAACAAATACTTTACAAATGATGATAACAAAGGAAAAATTCTGTGAGCTAAGTCGCTTTTCCCCTTCTCCTCCAGTATATCTCTGTAGCAATCTGATGCATTTCTCACTTGTAAACCTGTTTTTTCTTTGAGAGAAATTATTCCCATATTGCACAAAATTCGTCTGTTATGTATTAATCTTATAAATAACAGCTCATAGGGAGAAATTTCTACCATGCCATGTGTAAGTCTCTTAACACTAAAGTAGTGAAATCCTTGCCCTGTTGAAGTCATTGGGAGTTTTGCCATTGACTTCTGTGGAGCCACGACTTTGCTCAAGAACTTTTATTTTAAAAAATCAGTCTGCAATTGTCCTTAGCTGTGCAAACAGACTGATTTTTTAAAAGAAAAGATCTCCAGTGTACTTGATGGCAAAAAAAGAAATGTAGCTAATATAGTTACAATTCATCTGGTAACTTATGAATCCTTTCTAGTTCTATACCATTTATACACCTGATCAAAAATTTCTAATATTGGTGTATTGCCAAATAATGTTAGGTTTCCAACCTGATTTCCACTCTGCTAGCATACATTGTCCAATATGCCACATTTGAACAAGTGTGCAGTAATACAAGTAATACTTTGTATGAGTTAAAATTGCATTAACTTAACGTTAAACTCACTCACACTTTTGGTATTATGTAAATGTATAGAAAGTCCATTTATTCATTTCTGAATACTGGGTAACATCATAGCAGAATTTTTGGGAGCATTCTCAATCCTTTGAGAACTTCACACACTCAGCAGCTGACTTCCCAGTGATCTGTTGCACATTGTCTATCCATCTGCTCACTGATTGTCCCCTCTACAATGATCTGACACCATTCCTTCCATGATAACTTTCTCAGGGTTATTTCCATCTGTATGCCTGATGTGATCAAAGTACATACATTTGTGCCTGTTAATTTCTGACAAAGAGTCAGCTTCTCTTCAGTAATATTTCAAACATAAGTGTTAGTTTTCTTTTCCATCCAGGACATACGCTTGAGTCTTTGCCAGGACCACATCTTAAACGTTTCCGTTTTTCTCTTGTCAGCAACATTGATTTTCCAGGATTCACATCCATAAGTCACTATGGAAAAACTAAGCTTTTCACCAGTTGAACTTCATACATTTTGAGATGCCATGGTTTTCCACACTTCTGTATTTCATCAAAGCATATATTTAACTCAAACTTCCATCTTTCTCTGAAAAATTGAAATGTACAAATAGACTGAAGTAGTCTGAGAAACATCGCATAAAGTATTGAGACCAGATGAGAGGTAGACTCAAGTTTTAGTAATAGGAATTTCAGGTGTCTCTCCTTCCATGGAGTGGATGGTAGTAGTGCAGCCTTCCTAAAGTTCTTGGACCAGTTGGAGAAAGCTTTCAGGCATCCCAAACTCTTGCAGTATGGCAAAAATGTGCTTGTGCAGCATGGATGCAAAAGCTTTAGCCAGGTTGAGCCACGCTATGGCATATTGTCTCTGTGCACTCCTGGCTGTGTGGATGGCAGTCTGGAGGACAAATTTGTGTTCAGAACAACCTTCACATGACATGAAGCCTTTCTGGATGGAGCTGATTGCGCCTTTGTTCACCGACCAGTCTGTGATCCTAGCCGTCAGGCCGCTAGCATACAGTTTGTACATGGTGGAACAGAGAGAGATGGGGGGTCTCCAGTTGCTGGGGTCATTTCTTTCATCTTCCTTGTAGATGAGCACCGTCATAGACTTCTTCCAGGAGCTGGGAGTACAGCAGAACTATTTGCATTTGTTGAAAATGGCGGTTAATGCCAGGCAACAAGGGTCTTGTTTTTCCAGGAAGTTATAGTGAATGCCATCTTTTCCAGGGGCTGTGGTTTTGGTCTTTGTAAGTCTGGTCCTTACTTCATGTGATGTAAAGTCTTCTTCCAGGTCCCCTGCATACCCAACTCGCCATACAGGATGAAGCTATCTGTAGTGGCATGAAGCAAGGCTGTCCCCATCAGCCCCATTGTTTTCAACTTAGCCATGGAGCCGTTCATTCGAGTGATCTCCAGTGGTGTAGGCAGTTTCAACCTGTACGGCAACAGCATGAATATCCTGGCCTACGAAGACGATTTGGACCTGATCGCAGACAACCCTGAGAGTCTCTAACAAATGCTCGATGTCACAAGCCAGGCTGCCAACTGGGTGGGACTCTGCTTCAGTGCCAGGAAGTGTGCATCCCTGCATATTGATGGCAGTAGAAGTGACTTGGTCCAGGTGACGCCATTTCAGATCCAGGGTGAACCTATGATCTTCCTCGAAGATGGGCAAATGTACCAACATCTCGGCACACCAACGTTTCCGCGTCCAGCAGACATCTGAGGATGCCATCGTGGAGATCCCATAAGATGTGGCCAGGATTGACTCCTCCCTACTGGCACGATGGCAGAAGATCAATGCCTTGAACACCTTCTTGATCCCCCTGTATTTTATTCGTTCTGAGGGGATATGCTGTGGTGAAGGTACTACTTAACAAGGCGGACAACACTATCAGGCAGCTAGTGAAGACATAGAGGTTTCTTCTCCAGAGGGTCAGCAATGAACTGGTGTACAGCTCGCACAGGTGGGGAAGCACCAACATTCCTTGAGCGGGTGCAACATTGCGGTGATCACTCATGCCTTACACCTTCTGACATGCCCGGACGCCATGGTGAGGAACATCGCAGAGAATGCTATGCAGGATGTCATCAGGAAGTGAATTGCCAGGACCCCCTCCAACCAAGATGTCGCCACCTACCTGAGCAGTTCCCTGGAAGGCAAATTTGTAAGAGAGAGGGGAAACTGTGCTTCGCTCTAGACTCATGCCCGCAATGCTATGCAACACCTGGAGAAGGAAATCGGCTGCCACTAGACATGGTGTGAGGAATGTCAGGAGCTGTGAGTCCTAGTGTCACAGGTGACAAATACAGAGCACACAATCATCACTCAGAGAGCTAGAACCATGCTGGAGAGGATTCTTAAGGATGCCATCCACTCCAGTACATGGAAAACCTGAAATGGAAGCTAGACCAGTGCAAGGCCTTCGAGGTGACATGCAAGTGGGACTCCAGAAACCACTTCCTCCCCGGGGACATCTTCACCCGATTTGCCAACTGTACATTCATCCACAGAGCCCGGCTCAGTTGCATCCCGCTGAAGGGAGCCATCCACCATGGGAATCGGGACAAGCGATGCAAGAAGTGCAGCTATGCCAGCAAGACACTACCCCACGTCTTATGTAGCTGCAAGCCCCATTCCAGAGCCTGGCAGCTGTTACACAGTGCCATCCAGAATTGTCTAGTCAGTCATCCCACCACCCATGGGGAAGGTTGTTGTGAACTCTGCCATCCCTGGAACGGACAGCCAACTGCGACCAGACGGCATCACCAACAAGGAACAGAAGAAGATCATCGTGGTGGATGTCACGGTGCCCTTTGAAAACAGGACCCTAGCCTTCCACAATGTCCGATCTTGAAAACTGGAGAAATGCGCCCCTCTGGCTGACACCTGGAGAGCTAGGGGCTATGAGGTTCAAACTCTTACGCTGATCGTTGGAGCCCTGGGCTCATGGGACCCCAGTAACAAGCAAGTGTTGAGAGAATGTGGAATGAGTCAACGCTATACTCAGCGGCAACTCATGCTGTCAGATACTATCAGGTGCTCGAGGGACATCTAGAACACATCGGCAGTACCAGGAGAGATGAGCTGGAGTGCTGACCAGAAGCAAAATTGGAAAGTAACTGAAATACTTTTGTGATGGATTATATCTACTAAGGGACAACCTATCCTAAATGCTCAATTACTGAGTGACAATCTACACTCATTCCTATATTTGCTTTCTACAGCCAGTTCTCTGCATAACTTTTCAAGAGTGATGTACCCAAGTATTTGGATTCTAATATCTAAACTGTATCATTAAATTTATTCACCTAAAATTGGGTTATTGCAGATTATGTTCTCTCTCTCTCTCTCTCTCTCTCTCTCTCTCTCTCTATATATATATATATATATATACATACACACACACACAATATAACAACTTTTAAACCAGATTTTGTACTTCTGTGTCAAAGTTTTGTTGTAATTTTGATCTTGAAAATACATTTCCTCTTTGTTCAGAAAGATTTGTTCCAATTCTTAGCTCTATAAGATTATAGGATTGTCACTCTCTGTCCTCTGAAACCTGTGATGGCTGAGTCAGTGTGAAGCAATGCAAACAGCTACAAGCATAGTTGAAAGCTCTTTTTGTTTAAAATATCACCAGTTCAGTAATCACTGGGATTTGTAGTCTGTTACTTGCCAATTTTTAAATTCTCAGCCATTTTCAGCTTTTTTTACACTTTATGAATTACATCTGGATGACAGCATGTTTTTATATATATTTTATTTTAATATAAATTGTTTATATAGTGTCTCTTGTTCACAATTATCCCAAAGTACTTGACAGGCTGTTTGGGAATTATTTCACCCACTGCTGAAACACAGCCTCTTCGTGGAACATGGCAACTAGTTAGCTGTACACAACAGTTTAGGACAGGAAACAGACTGAAGAGAAATTTTGGTAGGCAGAATGTAATTACCCAAACTGGAATTTGGTGAGGACACTGGGGCTAAAACCTCTGTGCTTGCAAAGTGCCCTGTTAATTATCTCATTTGAAAGATGATAGCTGACAATGTTGTATGAGTTCAGTGCATTCTGTTCTGACTCAGAGGGAGTTCTTTACCGTCACAATGCTTGTTTCCTAACATCAGATTAAGTTAGTGGATTCAATATTAAATTGGAAGGAAGCATACCACCTACTGAATCACCAACAGTACCTCCTCTAGTTTCTGACTTGACCTTTGAATGTCTCTATTCCTGTCATTGACTGGGCTTGATTCTGCTTAGTGTGTGAAGCATGATGAAATTGTAGCTCAAGGTGACATGGCTACAGACTGTATTGTGTATATTTTAATTATTTTACAGTAACAAGGCAATGCTCTGGACTAGAGCAGTTAGATCTGTTCTTGATCAATATGTTTATAACTCTCTGGTTCACTTCTGAAGATATTCTTAATATGTTGTGATAAATTTGTTTTATTACATCCCAATAACTACTCTGTTTGTTAAACCTTGGCACTGGAATTCATTTTTAATGAAATCCATTTCATTTCCATTTATTTTGTTAGCTTTTCATAATGGTTCAAGCAGTATTTTTTTTTTCAAGGAAAACAGGTCATGAATTGAAAAGATTTACTTTTTTGAAGGAAAAAAATTAAATTGTTCAGAATGGGTTTTTTAAATTAAATCGTAACAACTTAAGTCCTTACTTCCCTTCACATCTCCCTTGGAAACTCCCTCCTTTACTATAACCTTGTGGTCTTGATGATATTCACAGAGAAGCTGATTTACTGAATAAAGAACTTCTTTAAGTTTTGAGTTTTGGAACATTACCAGTGTGTCTGAACCCAGGTTTCAAATTTTACTGGCATTTTGTTGGCAAACCAGTTTTTGGAGTCCCTTCGTATTTGAGTACGTTTCCTGACACCTTTGGCTCTGTGTTACTGTTTTTTTACATTCTGTCTCTTTTTTTAAAAAATAGTATATAAACATTTACAAAGAATTAATTATAAAATATCTGGTATAAAAGTAGAATAAATATATACAAAGAATTAATTTTAAAATATCTGATATAAAAGTAGAATAAAGACACAAGAAAATTACCAGTTGAAAATTCAGAGAGCACAAAAAATAAGTGCCATTTTTATTGCCGAGGTAGCAAAAGTAGCAATGTTATCCCCTGTCCAGTCAGTGGGCCCAGTCCTCAAAACACTTCAAATGAACTGGTCACAACTGTGTGTAGCCACATTGACTTCATCCTCCTCACAATAGCACTATGTCTAGTAATAAGTGTTTACAGAATCGGGCCCTATGGTTGACACTCTTGTTGCTAGCACAATTTTTTTCCCCCGACAACTGTCCAAAGTGTGTGTAACTGTAAGACATTTGGTTTTCAGCCTGTGGTCCCTGGGCACCAGGAGTCTGCAGACTGTGTAAAGATTTCGAAAGGGGTCCGCACTTCCATTTGAAATTTTTTAGTAGTCCACAAATGAAAAAGGGGTGGAAAACTACTGCTGTAAAACAACCTTGTTAGTCCAATTTCATTCACAGTATCAGCAGACACAGGTCAGAAAAAATATGATGATCTTAATATGGTAGATTCTTCTTTGTACAATAAGCGTTTATAGCAAGGTAGGAAAAACTAGCAGTGTAAAATTGCAAGGCTTTTTGTAAATCTACAGAAGTCTGGAACACCTTCATCTTTTTTTTTTCTTTTTAAGAGGATGCAGGAAACTAATATCTCCAGACGTAAAAGATACTATTGCTTTAAATGATCACTTTGTGTACTAGTACTAATATGGGAAAAGGCTGTTTTATGTGGAAGCTGCTTGGATTTCTGCTATAAAAGAGAAGTTTACTGGCATATTGATGAGCTTCAACACGTGTACTAATGACTGGTTGGGTAGAATGTCTCTGATTGTGTTGCAAGCACTGCACTAAAGTATCAACAATTTCAGGTAGTCTGCACTGTGTAGAAATAGATTGCTCTCGAAAAGTAGCTGGGATTAGAGGCCTTTTCTGTGTAATTACACTCTGAAAATAAAGGGTAATGGTACGTTAAGAAAATCTGGTGGAATATATTGTTAAAGATGAGCTTTTTTCTCCAGTGGAAGGAGTTGTTAACTTGAAAACTGTTCTGCTCACAAAGATGCTCTTGTGTTCCCATAGATAAACTCATCATTTTATTAGTATATTTTGAGTTTAGTTAGAAAAACAAATAGAAAACTTACACTATGTAACAACTTGGGAATGAGGTAAAGAGCTCTTTAGCATGTTGCGAATGGCACGCAGTACATAGGAGAAAACGGAGTGGATTTTTAGCAAAGAGATTGAACAATTTGACACATATTAGCCTTGAGTCTGCATTTCCTGACTTACGTGAGGTTTAAACTTGACCCATAGCTAGCTTTAATGAGGATTTATTGGGGGAAGAGAGATGACTTTTTTTTTAACTTAATTAAATTAAGTTGCTCAAACAACTTATTTACCTGGTGAATTATTTACTATTTTATTGTTTGAAAGGGGCGAAACCATCCCTCCTCTAAAATTTGTTATAGGACTTATTGTTAGAGTGCAACAAAATGATGTTATGCGGAATTCTACTATGGAGGGTATTTTTATAACTGTAAGAACTAAGAATTGGAATGGAAATGTCAATAGAACTGTCATTTAGAAGTAAGAGTCTTTTCAGTAATGCATTTTAGGATCTGACAACTTTTCTTCCTAGATGCCCCTGAATTATAAAACCATAAATGGCACTATGTAGTAACATCTGAGCATTTCTGTCACAGTGCATTAGGATCCTTGATTGACTTATCTTCTTTTATATGGTCCTATGGACCTTTGTAGCTATTGAAAATATTTTAAACTCTATCACGAGGGAAGGCTTTGTTTCAGTACAGTTTATTCTTTAGAAAAGTATCCAGCTCAGACTGCCATTACCTAAATTAAGGAGATGGATTACACATCCGGTATCAAGCACTATCATGAAATATGTAAATATATCAATACGTACACTGCTAATTTCCAGAAAGGATATAGTGGATTATAGCTGTGTAATAAAGTAATAAAAATGGAACAGAGAGTTGGCAGGTCACCTCCTTGTCTGAAATACCATAGGAGACTTGGATCAAGTGGCATGTCCTTTTTTTCAGTTTGACTAAAAAATATTATCTCTTTGTTCTAATACTAAGTGTTTCCAATATTATGGCATTCTCTGTAAATGAAATCATAGTAACTATAATCAAGCAACTTGAAGGATGTGATTTGTTGTTTGTTTGTTTTTTAATCCCTCTCTCTGCCCACCCAGAACAAAGACATTCAGAGTTAAGGGTAGAAGTCTGTCTCTAACCTATGCCCAGGTATTTCAACATCTGGAATGTAATGTTGCCTTTTGTAATACCTCTGCAATACTGTAACACAGCAGGGTGCATTAATTAGACTTTTCAGCTTTAAACCCACAACATCAATGAAATGTATAGTTGTCAGGCTGTTAACATTATTCAAACGTAATTTTTGTGGTTTCAATATGTTGCTATATACACAAAAGCGATTGCATTGGCTAGCTGTGGGGACTGATGGTTCTTTGGCTCTGATATTTCTATGAACCATTTAAGTATTGTTTACTACTCTTGACAACATAGACTATAAATTATGTTGTGAAAAATTATTGATGTGCTAGTGTTTTACCATTTAATATTTCAGTTACTTTAAACACCAGAAATGCCCAGTTCACAGTTTGTCAGGTACCACAAAAAATTCGTGGTGGTGACGAAAATTTGAAATGAAATTAAAGCATTTTTTTCCAGAATCAGATAAATGCTTTTCTTTATCCCTACCTGTTGAGTAAATTTAGTTTGAATGGGTCGGTCTTCTAGATTCATCAGTGAGGTCTTCTGTCTTAATTCATTGTGCAACAATAAGAAACACAGAACTTTATGAAAACATTGAAATGAAGGGGAAAGTGAAATAAAAGAGGAAATGAAAGTATGAGATAACTTCATCATATTACTTTATACCATTGATGAACCCCCTTTTCCTCCTTGAATCTAACTGGTCACAAATACAATCATTTATTTCTTCAGTGGGAACATCAATAGCTAAGAATGTAAATCCATCTACAATAGCTTCTTTCTAGTAAAGAAAATTCAAACAACTTTTCTTTTCCAGAAATGAAACAACCCCACCCACCCCCAAAAAACCAACACAATTTATTAAGTTCAGAAGCACTTTATTATTGCCTTGGAGCTGTGTGGCAATGCCTCCAGGGCTATCTCAGATAGCAGAAATAAATCTGTCTGCCTCCAGTTGTCTCAGCCTAGGTATTAGCGACTTCCCCATGTTGTGTACCTCCTTACAGAATTTCCTTTTGGCCTAAACAGTACAATCTCACTGTTCTCAAACTCAGTCTTGTTAACTGTTGCCAAACCTCTAACAGTTCCATGCATATGTTCCCTTAATCATATCTCTTTGTGTTAGAGGTCTGTGTTTGGTTTCAATACTAACTTTTTTCCTGCCCTGATTTTTTTACCCTCATAGCTGTAACATGACTATCTATTGTTTGCCTGATATTTAAAAGACCTAGATCATATGAACAGAGAGGTGACAACAAGTTTGTTTCAGCAACATTTGTAATCTGTCCCCCATTTCTGTCCCCCATTTCCAAATTTAAAATTAATGTCCTTGTTGGAGTACCATGAATTCAGTATTGTAGCTGAAGTGATGTTAATGAGTACAAAGAACCTCTCTGGATTTTGCTACTGGCTCCCAACACAAGGAAAGGTGTGCTTCAATATTAAAGGTTGACTGTAGATAGGCAATCATAATCTCAATAAGCAATTTGTAGTATCCAAGAGAAACAATTCTCAAGCTGTATTTCATGTGAAATGGAAGTGGGACTGGCAAAGAGATCTTCTGGCTAGTGTTCTTTGAAAATGTTTCACATTGATTCCTGCAATAATGTGAAAAAAACATCTGTTGGACCTGTTAAATCTCCAGTCAGCTGTGGTTCAAGTATTTCTAATTAGTAAAGGTGTTTTATAGTCCAAACCTCTCTTTGGCCCTTAGAATAACCTACTCCTTTGATAGTCATGTGAGCAATTGAATCATTATGCAGAGATGTTCTGCGACTTCAGGAAGTGGTTACTTTTCTGTATTTTTGCTCTATTTCCTCTCCCTTATCTAGCGACAGCTATTAATAAAAAACCACATTTCAAATTAAAAAGTGCAGGGGGTGGTGGGGGGGAAGGGGAGCAGACAACTAGCTCCTTCAGTAGCTGTCTGCCATAACATTTATTTCCAGTAGGCAGCAGAGGGTGCACTTGTACTTACTAGTTCCTAGTATACTGTATCATTATCTTGGTTACAGGAGGACTTGGAAGTCCTTGAATCTTCATTAAATTCAGAAGAAATAACTCTGAACGCCACTTACTCTTTTCTGATTAGTGTGGCGCATACTGCGCATAAGGCAAAACCACCTTTAATTTAAATGAACTACTCTTTACTTGCATTAAAAGTGAGCTTTTTCAGACTATAAATTGTTTACTAGATTTATCTTGTATAGCCAAACACTGGTAACATCACGTGGATCTTTTTTGTCTGTTAAATAATTGTTCTTTTCCCCAAAACTTAAAATGAAATGAAGAAGGATCATAATACAGTTGAAATATGTTTAAAACAGTTCTCATAGTAAGATTTTTTTTAAAGTTAATGTTGACTCATTTGATGGCGTTCAAGTGTACTTTCTACGGATTCCCAGAGGAAAGTTAGTATTCTTTTAAGTGAAACTATTTTAACAGCAGAGCGCAAGCCTAAACCAAACCAGTGTTCTCTAGAGTTCTCAGAAGGTGTAGATTTATTTACTGTAGTTAAATCATAATTAGTTCTCAGGGGATAGTGTATCTTTTAAACTGCTTTATTGCCACCATATTGGTTTTCTAAATAATCAGAAACTGCTGCTGTTATATTGTAGAGTATGAACAAAAATTTTCTGTAAGTAGAAACAAATGTCTGGAATCACTACTTGTCACTTATTGGAGATAGTGACACAAGTTAGAAAAAATAAGTACTTCTCTGAGAAATACTAAAGAAATAAAGCCATCTGTGTTTTAAAAAGCACCTTAAATGAACTATGGTCATATCTTTTTTCCAGAATTACAGATGCAGTATTATTTCACTTGATCATTTTTCAGTTAGCTTCTCTTTTTGGATTTTCCATTGCCCTTTTCACCTAATCATAAATTATAACTGAAAATGAATAAATGATGCTTTTAATTTGATCTAAAATATTAGCCTCTATTTAAATGTTGATGGTAGATTTTCATGAAAAAAGCTGACTATTCTAGCTGACAATCTTTTTCATTAATTGGCAGGTTGATGTTCAATTTGCCTCAGGAAATGGATTTAATAGCGATTGCAGTTCGACAAACACAAGGGAAAGGTAAGTAGGTTTTCTTGCAACACTGACAGAAAAGATAGTTTATTGCATTTATTCAGTAATGTAGTTTATGTAGATCATTTATAGTAGGGCTGTCAAGCACTTAAAATTAATCGTGATTAATCACACTATTAAATAATAATAGAATACCATTTATTTAAATATTTTGGATGGTTTCTACATTTTCAAATACATTGATTTCAGTTACATCACAGAATACAAAATGTACAGTGCTCACCTTATATTTATTTCAGATTAAAAATATTTGCACTGTAAATACCAGAAGAAATAGTATTTTTCAATTCACCTAATACAAGTACTGTAGTGCAATCTCTTTATCATGAAAGTTGAACTTACAAATGTAGACTTATGTACAAAAAACCTGCATTCAAAAATAAAATAATGTAAAACTTTAGAGCTTACAAGTCCACTCAGTCCTACTTCTTATTCAACCAATTGCTCAGACAAACAAGTTTGTTTACGTTTGCAGGAGATAATGCTTCCTGCTTCTTGTTCACAATGTCACTTGAAAGTGAGAACAGGCATTCGCATGGCTCTGTTCTAGCCTGCATCGCAAGATATTTACATGCTAGATGTGCTAAAAATTCATATGTCCCTTCATGCTTCAACCACCATTCCAGAGGACATGCATCCATGCTGATGAAGGGTTCAGCTCAGTAACAATCCAAAGCAGTGCGGACTGACATGTTCATTTTCATCCTCTGAGTCAGATGCCACCAGCAGAAGGTTGTTTTCTGTTTTTGGAGGTTCAGGTTCTGTGGTTTCTGCATCGGAGTGTTGCTCTTTTAAGACTTCTGAAAGCATGCGCCATACCTCATTCCTCTCAAATTTTGGAAGGCACTTCAGATTCTTAAACCTTGGGTTGAGTGCTGTAGCTATCTTTAGAAATCTCATATTGGTACCTTCTTTGCGTTTTGTCAAATCTTCAGCAAAAGTGTTCTTAAAAGGAGCAACAAGAGCTGAGTCATCATCTGAGACTACTATAACATGAAATATATGGCCTAAACAGGTGAAACAGAGCTGGAGACATACAATTCTCCCCTAAGGAGTTCAGTCACATTTAATTAATGCATTATTTTTTTAACAAGCATCATCAGCATGGAAGCACGTCCTCTGGAATGGTGGCCGAAGTATGAAGTGTCATACAAATATTTAGCATATTTGGCATGTAAATACCTTGCAATGCCGGCTACAAAAGTCCCATGCAAATGCCTGTTCTCACTTTCAGGTGACATTGTATATAAGAACTGGGCAGCATTATCTCCCATAAATGTCAACAAACTTGTTTGTCTTAGCGATTGGCTGAACAAGAAGTAGGACTGAGTGGACTTGTAGGCTGTAAAGTTTTGCATTGTTTTGTTCTTCGAGTGCTTGCTCGTGTCCATTCCATATTAGGTGTGTGTACTTGCCACATGCAGCAGTGCCAGAAGTTTTTCCCTCAGCAGTATCTCTCTAGGGGACTGGCTCTGGCACCCTCTATAGTGGTGGCTGCATGGCGCGGTATAAGGAGCGCCACCGGCTCCCCGCACCCTCAGTTTCTTCTTGCCACCAGTGACAGTGCTGGAATATCTGCTGCTTCGGCTAAAATTGTTTTGTTCTCCATTCTTGCGAAACCTGTAATATAGTTGTATATAGTTAATAGTTGAATTAGTTACCCTTAGTAGTAGTTATTAAAGTCTTTGTTAGTCCCAAATGGGACTCAGCCTGGGGACGGTGCATGACCCCGTCCCCAGGCTGTAAGCCCTGCGATCATTGTAAACGGCCCATCAGCAATCCATATAATAGCTGCTTAAGGTGCTTGGGTGAAGGGCACATAAGTGACAAGTGTCATCTTTGTAAGTCCTTCAAACCCAGGATGAAAACGGAGCGGGACAATCGCCTGAAAGGAAAAGGAAGGGCTGGGGGCAAGCCAAGACCCACACCAGACAGCTCAATGCCCACTTAGGGAAGTCAGGCCCCAGCTCAAGTTGAGCAGTGCAGGCCATCCCATACCTTGCCTGTGACTCCAGATAGCAGTACAGGCCTCTGTCAGCTTCAGGTGCCATCGACACCTGAATCCCTGCAGGCAACTCAGGAGATCCTGATGCTTCCAGTGCCGCTCACACTGGCTCCAGCGGTACCCCGGTCTCGGGGTAAACCCGCCTTGGGTCCTCCATATACATCCCCACCTCAGCGGCACTGTTCCCCATCACATGGCATGTCCTGCCACTGCTCCCCCACCCAAAGCCGTCATGCCTCAGAGCTAGAGAGGCAGGCTCAGCGGAGCCCTCTTCGTCCCCAGACCTTGGGCACCGACAGCAGGATTTGAGACGTACCTCACCAGTAGCGTGGCACAGATCCACCGAGGCTTGCGCTCCCTGGCAGGGGCACCAAGAGCTTGGTACAGATCACCAAGAGCTTGGTACAGATCTCAGGACAGATCGGGGGACCGAAGCCACCGGTCACCAGCCCATTGTCATCAGTCTTCGAGATGGTGGTCGCCCTATTCGGGAAGATCCTCCCAGCAACTGGTGCGTGATAGCTCCTGGTCCCACTTGACATCTGGTACCGGTCAAGTAGCGTAAAGCATAGATTGCCAGGTTTCCAACACTGATCCGCCGAACACTGTCAGTCCCCAAGGCCCAGACCAAGACCTTCATCTCACTCGGACAGATCTACCTTAAGGTGCAGTGACCAGCACCAGTCAGATAAGAGCTGCCGCTCCACCCAATCCTGGTCGCCGGGTAGCGACTGCTCCACCCAATCCTGGTCGCCAGGTAGCGACCGCTCTGGCGATAGCTCCAGCACGGAGCAGGGTTCCGTAACTGCAGGGTGTCCTACGATACTGGCGCTGTCGCCTACATCATCAGCCTAATTTTGGCAATTAATTTTGGCAATTGATCTTTGATTATCAGCAGATAAGTATGCCCAGTGGTCTGTGATGGGATGTTAGATGGGATGGGATCTGCGTTACTGCAGAGAATTCTTTCCTGGGTGCTGGCAGGTGAGTCTTGCTCACATGCTCAGGGTTTAACAGATCGCCATATTTGGGGTCGGGAAGGAATTTTCCTCCGGGGCAGATTGGCAGAGGCCCTGGAGGTTTTTCGCCTTCCTCTGCAGCATGGGGCATGGGTCACTTGCTGAAGGATTCTCTGCAGCTTGAGGTCTTCAAACCACAATTTGAAGACTTCAATAACACAGACATAGGTTAGGGGTTTGTTATAGAAGTGGATGGGTAAGATTCTGTGGCCTGCTTTGGAGGTCAGACTAGATGATCATAATGGTCCCTTCTGACCTTAAAGTCTGAGAGTCTATGAGCACCAAAACCTGTCCCAGGGCCCCAAGTGCAGTGGCCGGCGCCATGGTACTCATGGAACCCTTGGAGGTTCACCCAACCTTCCCAGGCTGCCCGATCGGTGTCAGGAGCCTCAGACAGGTTAGCGGCCTAGACATCCCAACCCCCTCCAGTGCCTGAGACTTCTGGGGGAAGGACCCCACAGGTTCAGAAGGACCCAGGGGAGCAGCCTGGTGGACCACCAATGGACGTTGAGGGTCCTGCGGTACCGGCATCATCCTTGTCGTCGCCAGATGAGGCTATCATGGAGCCCCCTCACCCAGTTCCTCAGGATGACGCTAAGGCGCACCAGGAACTATTGAAGAGTGTTGCTTCTACCCTGGGGCTTCAGGACAAGGAATTGGAGGAGCCTTCGGTCTCCGTATTTGATGTCCTCTGCTCCTCAGCACCTTCCAGGGTGGCTTTACCCCTTCATGAAGGGGTATCGAACATTACTGCTGCCCTGTTGTAGACTCCCTCCTTCTTGCCCCCCATCTCTAAAAGGGCCGAGCGCAAGTATTTGTGCCAACCAAAAGGCATGAGTACTTATATTCCCACCTGGCCTCCAATTCCCTGATGGTAGAGGCAATTAACTACAAGGAGAGGCAAGGTCAACCCGGGGCTACCCCCAAAAACAAAGACTCAAGGAGGCTGGATCTCTTTGCACACACAGTTTATATGTCTTCCAGCCTGCAGTTGAGAGTGGCCAATCATCAGGCCCTCCTTGGCTGCTACGATTACAGCATGTGGCAGGCCATGGCGAACTTCGAGGCTTCACTTCCAGAAGGGTCGAGGAAGGAATTCTGGGCGATCCTCAAGGAGGGCACGGCTGTGGCCAGGGCGGTCCTCCAGGCAGCTTCAGACACAGCGGACTCTGCCACCCACACCATGGCCTCCGCCATCTCCATGCGGCGAGCTTCCTGGCTGCTCCTCTCAGGCTTGTGCACTGAGGCTCAGCAGTCGATGCAGGATGTTCCTTTCGACCGCCAGGCCCTGTTTGCAGAGCAGACAGCAAGCTGCTCGGTTTAAAGGACTCCCGTACCACCCTGAAAACTCTTGGGCTTTATGTCGCAGGCCTGGCATGTAAGCGGTTCAAACCGCAACAGCCTCAGGGACAAGGGAGCCAGCCTAGGCAGGACCCACCTCACAAGAATGCCAAGGACTACAAACGCCATCTAAGCCACCTTCCTCCACCCTTTGCTCAGTCGGGTTCCACCTGAAACAATCAGGGGGCCAAGCAACTGTTTTGAGGGTGTGCCTGAGGGCGACCTACCATACTATTCCCTGGATCCATCTTCTTCAGTTTTTTCCAGCCGCCTTTTCTTTTTCCTCCTTGCGTGGACCACTATAACCTCGGACCGCTGGGTCCTGAACACAGGGCTATACCCCTCCCCAGTTTGTTTCTACCCCCACCCAGGCTCCTTCCCCGTCCCTCTTCAGGGACCCGTCTCACGAGAGTCTCCTCACGCAGGAGGTCCAAGGGTTACTGCAGCTGGATGCGGTGGAGGAGGTTCCTCTCAAATACAGGAACAAGGGGTTCTATTCCCGGTACTTTATAATCCCAAAGGCCAAGGGCGGTCTGCAGCCCATTCTGGACTTGCGAGACCTCAACAAGTACCTAAAGAAGCTGAAGTTGTGAATGGTATCCCTGGCCTCTATCCTCTTGTCCCTGGATCCGGGAGACTAGTATGCCGCCCTCAACTTGAAGGGCACATACTTCCACATAGTGATTTTTCAAGACATTTTCAGACACTTCCTCCAATTTATGGGGGGACCCCGCCACTACCAATTTACTGTCCTCCTGTCTGGCCTAGCAACAGCACTGAGGGTGTTCACCAAGTGCATGTCGGTGGTGGCGGCTTGTCTCAGGTGCCGGGGTATCCAGATCTACCCATACCTCGACGAATGGCTGGTCAAAGGCAGCTCCAGATCTCAGGTCCAAAAGGATGTTGTGGTGCTGCAAGCCACATGCCACTCCCTGGGTCTACTGGTGAATGACAAAAAGTCAACGATAGTTCCAGTGCAAAGGATAGAATTCATCAGAGCGGAGCTTGACTCAACCTGTGCCAGAGCATTCCTGCCACTACAAAGGTTCCAGACGTTGACGGACCTTATCGCGGAGTCTCTCCATTCCCCCTGACTACGGCCAAGGTTTGCCTGTGTCTGCTGGGCCATGTGGCAGCTTGCACATACGTTGTCCGCCCTGCCAGTCTCTGGATGCGGCCCCTGCAGCAATGGCTGACTTCGATCTTTTCCTAGTCCAGGGATCACCTGGAAAAGATTGTTACCATCCTCCCTGGTAATACTCACCTCGCTGCGTTGGTGGACCAAGTGTGTGAAAGTCCTAGAGAGAGTTCTGTTCGAAACCCCCCCCCCTCACTCCATCGAGTTGGTGTTGGACGCCTCGGACCTCAGGTGGGGTGCTCAGAGATCTCCAGACCCAGGGTATGTGGTCCCTGGAGGAGATGACGCTACACATAAATGTCAAAGCGGTCCGCTTGGCATGTGGGGTCTTCCTACCTCACCTGTTGGGCAAGGTACTGAGAGTTCTGACAGACAACACAGCCTCAATGTTCTACATCAACAGACGAGGAGGAGCGCGCTCATCGGCTTTCTGTCAGAAGGCACTCCGTCTCTGGAACTTCTGCATCAACCACAAGATCCATGTGGAGGTTTGTCACCTCCCTGGCATTAAGAACACGCTAGCGGATCACCTCAGCAGGGCCTTCTCCTCTCACCGTGAGTGGTCGCTCCATCGGGAGGTAGCCTACATGATCTTCCAGAGGTGGGTAACTCCCCAGATGGACCTGTTCACCACCAGGCAAAACAGAAAATGTCATCAAGTTTGGTCTGGGCAAGGACTCCCTTTCCAATGCCTTCCTCCTGTCGTGATTGGGGAGCTTGATGTACACATTCCCTCTGATTCCACTCATCAGCAAGGTCCTGGCAAAGATTGAGAGACAGGGCGCAAGTTATCATGATCACCTCTGCGTGGTCTTGCCAGCATTGGTTCAGCATGCTCATGAACCTGACAACGGCCCCTCCCTGGTCCCTGCCCAACCGACCAGACCTGCTGTCACAGGACCACGGTTGGCTCTTATACCCCAACCTCGCATCCCTCCACCTCTTGGGGTGGATGCTGCATGGCTGAACCCGCACGAGCAGATCTGTTCGGAGGAGGTCCAACAGGTCCTCCTGGGAAGTAGGAAGCCCTCAACCAGACTGACTTTCCTGGCCAAGTGGACAAGGTTTCCCACTGGGTGTCCGAGCGTAGCATCTCTCCCTTGCATTCTTCCATACAATCTGTCTTAGACTACTTGCTTCATTTGAGGAACCAAGGCCTGGCGCACACTTCCATTAGAGTGCATCTCGTGGCTACCTCTGTTTTTCACCCGCCGATCCAGGGCCAGACGGTGTTTTCTCATGACATGAAGGTCAGATTCTCGAGAAGTCTCGATAGACTCTTCCTGCAGGTACGGGCCCCTGTCCTGCAGTGGGATCTTAACTTGGTCCTTTCTAGGTTCATGGGCCCACCCTTTAAGCCGCTGGGCTCCTGCCCCCTTCCCACCTGTCAAGGATACCCCGGCACCGCTTTCCCGGTGGCGGTGACATCAGAGAGATGAGTCTCTGAGATTAAAACCTTGACCTCAGAACCGCCGTACATGGTCTTCTACAAAGACAAGGTTCAGCTGCAGCCCCACCCGGCCTTCCTGCCGAAGGTGGTGTCTACCTTCCATCTGAACCAGGACATCTTCCTTCTGGTGTTCTGTCCCAGACCACACAATACGAGTGAGGAGAGGTGTCTTCATGCGCTGGACATCCAGAGAGCCTTGGCTTTTTACCTGGAACATACCAAGCCTTTCTGTAAATCAACTCAGCTCTTCATCACTACAGCGGATTGGATGAAGGGCCTTTCGGTGTCCTCGCAGAGGATTTCCAATTGGATCATAGAATCATAGAATATCAGGGTTGGAAGGGACCTCAGGAGATCATCTAGTCCAACCCCCTGCTCAAAGCAGGACCAATCTCAGACTTTTGCCCCAAATCCCTAAATGGCCTCCTCAAGGATTGAACTCACAACCCTGGGTATAGCAGGCCAATGCTCAAACCACTGAGCTATCCCTCCCACTATTACAAGCTGGTGGGGGTTCTGCCGCCACCGATTGTCAGAGCCCACTCGACTAGAGCTCAGGTGTCCTCGGCGGTCTTCCTGGCACAGGTCCCTATCCAGGACATCTGTAGAGCCGCGATGTGGTCCTCTGTTCACACATTCACGGTAAATTATGTCATCGCTCAGCAGGCCAGAGATGATGCTGGGTTTGGCAGAGCTGTGTTGCAATCTACATGTCCAGGAACTCCTACCTGCCTCCGATGGTACTGCTTGGTAATCACCTAATATGGGATGGACATGAGCAAGCACTCAAAGAAGAAAAGACAGTTACCTGTTCCGTAACTGATGTTCTTCGAAATGTGTTGCTCACGTCCATTCCACAACCCGCCCTCCTTCCCCACTGTCATAGTTTACAGCAAGAAGGAACTGAAGGTGGGGGGAACCGGGGGCACTCCTTATACCACGCCATGCAGGCACCACTCCAGAGGGCACCAGAGCCGGTCCCCTGTGGCTACTGCTGAGGGAAAAACTTCTGGCACAGGTGCATGTGGCGAGCACACACACTTAATATGGAATGGACAGGAGCAACACACAGGAGCGGTTCTAGGTATTTTGCTGCCCCAAGCACGGCAGGCAGGCTGCCTTCGGCGGCTTGCCCGCGGAGGTCCGCCGAAGCCGCAGGACCAGCGGACCCTCTGCAGGCATGCCGCCGAAAGCAGGCTGCTTGCTGCCCTCGCGGCGACTGGCAGAGCGCCCCCCATGGCTTGCCGCCCCAAGCACGTGCTTGGCGTGCCGGTGCCTGGAGCCGCCCCTGGCAACACATCTCGAACACCAGTTAAGGAACAGGTAACTGTCTTTTTTTTTTTTCTTTAGTGCAGTTATGTAACAAAAAAAATCTACATTTGTAAGTTGCACTTTCATGATAGAGATTGCACTACAGTACTTTATGAGGTGAACTGAAAAATACTATTTCTATTGTTTATCATTTTTACAGTGCAAATATTTGTAATCAAAAATAATATATTAAAGTGAGCAGTATGCACTTTGTCTTGCCTGTTGTAATTGAAATCAATATACACCTCTACCTCAATATAACGCGGTCCTCGGGATCCAAAAAATCTTACCGCATTATAGGTGAAACCACGTTATATCGGGGTAGCGGCGGGGTAGCGGCGGCAGGGCTCTGATGGTGATTTAAAGGGCCTGGGGCTCCTCGCAGCAGCCAGAGCTCCGAGCCCTTTAAATCGCCGCCCAAGCCCCACTGCTGGAGCCCCAGGGTAGCGGCGGCAGGGCTCCAACAGTGATTTAAAGAGCCCCGGGCTTCGGCTGCTGCGGGGAACCCTGGGCCCTTTCAATCTGCGCCTGAGCCCCACTGCTGCATATAATATGGTAAAGCAGCCCCGCCCCTCAGACCGCTGCTTTACCACGTTATATCCAGATTTGTGTTATATTGGGTCGTGTTATATCGGGGTAGAAGTGTATTTGAAAATTTAGAAAAACATCCAAAAATATTTAATAAATTTCAATTGGTATTCTATTGTTTAACAGTGCAATTAAAACTACGATTAATCACAATAATTTTTTTAAATCATGGCTAATTTTTTTGAGTTAATCGTGCGAGTTAACTGCGATTAATCGACAGCCCTAATTAGACACAAAGAAAAAAATATTTTTGGAGAGCTCAGGGGGTTGATAATCGGATAGCAGTTTTTCCCCCTTTTACTCTTACTAATCTGAATCCAGCCCAAGTTAGAAATGACCAGAAGTAATCTCCTGGATGTTTAGTGGCTTACATAGAAATAATTGGTGGCATTGTTTTAATTCCTACTGAAAAGTCTTCCATATGGCACAAACTGCCATAACCACAGTTGGCACTGAACCAAACCAGAACCAAAACTCCCATTGATTTCATTGCAGTAGGACTGGGCCTTGAATTGACATGGAGCAGTGGTTCTTAACCTGCGGCCCACAGGTCACTTGCAGCCCAATCAGCACACAGCTGTGTCTCATGTGACATCCTCAGGATCAGACACTGAGCATGTTTTTTGTGTGGGTGTGACCCATATAACACACAAAATGCTACAAATGTGGCCCACAATGGTAAATAGGTTGAGAACTACATGCATGGACTCTGTTCTGTGGATAGATAGAAGGCTTCAATCTCCAGGAACGTTTCACAAGTACTTTTTTATTTAAAACCAAACATAAGTAGTTCATAAAAACATATGATCTACAAGATACCAAGGAATTTTGGGGAACATATCGTGTGCAATGCTTTTGATTTCTTTATGAAGTTTCTATAAACATGATTACCTGAACACACATTAACAAAACCAATACTTTAAAATAGCTATAAAATTGAATGTAGTTTTTCTTTGAAATAAACTGGAACAGTTTTAGAGCCCTCCTTGTAGATTTTTTCAAATGGGTGCTATTTTTGAATAAACTAATTCTTATGCTGCTGCTGCTTTCTACATCAACTAGTATGAACTTTGTAAAAACAAAACAAAAAACCCTCACGATTTCTCTGTCTTACGTGTTTGTTTATTCAGTGTTTGTGGATTTTTTTCAGGTCGTGGTGGAAATGTCTGGCTCAGTCCTGTGGGATGTGCTCTATCAACATTACATGTTTCCATTCCTTTGTGTTCCCAGCTGGGACAGAGAATTCCTTTTATTCAGCACCTGGTGTCCCTGGCTGTGGTGGAATCAGTGCGATCAATACCTGGATATCAGGTATCTAATTTTAATTCATTTTAATATTCCTATTATTTTCACATTTCATTGAGTTCAGTCTTTAACCTGACCTTCATAACTAGGTTGTGTCATTGAAACCATAGATCAGTGATACTCAAACTGAGGCTCACAAGCCGCAAGTGACTCTTTAATGTGTCTGCTCTGGCTCTTTGCAGAACATGATATTAAAACACTGTATGATTTAATTATTAACCAATCAGGATGCTTTTGCTATGTTGTTAACCAAAAATAATAATACTTGATCAGTCATTTTGCTGTGTGAATTTTTATATATATATTACATATATATAAAAAATAAAATGTTAACAACTAAATATTTCCTGTCATACCGTTTAAATATTAATACATAGTATCATAGTAAATGCAACAATAAATTCACAGTACTGTGCCTCTTTTGGGTAATGTTGATCCCTAAGTTATCTCCTGAACTGCTGAGGTCTGAGTATCACTGCCAATGAGTTTAGCTCTTTAGTAATACTGGATTGTATAATTGCTGTGTGATTAAAAGAATGGATGGATTTAGCCTTCTGATTCATTTATATGTGTTTTTAATAGATCTGGTGCTTGCAAAGTGAGTGCCTGCTATTGATTAGATTGAGACTAGCAAACTCATTTCACTTATAATCTGATGAGCATTTGAGCCTCATATTCCATCAGTGAAGATGGATTTACCTTTTGCTTTGTCTAAGTGTTGGATTCATTTGTTTTGGTTATGAAAGTGTTGAGGAAAAGTGAGAAGAAAAACGGAACAAAACTGATAAATGCTTTTTTTGTTGGTGCATTTCAGAGTCCACTTGTTCCCTTTTAAAAGATTTTTTCCAACTCTTTCTGAAGATTGAAAACTGATTTTTAAAGAAAAAGTTAAGAGTATTGCTCTCAGGAGGGAATCAAATGTCCTGTCGTCAGTGTTCAAATGAAGAACCAATCTTCTTCTTCACCTCATATATCTCTTTTTTTTAATGTTACCATATTCTAATATTTGCTAACTATAAAACTTCGGTATTTTACAGAAGTAGTTAACTAAAGCACATGTTTCCTATATTACTCAAAAAGAATGTCTTATGCACATTTACACATGAACTTTATTATAGTGGCACCCAGTAGCTTTGCTGTAGTTTAGGGTCTGTCAGCCCGTCTATTAAAACCTCCTAGCTTCAGCACTTCATAACTTGACTGTAAAAATTGCTCCAGACTGAAATTTTCAATACAAAATCTTTGGCTGGGAAGGTCAGTATTTTTAACTATTGAAAATAAAAGGGGGAGAGGGGTTACTTTTTTAAAGTGTGAGTCCAAAAGCAAAAATAGACATAATAGTTTAAGAATCTTCTTGCTTCTGCACCTCTCTTCATATTGTGGTATATATAGTGGCTACTTTTCAATGAATTTTTTTTTTTAAATTAGTCTATTCAGGAGTAGCAACTTGATTGACACAATAGATGATGATATTAACACAGAAGGAATGATTGTGTCAATAACACATACAGTTGAGTCTACCAAGTATACATTTATATTTTTAGAATAGCTTGTTCTGACCATAAAGAAGTTATATACTGCCTCCTAAATACTGTTCTGAGTCAGGGACAGTAGAAAATATCTAGTACATAAGGTTTGTTTGTATTCAGAGCACTGTCATCTGCAAATGAAACTGAACTGAATTGTTAGATTTTCCCACTGAGAATCCAGAACTGTGGACAGTAGCTTGAACTGCTGTCCATTTAGAACTGTGAACACTAAAGACACAGCCCCAAAAATGACTGACTGATAAACTGAGACACGTACATTTGATATTTTTGTATGAAAATTCTGGAATGGAATTTGAGCATAATACTTTAAAAGTATGTTAAAGTAATAATTAAGGTCTGACATGCAAAAAGGTATGGAAATGTAGAACTAAGATTGAAACCTCATCCATAACGTAGCCCATTGTTCCTAGCTACTGAAGCTCATATGGCATATATGTTCATCCACCACATGGAGAGCCTTGCATTACAATAGGTCCAATGGGGCAATTTAAGAATAGAGTTTCAGATTTAACTTTGAATTTCTTTGCTTTCATGGATTTGAGTCAGACTCTTAACATTGTTTTAATCCATTGCCTGTCTTTAATTTCCTTTCTTTAAAAAAATCTCAAACGGAGTACAGAAATCCTTTCTTCCACTGAGTTCAGGATGATGACAAACTGTCAAAGCATATTTAGTGATTCCTCTTAATTTAGTGATCACTGATCTGATGGAATTTAATAGCTCCAAATTATGTAGTTAATTCATTCTTAGGGGGTGGAGTGTGTTTCTTTCAAGATAAACTCAACTTACAAATAAAAATAACATGTCACCACTACATGTAACCTGCTAAATCAGTGCAAAATAATGCATTGTATTTTATATTTTGACAGTAAATCCTTTGGAAACAATGGTCATTATGCAGCAGCTCATCTTGCCTCATTATATTACAACAAAAAACTCACGTCACCACTATAGGTCATCTTGAAAATTAGTACTATTGTAGAAATATCTGCTGTTCTCCATATCCAGCAGTTAGTTCCTTAGCAGTACAAATATCTGTGGTCTATTGGCTTGTCTACTTGGGAAGTTAGTGCAAAACAGGCTGGGGTGTAAATTTAAAGCACAATTGCTATGGTGCCCTAGGTCACCACATGGCACTCTTATTCTGGACTAAGGGCTTGGCTACACTTGAGAGTTGCAGTGCTGGTGGAGGCTTTCCAGCGCTGCAACTTAGTAACTGTCCACACCTGCAAGGCACATCCAGCGCTGCAACTCCCTGGCTGCAGCGCTGGCTGTACACCTGGTCTGCTTGAGGTGTAACGAGTGCAGCGCTGGTGATGCAGCGCTGCTCGTCAGGTGTGGCCACACACCAGCGCTGTTATTGGCCTCCAGGGTATTAGGAGATATCCCAGAATGCTTTTAACTAAATTACTCTCTTTGTTTTGTTATGCAGCCTCTCTTTGTTTTGTTGTGAACTCGGGGCTCCGGGAGCTGCTTATCTAAAAAACAAACACAAGCTCCCGTTTGCTGTGATCAATCTATAACTGTGAACAATCAAATGAGATATCCCCCTGCCTGCCTCATTCACAGGGGTTGAGTGTTTGCTTGACGAGAGAAACAGCGGGGGCGGGACGGAGAAAGGGAGCCCATTGGAGCAACTGCTTATCTGGTCTGCAGGCTGTTTGCAGTTAAGAGTAAGGGGTCGGGAAAATTTTCTGATTTTGCAAGGCAGGGAGCTGATACACAGTGTCGGCTCCAAAAATCCACTCTCTCTCTCTCTCTCTCTCCCCCGCTCCCTGTCACGCTACACCCCACCCCCCTCTTTTGAAAAGCACATTGCTGCCACTTGAATGCTGAGATAGCTGCCCATAATGCATCACTCCCAACAGCGCTGCAAATGTGGCCACACTGCAGCGCTGGTAGCTGTGAGTGTGGCCACACACCAGCGCTTTCCCTACACAGCTGTACGACCAGCGCTGTAACTCCCAGCGCTGCAACTCTCAAGTGTAGCCAAGCCCTTAGAGTGCCTTTGTGTGGTTAAATTTAATGTATTTTAAAGTGGAGTTAGTGTGAAATAGCTATTGCGCTTTTAATTCACACCCTAACTTATTCCACACTAACTTCCCCATGTAGACAAGCTAGCAATGTGTATTTTTCAAACTCCTGAGTCTGTTACAGTTTATTTACGCAGAGTAATGACCTGCACAGGATGCCTTGAGAAGATCTGTTAATCCTGACATACTGAATGGCTTAGCTGTGGCATGCTTTGAAAACTGTATGTCCAAAGAATCTTCTGTAAATCTGCACTGAAATGTGGATAGTCAAGTGCTTGTGGTAATGAATATGAACTAGTGATGTTCTCTTACAATTTTGCATGGTACCAGAATAAGTTAGCATTTCCTGTACAGATATGCAGAGACATCTGTGTAATAGAATCCTCCCTGGCCTTTAAATCTGTCAGGAAAGTAGACATAGACCCAGGTGCAGTTTTCACACATCCTGTAAAAGGATTTCATGATCTACAAAAGGAGAGGGTTTAACCAGATTCTTGTAGTCATGGAGCACCTCCCATTATTTGCCTCTTGGGATCCAGTCATATGCAGTTTTTTAAGCTCCAGGAAGCACATTTGCTTTCTTTTTACATTTAAGTAGCTGGTGCAAAGTTTAATTCAGTTCTGTGGCTTTAACAAAAACTTCTCTATTGCAATGGAATGGTGTCATATGATGCAGTTTGTGTTTCCAATACCATGATATAGATTGAACATAGGTGCATAAAATGTGAATATTTTTAGGACTATTTACATAGTTAATTGTGAACTGGAATTTTCTCCTGACTGCTGAATTTCCTTCCTGATCGTCAAGATGTCATTGCCTCCCTGTCTGACTTCTTTCTGCAAGGACCTTGCAATATAGTTGTTCTGTTCATTGTGGGCAGTTCTAGGCGTGTTTAGCAAAGTTGACTTTCTTTAATAGATCATTTCTATCCTGAAACAAATTTTTATGGCGAATAAAGAAATTCAACAAATTTGTTCATATACTAATACATCAAAAGACTAGAAAGGACCATTGTGATCATGTAGTCTGACACAAGCCAAGGAATTTCCCCAAAATAATTCCTTTTAAACTTTAGTTTCTTTGCTTAAAAAATCCAATCTTGATTTCAAAATTGCCAGTTATATACAATCCCCGTAACTCTTGGTAAATTGTTCCAATGGTTAATTACCTATTGTCTGTGATTTTGAGATTTTTAGGGAAGACCTCTGCCAAGTCACTTTGCAGTCCCTATTTTTGATTATATATAGTTCCTGCAAGCCATTAGTATCTTCTGTATAGCTTATTACTAAATAACTACTCTCAACTGTCTGTGATTGCTGCCAACCTTCATAATAAACCACCACAAAACTTGGGCTAGGTCAAGGCGTCCAGAAGATGCAGATTCCCCTACAGATATTTACTTTCTTTGGAGTTGAGGAGTAAGCCTCAAGAAAGAGTTTTTCAAGGTGAAAATACCAACTTTCTCCTTGATATGTGGATTTTTGGCAGTCATGAGTTTCCATCTTAATGTTGTTATACTTACCAGAGTACCTCAAATGTGTGCTTAGTTATAAAAACTCAAATTCAAAATATAGTTCTGTGTCTGACTCATTGTTCTGTAAAACATTTTGAGCTACTTTAATTAAGAAAGAACTAAATTATCATGTTCCAAGGTAGCAGAGAGAGATGGCATTAGCAGAAATACTGAGTGATGGCAGAGTCTTTATAAAAGAACAGCATAATATGGTTATATACATATACATTTATTTTTTTAGGATATTGACCTGCGAGTGAAGTGGCCAAATGATATTTACTACAGTGACCTAATGAAGCTTGGTGGGGTTCTGGTAAATTCTACACTTATGGGAGACACATTTCACATACTTATTGGTAAGTGTCTAAATTATTTTCAGGCTTGTCAGGCCATTTTTTCTAAAGCTATTTAATTATTCTTAATGTCCTATACGAGTTCAAACTACAAGAACAAGAGCAAATGAGAAGTGGGTATGCAAACCATGATATTCACAAAACACAAAAAATAGATGTCTTCAGTGATCTATAACATTCCATATGGCTGGCCAGGAGAAGCTAAACACAAGCATCAGGACTGATATAGAAGATTTTGAAGAATTAAAAATAACAGGATGAAAATTGTCTTTCACATTGAGTCACAAAGTTAGGGTACCATGGAGAAAAGTTTACTATATTTTTAATGTTTTTTCCTATCTAATAAGCATGCTGTGTCTTTTCCTTTCTCCATGAAGTGAAGAGTAGAATAGATCTGTCATGTGCCCAGGAGCAAACTCTGTGCTCTGTAGGGAGTTCCAGAATGTCCTGCCTCCTCAAAGCAATTCTTTATCTTTTGATAAGTCTAAAAACTACATAGAAGTTCCTTGACAAATCCAGAATGTTAAGACAGGGAGATTATTATTGTTGTTTAGTATTGGTACATAGCACAACATATGTGCACAGTATTTTACAGAGCGAATGAAGACATGGTTCCTACCCAGATGGCTTAAAGATCTAAACAAGTTACACAGTTTAAGTCAAAAACAACGAGGAGTCCTTGTGGCATAATTTATTTGGGCATAAGCTTTCGTGGGCTATAACCCATTCCATGCATCTGATGAAGTGGGTTCTAGTCCACGAAAGCTTATGCCCAAATAAATGTGTTAGTCTCTAAGGTGCCGCAAGGACTCCTCATTGTTTTTGCTGATACAGACTAACACGGCTACCACTCTGAAACAGTTTAAGTCAGTCATTTCTTTTCTCTTCAGCGTAGTTGCAGCCATTGCATCTTCTGTTGAACTCATACCTTTGAAAGGCAATTTTCTTTTTTAATGAATTTAAGAGAATGGAAGGGGCTGTGAGACAGTTATGAAGCCTTCTCTGTCTTTTAGAGCATTTGGTCCTTCCATATGTTTTTTTCTGAGCCATTCTAACCCAAGGGTAATACCTACAAAAGAATTTATCATCTAAAGACAAGAAGGTAAAACCCATCTTAAAAATAAATAAATAAAAATCACCTTTTTTGTAGCAATTACTTCTCTTGACTCATTACATTTCAGTGTTAGACATGGAGCTGCTAAATAAATGCAACAAAAAATTCCAATTCAAATTGGAACTTATTCATTTCATCCTCTTAGTCATCTCCAGTGGATACTTCATGACAAAAGTAGGTCTGGAAAGAGGGTACACATTAAAACCTCAGTTTTATGAACTAATTGGCGATTAAGGAGTTCAAGAAATGCAAAAATTCATAAAATTGGAAATCCAAAAATTACAGCAAGTTCCGTTCATAAGTTAATTTATCAGTTGTCAGTGATAGTGTATGTAAGGAATGGTGGCAAATGGATGTAGTGTGCCCGATTTGTCTTGGAGAGAACTTCTCTTCTTTGCCACAGAATCTCTCATTTTTTTCGGCTCTATACAGCCACTTTAATGTTGGCTGAAGGCATGTTCAATGGCAAAAAAATTGTTACTATAACCAGTTGTTCATAAGGTCAGTGTTCATAAAATCAGAGTTCTGTTGTATTTTCATTTACTAATCAGACCCTCTAAATTGGAAGTTCCTGAGATTCCTATACCAGTGTCTGCACTACCAATAGAAGGTTATTTTCTGTCTGACTACCCTCTCCCTCTTTTCCTCCAAGGAATATGTGATCTGGTAACAGTATTGAGTGTATTGGTGACAGCATTTAGAGTACAGAGTAATCTACCCATTCTTAGATTAGTAGCATGGTCAAACTCCTACAACTCAATATGCAAAATGTGCCATCCGTTTTCTACAGACACATGGCTTCATTGTAAAGCAAGTTGAGTGATCTAATTCCAATTAAACTTATTCGATATGTGGGGGGTGTTAATAAATACCAAGAGCCAACCAAGTCTGTATAGCAGGACAAAGTATCAGAGGGGTAGCCATGTTAGTCTGTATCCACAAAAACAATGAGGAGTCCGGTGGCACCTTAAAAACCAACAGATTTATTTGGGCATAAGCTTTTGTGGTTAAAAAAACCTCACTTCTTCAGATGCATGGAGTGAAAATTACAGATACAGGCATAAATATATATTGGCACACGAAGAGAAGGGCGTTACCTTACAAAACACGGCTACCCCTCTGATAATCTCAACCTTCTAACCCTAGTTATGAGTGGAGAGGGAGGGAGGGCTCTTTCTCCTGTTTTCTGAAAGTCCCATTGAGAATCTAACCCAAAACCTTTTGGTTGAAACTGTTCCACAAATTCGTGTCAAATTCACAGGCAGTCTTGGAACCACTAAAACTGCATTTTTCAGCTAATAAAACAACTGATACTTTGATACTAGGGTTAGAAGGATTAGATTATAAGAGAGGTAGTCGTGTTTTGTAAGGTAACTCCCGTCTCTTCATGTGCTAATATATATTTATGCCTGTATCAGTAATTTTCACTCCATGCATCTGAAGAAGTGGGTTTTTTACCCACGAAAGCTTATGCCCAAATAACCCTGTTAGCCTTTAAGGTTCCACCGGACTCCTTGTTGTTTTTTGTATCAGGACAAAGATCCTCTCTGCCAGGGAGCCCAGCTGAATTTAAGTGTCCGTCTCAGAAGCAGACAAGGCCAAAGACAAACTCTTTAACTAACTGGCATTACCAGGTTTTCTAACCATGACAGGTCACTCATTTCATATATCCTATGAAGAGATTTCTAAGGCTTCAGTCTGATCCTCTGCTCACATGTTTGTCAGGCTCTGCAAGATAGGTGATGTTTTCTCTTTTGCTGTCACAGTTTTTGGAAAAAATCTTGAAATTGATAGTACATTAGTAGCTAAGGTCTTTATTCATATGTACTATGTTTGAGTGCAAATAGCTGTGTTCGAGTTGTTTACTTCTTAGCATATTGTGTTAATTTTTCTCATTTTCTTGTTAGATAATCCACTTCTCCCTACTTCCAGTGGTATTGGTATATTTTGCTGGATATTACTGTAGATCTTTCTTTTGTGTGCATATTCTAGTTATTTAAAAAAGAAAAAAAGTAATTTAGTTCATGAAGAGAACCTTCTCTCTCCAGATAATTCTGGGTGAATTAATTCCATGTTTTCATGATCTCATCAAGTTTATAAAATAATGTAACCTACGGCTTCCTACAGAAGAAGCCAGTTTACTCCTGAGCCTGAGTGACAAGTCTGGCCTAACTGCACAGGGAAAGGAAAATCCACATTATATGGGGGGAAGGAGGGAATAAATAGTTAATACAAGATTTTCTTACATCTCTCAAAGCCTGTTTGAGGAGGCTGCAAGAAAGGTCCCCAAGAGCCATATAATAAGAATGGCTTTTTGCCAACAGTATCCTAGCTGGAGAGATCTCAGTGAGAAACTTGAGGCTTCAAAAGGATATTATGGCAAGACAGCTTAAACTATCTGGAGTCTAACCCTGAAAGTCTGACTCTGCAGGGCTTTTCCCAGAAAGCCAATTGCTGACTTATGAGCTGAGGAAAAAAGGCTTATTTTCCAGAATGTGAAATCAGTTAACTGTAGTAAATAGAAGAGACTCTTGTCACATTCTAGGCTGCTAGATTCATAGTGTGGTTAATCGTCTGCTTTCAGATAGTTTGGTAGCTGGCTGTCAATACCACAATTTAAGGGATTTTCAGTTTTTTATTGGCAGTCGAGACAGCACAGCTAGCACTTTCCTTATTCCTAAATCTTCACTTTAGTCACAAGTTAGGAGTTTGGTAGGATGGCATTTTCTTGATGGGACTGTGTTGGGGCTATTTGAACTGGCATTTATTGGCAGAAAGGAGTTTAAGGGAGGATGTGGACATAAATGTTAACTAGGCTCTGAGTGTAATTAGCTGCATACATGGATTTGGGAATGCAAGAGATTGATGAAAAACGGTACAATGGTGGGAAAATCCTTTATGAAAACCTTTAGAAAACTTTGCACCAAATGATCAAAGACAGTGCAAATGCATTTGTTATATGATAAGAAATAGTCAATATTTCCTACTCCGCACTCTTGATTTTTCTTCCTCAGGCTATGGATTTAATGTGAATAATAGCAATCCCACCATATGCATCAATGATCTCATCATGGAGTACAATAAGAAAAATATGACAAAACTACAGTCCTTAACAGTAGACTACCTGATTGCTAGGAGTGTAACTGTGCTGGAAAGACTGATAGACATATTTCAGGAAAAAGGACCTGATGGAGTTCTTCCCTTATATTATAAATACTGGATACATGCGTAAGTATAGCTGTCTCTTCTATTCATCTTTTCCTAAACTTTCCCTTTAGAGAATTGGGAATAACTCATAGATGTCTTGCCTTGCACTGTGAATGTTCCACTAGATTGCCTTTTCAAGCAGTAGTGACTTAGTTGGGTTTTACGTAAGAGCATACTTTCATTATTTATATTGGTGTTAGAATAGCATAGATCAAAATGTTAATGTATTGTCATTTATTACAAAACTTTGTTAGGCATCTTGCATGTACCATCTCATGAAACAATGAAAATATTTGGGGTTTTATAGCTATTTGTTTTGCTTATGTTGAAATTGTGCTGTACTAATTTATCAAAAATTACGTTGTAAAAATAGTGTGAATTTTAACCATGCATTCTGCAAAAGGGGTCTAAGGAAAAAATGAGCTCTACTGAAGGTCAATATTATCTCTAAAGATTCAGAGAAATGAGGAATAACACTGTCTTTATAGAAGACTCAATGCTCTCTCTCTATAGTATTTATCATGATTACTGTTTGTTAGTCATCCTTGTTGAATTGTTTTTATAACTGATATAAAATTCACAACCAGCTCTGGTGAATTTCAACCACTGTTTCATTTTCATTTTGTTTCAGAGGAGGGAAAAGTTCACATGTAACAATATAATGGGTTACTTTTGTGACGTGTTCCAAGTTTATTTTTAAATAATTAACTGGTGCTCCCTTTTTTTTTTTTTTTGTAGTGGTAGGCACGTCCGTCTCTGGAGTGAAGAGGGCCCATTAGCATGGATAGTTGGAATAGATGATTGTGGATTCCTTCAAGTTCATGAGGAAGGCAAAGGTGTAGAGTCTGTGCACCCAGATGGCAACTCATTTGACATGCTGAAAAACCTTATTATCTCAAAGCAGCAGTAGACCTTAGAGTTGGTGAAAAAGCTGCTCTAAAAAGATTGTTCAGTATTCAGCACCTAGCAGCTGATCTTGGCTATACACAATATATCAAACTGGAATGATTTGGAGGTGAAGTGTAAAAGCTACATATAGCATTTTACATTATTATTTAATTTCTGCTGTGTTTTCTAGCCAGTGGCCCTAAGGACCAGTTAGTATTTTCTATGCATTTTTCATGTTGCATATTTTTAAGCATAGAGGTGAGAGGTAGCTTATGATTAGGAGAAATCAGTTTTTACCAGTCTTTAGTTTCTTCTTTCTTAACATGGATAGCTTAGTTGAAAGTTGCTACAAAAGTTAGTTATCATCCCATTACTGGAGACCTGTAATCTTTCGCTAATTGCTATTTCTTTAAAAATTCACTAATGGTATTGTTTGTTGTAAGCATTTACAGTAGGGAGATATTTGCAAAGGAATATGTTAAGCTCATCATTAATTCAATATATTTAAGAAACTAAAAAGGCTGCATATATTTGTTTTTAAAAAAATGTGTTTGAATAATGCATCTGTTGTGGTTTTGCTTTGGGTATAAGCAGTAAAATGTTTAAATTACTTACTATGAGATTTTAAAGAAATGAGTTCTGCTAATGTCAGCTGTGGAGGAGACTCGTGAAAGAACTCACCACACACCCATAAGGGAAAGTGGGAAGAATTCTGCAAGTTTATTAAGTTAACTGTATACTCACTGTATACTTAGATTATAGTCCCTCCCACCCTTTAGAAATAATGAGCAACTTTGCTGATTTGGCTCTGCTCCCAGTGGGCTTCTATATCCTTTCATCATTCTGTAACTGGATCTCTAGCCTGTGGGCCCTTTGCACCTCTCTTGTGGTGGCCTTATGCTTGGACATCCCCACCAGCAGTGCCTGTGAACTGGGTTAATTTATAACTCCCAAGATATAGATATTTTCTGCTTTTCTTAGCCTGTTAACTAGCTCTGATTCTTAGTAAATCACCCCATTCCTCCTTGTATCATGGTCTTTCTTTCAAGAGCTCTTAACCCTCCACAAGAATTGCCTACCACATATGTAATTAGTGAATCACTTAGTTGTCATCCCCTATGCTATTGGCCATCAAATACTCAGTTCAAGAATTGATATCAGTGTTGACTGTACTTCACTCAGTCCCTGAGAGGTGAACCCCATCCAAATGATGAAATACGAGAAGGAACCTTGTTCTTAAGGTCTCCTCTGCTAGCAACTACTCCAGTGAGAACCTCTGTTCCTACCATCTCTCTAAAATCTCTTTTATTGTACTTCCATACTATTTCCCAAAGCAAGCCTCCTATTGTGGGGTTAATAATTGAACCCAAGGAATTTAAGGATTGTTTACTTGGAAGTGCCCTGCAGTCAGGCCTCCAACCTTACCCAATTGCTGTAGAGGCTGGGTCAGATACAGTAGATAAGACAGTATGTGACTGGAGGGCATAGGCGAGAAGCTGAACTTGAGCTCCGAACTGCGCGGATATGCTTTCAGGTTCTTCTCCTGGACTAGTCAAATTTTCATTTACAGCCTGGTCACCTGAGCATTGACTTCAAGCCAGTCACCACACATCAATAGACATCAGGTGTGACCTGGCCAATAGCCAGCTATGTCTCCTACTGTGGACTGCCATTGGTTATTACTACACCCTTCCCTTAGGAAGCTTGGCTCAACCAAGTGGGTTCTCACAAATACATTCCTGTCTTCTAGCCAGAAATGGAATTTATGGGTTAAAGTTCACTTCATAAATAACCAATATAAGGAGATCAGCTCAATTACAAATCCAAGAAATCGTAAAGGAGAGTTGGCCTGTAATGGTAGATTAGAGTAATCCTGATTTACTGGGATTTGGATGCTTTGTCAGTAAATTGCTAGCGATTAAGTTGTCTGTGTATTTAAAGTGAGGATTTTGCCCTCCATGTCATAGTTTCTCTCACTTTCTGCCTTACAAAACAGTCAGTTTCTTACATCAGACAGGACTGCACACCAAAAAATGATAGAAGTAACACAACAGAGACTAAATATTGAATGACTTATTTAATATACTATGTTTAAACAATAATGCCCAACTTCCCTCTCACAAGATTTTGGTTAGATTTTAATACTACTTTGGGCTGGGAACTTTTGACTACTGACTTATAGATATACATGAGTATTTATTTTTAATACTCAAATTTAAGTTTGAGCTACTAATCTTAAATACTGAGAGGAATTCTTGCAATGTAGTGTTGTCTACTCTTCTCTTCTTCTCTACCTTTTCTTTATACAGTTTATGAACGATGCATGTTGCTACTTGTCAACTGCAGAATTTTGATATTGCTTTTTACTCCTTGCCAGCATCCGCAGCTATCAACAGTGAAAAGAAAATTCAACAATGCTCTTGGTTCTTCTTGGTCTGGTTTATTTCATCATGAAAACCTTCCCTTAATGCAGAGCAGTACATTCCCAATCTCACTCTTGTGTAGCTGAATTAATCTAGAAAACTGCTGTTTGTGATACAGTCCTTAATATAAAACCTGACTGGGACTATCAGGGCACAGTCAGGCAGCCTTTTTGTAAAGCAGAATTAACACATGGCCATATGATACTACTGATTTTTTTTGTCTGAATGTGACTTACATTTGAAATGTGACAACATATGGCCCATACTGTAATGAGATCAGTAGCAGCTGTAGTTCATCTGAAAATTTCCATATGAGATTAACCTGAAACACAGTCCCCTGATTGAAATACCACCCAAACTTCAGGAAATTTGGATCCAGATTTGAATGTGGTGGCATGCCCTCATCTCGGTCATGGACTGATCCAAAACCCTGGATACAAACACCTCAAAACATTGGGAACATGTGGATCAACATCTAGGTCCAAAATGTGCAGTTTAAGCCCATGTAACACTTACAGAATCCTATTTCTGCATATAGATGTACTGATGCAGACCTGTCTGCCTTCCTGGAGCATCATTGACTTCTTTGGGACTCTGCATAGGAATGTAGGCCTGCCCACATGGGTTGGTAGGGCTGCATGGGTATAAATACCTCCCCCCCCACACACACACACTTTCGGTCAGCAGGAGGGTAATGCAGCAACCCTCAACTGACCTGGGCCCAACTGCTTTCTGCCTTTCCTGTCAGTACCTGAAAACTTCCCCTTTCTCCCCATCTGCTGAAAGGGAGCTGTTAAAGGGGCAACACCCCTTTTCCTCCAGCTAGCCAGACCAAGACCCACTTGCATGAACGTTGCAGTAGGCGCATTATCCCAATAAAAAGACTAAGGGGGAAAATGTACTTGTGGGCAGAGCTGAGTGTCTATAAAACTTCACTTAGCTGAAATGCCACAGGACCTGTAGAGCAGGCAGATATATATCTTCAGCTATATAATAAAATGCCAACAGTCTTTCATAGCTCCTGTCATTGCTTTTTGGATTTCTGTGGGGGGTTCTTAATGAAAACCATGTTTTGTTTATGTTTTACGCTGTAATGCTATTCTGGACATGTCTGCATTGGAAAAATTATTTAATTTCCTTTTTGTAAATGAAAACGAATGAAGTGTGGACATGTCAGAGCATAAGTAGATCGTGTGGGAATACAACTTTTCCTTTACACTTTTTAATGGCTTGTTCTCGTGTATACAAGACTACCTATTGTCTTGAGAGGGGAAAAACACCCTTCAGTTGGATGAAATATTTGTCATAAACCTGACTTTTGCTTCAGATGTACCACAGAATTTTACAAAGCAAATTCCTGTTTTATGCAGAACAGCTGAGTAAGGCCATTCTGACCAGCAGCTGTCACTGTCAAGAAAGCCTTTTTATTCTGCACTCATCTTAAGGTATATGGGGAACACAGTCGGTAATCTCATTGTTTTTATGCCAAACTTGTGTTAAAAAAAAAAAAAAAGTCAGAGTTTTTATATAACTACTACTTTTTTTTATTTAAAAAAATCCCTATTCAAATTAGATAAAGCATAGAAATATGTATGGGCAAAGGTAGAAAGTCAGCCATCCCAAAATGTGGTGGTGTTAAAATATCTAGATTAGTAAAACACCTATTTCATATTTAGGCTGATGCCACATCTCAAACAATTTTCTCGATGAAGTGCTGTCAAAAGTATTTCATTATGGTACCCATATTTCTTGCAATTTGAGATTTTCTCCTGGACTCAGATATAAAACTCCTCATTAGATGTGAAAATAGTTATAGAGATTGTATATTGATAGCAAAACTTTTGCTGAGCAAGTGTGACTGGGGGAGGAGAAGGTGTCTTTCTGTCTGTCTCTCTCTTTGGAAAGAGTGAGACAGGGAGTTGTATCCAAGTAGAACTGATACCATTTCCAGTGTTTTTAAGATTATATCAGGCACTTAGAATTAACAGTTCAAGATCTAAGCAAACCTCACTCCTGTTATGATGATTTATAAGTGTTTGGTGCATTTTTAAATAAATATCCTGCAAGATTAATATACTTCAAGGGCTGTTATCTAGAAATTGTATTGAAAAATGTTTACATCTTTATGCTGTAGCTCAACTATTGCAGGTAAGAAAATATTTTGGTTTTGGTGGTTTTTTGGCAGGGGGAGGCAGTTAAAGATATTTTGCTCTTTTTGATTCAGCCATAGGACCGTAGTAATTTGAAAAATTACATTTCTGAAATGAGCTGGGGAACTATGATGAGACATATGGTTATGCAAAAAACACAGCTCTGAAATATTTGGCATGGAAAGTAGTACATAACCCATGCTTCAGTTCAGCTGATGTCTTTTAGTGGGGTTAGATTCCATCATTAGAACCTATTAAAACTAGCTGATTTCTTGGTGACCTGTATTTGTGGAGAGCACATGCATTTTTCAGCAGTGTTATGCTACTGTAGTGGACCGGTACCATGGTGCCAAAGCTGTGGTGAAGCTGCTTTCTCACCATTAACAGATGGGACTTAGCCAAAGAATTAGAACAATTAACACATTAGAGTCCCACAAATCGTTTAGGAAAAGGCGTTGTAATCAAATGCTGTAAATTTGTAATGTATTTAAAATACTCCATTGATAGGTTTTATTCAACAGACGGGGTTATTTTCAGTCCTTAAAGATAAGGCTATTTCTATAAAACTGCTATGCATAGTTGGAATAAAATTAATTAAATCCTTGAATTTTATAGTTTGAAAGAATAATCTAAGTTATGTTGTCAAAGCTTTGATTACAATTAAAAACTCTAAATGCTCAAAAAAATCTCCACTATGTGTCTGTCATTCTTAATGATACCTTATGCTTATATTTCAAAAAAAAAAATCAAACCTATTACTCCTTTGGCTACAGTATTTATTAACATTTCAACAGTTTTGTTTTATATAATAAATAAGCAAAATATGTTTTTATATTTTTAGGGAGTACATACATAATTCTGAGCATTAATAGTGTGTTTGTATTTTTCACAAGTATTTGCCAAATACTTCATTTCTGAATCATATTTTAAAAAAAAAAATATTCCAGGAAAAAAGTGGACTCAGACACATTTGTTCTGAGACATAACTGAGATGGACTGAAAAAAAATTACTGTAACATTTTGTGAATTTTGGACAAGTACCAATATTCTAGCAGATATCCCATTTTTTTATAAAAATAGCATCTGTTTTGTGTGTGAGCTATATTTTCTAACCTGTGTATTGTGCATATCACTGTGTTTTAGAATGAGTAAATCTACTGAGTAACTGTTTAGAAACTTCAGGGCTGTATTCAGTAGAAAAGTTTGTTACTGCACTTACAAGTGTTGTGATATCTCTGCTAATAGCATACAAATTTTGAGACACCAATAAGTGATTAATGTTTCCAATTTCACTCTTCATTAAAACTCTGTATTTCTCTTTACATAGTTTCTTTGCCATTCCAGGAACTCCCCAAGAAGTGAAAAAATCTGTGGAGTTGCACAATGAAAGTATTTCTGGCTCAAATGAATGCGGTAGAGAGAAGGGAAATGAAATGGTTTTTCCCTTATTCTGATTTACATTCCACTTATATGGAATATTTTTCCTAATATTAAAAAAAAATCAATTCTTGCTCCATATACTGTGCTGAGTATGCACAGTGAACATCTGTAGTTTAAGTGTCTCAAAGTATATATCTGTACTCCTACTTCTTTATAGAATTATTCATTCATGTTCCAGATGTGAATATGCAATCAGTGTTTCTGTTTTGGGGTGGCTCAGGGAAATGTTGCACATTTGGTTTTTTTAGTGACAAATATATGTTCTGAAACTTAATCTACATTATCATATGTGAATGCATAATTGATTCTCTATGTATCAGAACCTCATGTACTGTAAAACATCTGCCGGATATTCATTGACTACGGCTGCAAAGTGTGAATAACAAAGTAAATGCTTGAAAATACTTTGTGGTATTGTACTTTAAAAAACAACAACACTAAAGCCAAACTTGTACCTTCTGAAATCATGTTTTCAAAATGAAGACCAACTCAAGAGAACAAAAAATATACTAGACTGACTTGTGCAGCACACCGTACAAAATGTAATATGGGAGAGCTGTGCATCGGGTTTCTTCTTGACAGTGCAGACAATGTCAGTTTTCTCATTGCAGGACATTTTTAATTTTAAAAAATTAACCCATGTAAGTCTTGGCATCATTGTACTCTTCCAGGAATTAAGTTGGATACATACATTAGTGATACTAGTTTGGAAGGTCAATTAAACAATGAGATCAAAGCACTTGTAGCTAATCATAATCAATATCAGTAATAGGATTCACTTGTAAAATTCCTTTAGCCCTGACTCCTTTCTATCTTTGGAGAAGCACAGAGTGCATTTACAGTGAACATTTTTGTAAAGGTATCAAAATTCTAGTAGCTACTAGTAAATATTTTTGTTGAGCATTATAGTGAAAGTATGCAGGGGCAGAGATAAAAGCACTGTAAGCGAATTAAAAGTTCAGTTAACTGTGAACTTGCAGTGCATCAGATGAATTGCAAAATAAGGCTTTCTCAATACTATTAACCTTTTAATAGGAAGGCAGTACAAATATTGAAAATTGTTTTTTAAACACATCTTTAAAGCATTTCTGTTTACTTGTTATATCAATTAATATTCATAAAAACCTAGGAAGATGAATGAATTTTGTTGTTGTGTACGAAATACAGAAAATGCTTTATTGATTAAAAATGTATACATTTTATTACATCCTTTAACATACTTATCTTTAATAAGGTGTAATCCATGAGCATGTATTTTTCCATATTGCACAAGCCATGTGAGTACTTTCTTTAGAGATACTCCTACAGAGCATGAGACATTTATATTTAGCTGTGGCAGATAAAAGCTTTTATAATGTAATCTAGCCTTGAATGGAACTAAAAAAAGACGCTAGATATTGCTGACTCAAGTCTACAATGCAGTCTTCCTATAAAACACTATCTGACTCCATTATTTGTACTTGTTAATGTTTATATGTATTATTTTAGGGAGTCATTCGTCATTTTATCAAGGGCACAAAGAATTTTTAGGGAGGTGATGGAAAAGGGGTTGTACGCTGATCATGTCTACTCTCCATAGAACGAACATACAGGAGAACCTCAGAACTATGAACACCTTGGGAATGGAGATTGTTCCTAACTAAAATATTTGCAACTCTGAACAAATCGTTACAGTTCTTTCAAAAGTTTACAACTGAACGTGGACTTAATACAGCTTTGCAACTTTGCTATGTGGAAGAAAAATGCTGTTTTCCCTTTACTTTTTTTGTAGTTTACGTTCAACACAGTACAGTGCTGTGTTTCCTTTTTTGGAGGGGGAGAGTCTCTACTGCTGACTGACTGTGTACTTCCCGTTCCAAAGGAGATGGGGTGGTTGACTGGTCAGTTTGTAACGCTGGTGTTTGTAACAATGAGGTTCTGTTGTAAATACATGTGTCTCCTTATGCCCTGATTTGTGCACCATAGGGACAGGCGACAATAACTAATTGGTACTTGATTGGAAATACTGAACAAAACTAAGTAGAGGGATTTTCTGCTAATCTGAAATGCTTTTTCCTGGATACAGTTTATTGTACCAAACCATGAGAGCTGTGCGAAATTTTCAGCTCTATCTAACACAGATGTACTCACACTGCTTTTTGTAATTTGCAGTGGTTTCTTGTGTCCAATCTGTCTATCAGAGTTTTTTGTGGTGAGAGAATCTGTGAAACCTGAATCTTGACTTTGGGTCGAAAAGGAGAATTCAACTTTGCTAAAATCTGAACTTTTTCAAAACTTTAGAAACTGCTGACACGTTTTTGAACCAAGCTTGTAAAGTTTCACTGAATTCTTTTCACTATTTCCTTTGCTGTCTATAATAAGAAATTTCTAATATTCCTATCAGGATGGTCTTTTGAATAGTTTCTTTGAAAAAGTGCACAATCGTCTCCCAGTATATCTAGTGGCACACACTTCAAAAAGTTATTTCTTAACACAGCATTTTTTTTACTGGGAGTAATTTTCAGTCCTTGCAGTGCGATCTCATGTTGTGCCAATCTTGCTATGACAATACTTTTTAATATGTATCTGTGTCATCTAGTTTGACATTTTATCATCCCTCTGGAATACACTGTGATAGCAACAAGGTATGAATTCCTGACTCTGTGTTAAAATATATCATAAAGCTAGAATTATCAAACTATGTTTTAGACTATTCAAATAATAAGCATTCCAAGACAATGTGATTTGTGGTTAGTTCACACAATTATGTCATGGATACTTAGGATTCATTACCATTTTTTAAACAAAGTTCATTTGTCAGGTTGTTTACAACATGGGTTGAAAATTGCTCTAATATTTCACAGTGTTTGTCAGATAACATTTAAACTAAATTTTATGGTTCATATTAATGGTAATAATCTTGAATATATTTTGGAGTCCTAGTTTTTAAAAAAATGAAAAAAGAGTTGCCTCTGTATAATTCTAGGCATATAACACTTACCCTTTAATTTTGTTACATACTGTAAAATAACAAAAATATGATCTTTATATGGCTTCTTACTGGCAGAGTCTACACCAGAGATTAATCTGTAACAATGAAGCATTGAAGCTAGATGTGTATTTTTCTGACCTTAAAGGTACTATTACACATTACTTGCCAAGAACACATACAAGTTTGTCCCTCATTGACCTTCTGCTATGCTCAGTAAATGTAACCATGTTTTCTCATGCTTTTTAGAAATTATTACAGTTTGGGTTTGTTTTTAATTAAGAAATACATTTCTATTATCGTCACCTCCCATTGGCTATTATTACAGAAGTTCCGATATAATGGGGTAGTGTAGTCTCCTTGTGGGTTTCTGGAGAAGAGGCTGATGATGGACTTTGGTTTTTATAAATAAATGTATTTACCTCTTCAGAAGTGTACCCATAGTTTTCTGCTACATGTCCTGTCGCTGTACATGATGAGGTTTGAAATGTACCGTGTTTGGCTAAAACATGGTGATAGTTCAGAAATACAAATGGGACTTGTCCAGTAGTTCTTGTATCCATCATGTGTTCATTTTCAGAGTCATGGTCAAGCTTTACTGTCATTCTGTCATCGTTGTCTAGTTCATCCAGGTTCATAGCATGATGGCTAATATGCCCATATTTTGGTTCTTTCATACATACTCTCCTTGTTTGTTCATATACTGTTGGCACTGGCAGGAGATGACTTAATTGTCCAATAGCTTTAGCCTGAAAACATTCTGATTTTGGCAACAAGGAATTAGCTATGGAGTTTGAAAAAGACTTTTCATTAACACACACTTTTTCTTGTAGGTCTCTGCTGAAATCTAACTTGTTTTCTTCTTTAATGAGATGATGAGATGGATGTATCCTGCTTTCTATTTTGTTGGGTTTCATGATGCTGGAGTTGTAAATCTCTTCTTTGTATCTGCCATTTGGCATGGATGTTGCACAACTTGTAAAGCTGTCAGATGTAGCATCTTGGCTGTATCTTCTGTTTGGTATGGGCACTTTTAGGGAAAATAAAGAATATTAATTGCTGATGACTGGAGTTCATATACTCTGAGTTGTGTTAGAGACTGTCACTTTTTATGATTTAACATTAATACCAGCTAAGTTTGGGCCTAATCCACAGCTCATTGACTTCAGTGGTTTGAATCAGACGCTTTATGACTGTATTGAAAAACCAGAAACAGATATGGAAGGCTAGTCAGTGTGTAAGGCAATTGACACTTTAGTTGCTCTACATTGCAACTTTTCAAGTAGAAAAATGTTTTGATTGCATTATTAGATGAACTTCTCATTGTTTGTTTGTGTGGCTGTAAATTGGTTTCCTCTTTGAAATGGTTGAATCAGGAAATTTAACAAGGACTTAAACATTTGGAAAAGGAATACAAGTTTATACTTTTGATAATTCTTTGTAAAAGCTTCAAAATCTATCCCCAAAATAAATGTTACATTTTTATTATGTTTTAAATTTGGAGTCAAACAGGACTTTATTCTTGCTGCGTGTGGGTGTGTGTGTGGAGGGGGGAGATTACTTGGACTCTTACAGGAGCCATTTACAAATGGATCTAGACTTATGTCCTGTTATACTGACTTTTTAAATTGTTTCTTTGAAATGAAATCTAGCATTGGATATTAAAAATTCTGTATATGTAGCAGAGCAGTAGAAATGCCACTTGACAACAGTAATATTATACTTATGCTTTTGAGAGAGACTTTGACATGTCAAAAACAGTCGAAAAACTTGGGGAGTTTGACGATCAGAATATTAAATCATGGATGAGCCTCAGATGCAAAGGTCAGATCTGGATCCAAGGTATCCCAGTTTTCAAGGATATTTGAATGTGGGGTTTTGGTTTCATCCCATCTTTCTGAAATACAAAAACGTCTGCTGCATCTCTTCTCAATAAGCTCTACTCTGTCCATGGTTTAAGGATTCATTAGCCAATGGTAGTTGGTTGCATTGTTTTCTATTTGCCTCACACTGCCTTTCTGTTTCGTGCCATTTTGCCTACAAATGATGGGAGAAGCTACCTGTTTTAGTCCTATCCAATCTGACTAAAGTTATGCAATATTCAGCCAGAATATAAAATGAAGTTTCTAGTTAGTAACCATCTGGATTTTCTATGCTCAGTGCCAAGAAATAAATCTTGGATTTAACCTTTAATAGCAGACATTCAAATATCAGCTCTAAGTATGCCTTAGTCTCATTTTCAAGTCACTTAGGCACTCAGGCTGAGGGCAAGTCTACACGAGAGCGCTACATCGGCGCAGCTGCACCTGGTGAAGACGCACCATGCTGACAGGAGAGCACTCTTCTGTCAGATAATTACTCCACCTCCGCAAAAGCTGGAAGCTATGTCGGTGGGAGAGCGTCTCCTGCCGACGTAGCACCGGTGTGGGCAGTGCTTAAGTTGATGTAACTTATGTCACTCAGGGGGGTGGCTTTTTCACACCCCTGAGCTACGTACATTACATTGACTTAAGCGGTAGTGTAGACCAGCCCTTAGACTCAATGGAAGTACGTGTGACTTAAAATTTCTGAGAGCCCATCCAGTTTTCAAAAGTCTATCCAACATCTTATAGGTTATATCTACACTGTAGCTGGGATCTGCTTCACAGTGCAGGTAGACAGATGTGCTCGGTTTGCTTTTGAGCTAGCATGTGAAAAATAGCAGTGTAGTTGGGGGTAGCCACCTGTGTATGTACTCTGGAGGTCTGGGTGGAGTTGTACTCGGGCAGCTACTGCATCTGTCACCCACATCTAACATGACTATTTTTAGCATGCCAGCTCAAACAGAGCAAGCTTGTGTCTATCTACCCATGCTGGGAAGCACACTGCCAGCTGTAGTGTCGGCATATCCTTACTTAGGGCTCACCCTGAAGTGATTGCTGACATCAATGCAACTAAAATATTCACATCACTGCTGCAGACACTAGTGAAGCCATCAACTACACACAATTTCCACTGAGTTCAGTGGGAGTTGCAGCACATAACTAATAGACAAATTTGGTCCAGAATGCTGGACTTAGTTTCTCCTTTTACTTATCTATCAAAAACTAACTTTCAAATATTGTTTTTAATATATTTGTAAATTTCACACTAAATAGTGCACACACTTTGTTAATAGACAAAATGACACCTTAGTTCACACATGAAAGCAGTGTTTAATTCTTATAACACTAAGGGCTTATCTACACAGGGAAATTTACTGGTATAATTATAGTGCAGTCGTTTTACCACTAGAACTCCTTGTGTAGACACTCTTATTCTGGAATACAAGTGGTTTATTGCAGGTTAGTTTATGTTTCGGTTGCTTGGAAGCAGTACACTGGTATAGTTACGCCAGTATATTTCCCTGTGTAGATAGGCCTTAAGATGTAATAAACATGCCCTCTTTACTGCAGTTTGGAGCAGAGTTTAGCTCCTGTCCCTATTCTCCTCTATCAGCAGAAGCCTCATTTCCTTTACTGCACCCTCCTTTCATCCAAACAAAACTCCTCTCCCCTAACTGAAGAACTCAATTTTAAAGACTTGGGACTTCTCCAGTATCATAAGATATACAAGAACCCAATTGTGTATTTTTGTTTTTTTACGTACTCTATTAAATTCTATTATTAATGGCTATAGTGTGCTGTTAATTTTTGGCCTTTTTTATTTCTAGAGTATGGATTTTATCTAAAGCTAAATCTGTTTCGTTTACCTCCCTGTTTGTAAGCCAACATCTAGGTGTCTCATGGGTTAGGGTAGTCAGTTAAACAAGCTGTCTCTGGAGCAGCAGAGCACAAATCATTATTGATCACATATACACTAGCTTTTGTTTTGTGTGCTTGGTCTCAAAACATTTATTGGAACTAGGCTAGAGTTAGCCCAGTGTCTTAGCAAGTCCAAGTCACCCTGGTGGAGGCTTCTCATGGGATGGCCTCCAGTGGGAAATGTAGTGATTGAAAGCAAACTCAGGGCATCATGCTGCCACAAGAAGTAGTTTACACCAGGACTGGTTCAGCCAATGCTGTCAGACTTGCAGCTGTAGGACGCCCGACTACATCAGAAGCACAGTGAAATGCCTGAGAGACATTTACTGCTCATGCTCCAGGGTTGAACTGTATGAAGTAGAAGCTGTTTTACAATGGCTAGGAGTCAATGCATTAATTCTGGGCACATTTCCTGTCAACTCAACTCTCTCTTCCCCCACTGGGACTGAGTTCTCCCAGTAGGCCTGGCAGACAGTTTGGGACAGGTGAGACAAAAGATGTTGCACAATGAACATTGGGCCTTACAAAAGAAAGTCACAATGGCTTTGCAGAAGGACCCTTGTACTTGCCTCTGTTCATAACCTACACCAGCAACAGTGAATCTGGTCCATTCTGCATCATGTCTCCACTAATCCTCGCTGAGTGGTTGCACTCTTTCCCTCACTGACTGGGTGCAATTCAAGAGCTTTGAAAGGAACAGTAGGGGTGTCAGCCCCACCCACTGGGAAGACTGACAGAAGCACCTTACCCCCAACCTTGAGAATGACCATGATGGGTTCCAGCATCAGCCGTTCTTGTTTTAAACATTGCCCCTTTTTAAAATTGCAGCAGTTTTGAGCACTTCTTCCGCCTCCTCTTTCTCTCTTCTTCTCTGGGGAATTTTTTCCCCACTTAGGGACCACTCTGACTAGAATACACTTTTCCCACTTTGAGATGGTGGAGCAGACCAGAACAGCACAAAGTCCAGATGGTATTCAATATGCGATAAGTACCTGCAACCAGATATTTTATTTTCAGTGTGCCCAACTTGCTGACTTTCACTCTGCCAGCAAAAAGGGCTCTGAAGCTGATAGACACAGTTGCACTCCATTGCAGAGCGCATATAGCACCGGAAGGAAAGGAACCTGGAGCCATCCTAAGCTAAACACACACTGACTCCTCTCAATGATCATTTCCACCTGAAGGGATGTGAGGCATGTCAGCAACAAATTAGCTGCAGCCACCGTGGTAGCAAAGAGTCCTCTGTTGCATCCTATGGGCTAAAACAGGTGCTTTTTTTCCTAGAGCAATTACCTCAGGATAGTACATTGAGAATTATGACTATGGTGTAAGTTTCTTATATTCTAATGAGTAGTTGCTGCCTCAAGTTCCTGGGCAAAGGAAAATGGGATCAGCCCCCAAACAACCTATATAAGCATAGAGCTGTCTGCATCTTGCCCCAGAAAGCCCAAGGGATTAAGAAAAAAAGACAAATAAACCAAAAGCCACTAGAAGTCAGAAATGATGTTTTTGTTCTCTTTTCTCCTCCTCTACTGAGAGAGAGGAATTTGCAGAAACTCAGGGAGCACTGTTTGATAGAGAATTACAGTGGGTGAAGTGTTGCCACCTGCCAAAGCTGAGAAAACAAAGACAATGGATATCACTACACTAGTGTCCAGCCTGCTGTCTCCTAGCTTGAGGAAACCAAAATCAGGGATGGTGCTCTCCTTTAAGATGACATCAGGTACAATCTCCCTCTGTGTTTTCCCATTCATGGATGTTTTAAGAGATCACTGCAAGTTTCCAGGTGAGGGCAAAATCCAGTCTCTAACACACTGCAAAATTTGGGGCACTAAGAAAGCTCTCTTTGAATAATTTTAAGCATCCGTCATTTTCATGCTGCTGCCCATCACTATAATGTCCAAGAACCTTCTGTGTAAAATGAATAGCAAAGTTCATAGTGGACTTCATGGAAGTCTCTGGCACTTCTGCCTTTATGAAGCCAAAACTCTGTTTGGAGCTGGGGTGGTTTTGACAGAACAGAGAAGGATGGGAGAGATTTGGTAATAACAGAGGTGATCAAACTGTGCATCACTTACTGTGGAAAGGCTCTCTCACAAAGGATGTGCAGGCATGGCTCTGTGGTGCCCTGACTCTTTTTCCTTTCATCTGAGCCTCTTAAGAACTCCACACAGACTTCCTCGTGACTAACGCCACCCCTGCCTGGGGCTGGTTTAATAACTGAAGCAATTCAAAACAATCCTCAAGATCCAAAGATAAAGTCTATCATCACAACACAAGTTCATACTCAGCCCTAGTGTCTTCTACCACATCCAGAGCTCTTCTGTCCCAGTCTCCTCTTCACAAAGCTGCCATTCCCAGCCCTTCCCAGCTGGAGCTCAGCCTTCTGGCTTTGGCCCAAACCCTTCTTCCACTCAGGGGTCTCCTGATCACTAGAGTTCTTCTCTTCTCTGCCACAGCTGCTTCTTCCATGCCCTGTTCCCTTCTGGCTCTTTATAGAGAGCAGGAACACCTGCACTCTCTCAGGCTCCATCAGGAGGCTGTTATGAGGCATAGGTGAGCTGGATCAGTTCCCTCTTAAAGGGCCTAGTCCTCCCTATGACAGGACAGTGTTGCAACTTTTCCGAAAGATGGTCAGAATCTGGATTTACTTGATCTCCTCTGGAAAACTGTTCCATAGTCAGATCCCCCAGAGAGGGCTTTGTCCCAGAGGAGCACAGCTGTCATGGTGGTTCATAGATTGAAATTAGATCTTTGATGTAACTGGGGCTTAATCTATTAATTGGCTTGAAAATTAGGAGCAAGACCTTAAGGTGGCATTGGAAGCCAACTGGGAGCCAGTGAAGGGACTTGAGCACAGGTCTGAGGTGCTCATCAACTGAACCATGGGGAAGGTAGGCAGCCACATTCTGTACCAGCTGGAGCCTGTGCATCATCTTCACATTCAACATCAGATGCAATGAGTTAGAGTAATACAGCCTGGAGGTGACAAATGCATGGATACTGTGACCAGGTCCTCATCCAGGAGGAAGAGATGAAGTTTCCTCACAAGCAGAAAGTGAAAGAAAGC